>NW_024352784.1:5617048-5914548 GCF_902729225.1 Pteropus medius
CTTCCTTCCTTCCTTCCTTCCTTCCTTCCTTCCTTCCTTCCTTCCTTCCTTCCTTCCTTCCTTCCTTCCTTCCTTCCTTCCGTTTTTTATGGTGACATTGGTTAACAAAATCTAATAACTTTCAGCCATATACTTTAACAGTAAGGTATATATATGTTTACACTGTGCATTCACCTCCCATAGTTAGATTTCTTTTTGTCACCACATATTTGACCCCCTTTACCCCGTCTACCTCCCCACTCCCCGCTACCCTCTGGTAACCACTAGTCTATTGTCCATGACCATGAGTCTCTTGTTTGTTTGTCTTGTTCATTTGTTTAAATGGCTGCCTTTTCAGGTGGTGTAATTTGAAGGCTAGGAAGGTCCTCTAACTCTTGCTCTTTAGGCTTTACGGCCTAAAATTACATCATGAAGAGATACCTTCATCTGATTTATTTCCGCAAGCACCTCCTTGTAAGAGGCTGTATTTTTTCCATTATTGAGTCTTCTAAAAATTAGTTTTATTGCTTTTTTATTGAGATGCAGCATACATTATAGTAAAGGGCGCAAATAATAGCCTGATGACTTTTCAAAGGGAACAGATCAGTATAACCAGATCAAGAACTAGAACATTATCAGCACCTTTTGTTCTCCCTCTCGTTACTTCTTCCTCCCAAAGAGAACCACTGTCTTGACTTCTAGCACCACAGATTAATTCTGCTAGTTTTTGAACTTTTATATGGCATATACTCTTTTGCTTAGCATAATATTTGTAAAATTCATCCATATCGTTGCATGTAGTAGTCCATTAACCTTAAAACCTTTCAGTGGCCCCATATCTCATATAGAGTAAAGGACTGCCTCCTGGCAAGGCATAAAAGGTCTTTCAGTTTAGTCCCTTGTTTATCTCTCCAGCTTTGTGTCCTGTCACTCTGGTGTTGTGTGTTCCAGCAGTTGCCTTAGTTGCCTGACCACACCTTGCTATTTCACACCTCTGAGCCCTTGTTTATCATGTTCGCTTTGCCTGGAATTCCTTATTTTAACCTGGTGAAATCCTGTTTGTCCTTTAAAAGCCAAGTTGCACAGCCTCTGTGATGTCTCTCCCCTGTTCCTTCAAGGTTTATTATTCCCTCCTGTGCATCATTCTGTTATTGAACTTTTTATGAAATTATTTAAATAGAGGTTTGAATCCAACAATAGATTGGAGGTACTTTGAGGGCATTGTTTATATGTTGGTTCTTAATAATTGCTTATTAGGTACTGAATAAATAAATACATTACCATATGAAGCTGTATTAATGATTAGAACATATGCTCCTTTTAGTGGCTATAATAAATAAGCAGAGAAATTTTAAAAATACCAGTATCACCCCTGTTGTGTTAATTGGAATGTCTTCTTGGTTCACTTAAGTTTGCAATTTAAAATATTTTTGAGGTCTTTAGTTTTTAAAAACAAAATGATTTACAAAACCTAATTGAAAACAAGTTAGAGTCATCTTAAGGCAAGTTTTCTTTTCCATCAACAGAATCCGACATGGCGGAGTCTTGATTTTGGAATAATGCCGGTCCGTCTTGATACATCTGTGTCCTGTTTCGTGGTGAAGATATGGGGCGGAAAGGAGGATGTCTACCAGCTGTTGATTGAATGGAAAGTCTGTTTGGATGGGCTGAAATACTTGGGTCAGCAGGTAATTTTTAGGCTGAAGTTTCGAGTAGTTGTCTTCTGTACATTAACCTCTCTAACTTTTCTGTTGATTCTTCTGATTCTACGTTTCCTATTATAAAGAGAGACTTTTTATGATTGTTTACTTAATTGTAGAAATTCGAGTTGTTACCAAGTTTAAAAAGTAACCTTTAACTGAAGAAATTTATGAAGAAGAACCCTAAGCTGCTAATTTAGAACCATTTTTTTTTTTTTAGTAGGAAAGAATATGCTTTCTTATATAGCACAAGGCTTCTTCTGTCTTATTGGACATTGCCCTCTAGAATTTGAAAATTAAGTTGAAAATAAGGAACAAGGAACATACTATTAAATACCTTCTCTTATGACCAGCAGAGTTAGATTATTCTAGAAATAAGAAGAGTCATTGTTTATTGAGCATGGGCATGACAAATGCCTGGCTTATGTATTGCTACTCATCAACCATGAGTGATGTAACTAAGCGATCATAGCACTCATCTAGCTGAGCTCAGAAGTAGCTCCATAATCCTTTGTAATACAGTGTTCCAGGATGCAACTAGCAATACATCAGCACTACATATGAAAGGAAACCTATTTGCCATCTCTTGATATAGGTTATTAACAATTAATGTTTATAGCAACCTTGTAAAGGTTGATAGTAATTGCCCTTATTTTCCAGATGGGAAAATTGAACTTCAGGGAATTTAAGAAACTGCTCAAGCTCATAGTGCTAGGTGGAGCTAGGATTTAAATCCATACTTGGCTGATTTAAAAATTCCTTCTCTTTGTGCTGTAGCACACTGGTACAGCACACTGGTCCTTGGTAACCACCCACTCCACCGTGGAGTGCACGCCATTTCTATTTTGTGATACTTGTGGGACTAACTGTTAAGGGTAAGCCTAAAATGTTAGTCACATCTGCAGACATTCCTGATGTTTCTTAATATTTATTCAATATATACTTATTGGTATGTTCCTTTTATGGAAACAATTCTACATATTTTTGGGGGGAAGAGGATTAAAAAAAAATCTCTGCCCTTATTTTACTCACCATACTTTGTGTTCTTCTGTAGTTACTAGAACAATGCATATAATAGACATTTTCCTTAGCTAAATTCTAGCCTGCTACAAATTCTTAATCTTTTTATTTTTGTATTTTTACTCTATTTTAGGGATGGTCTTAATTAAAACATAAAATAAAGACTTCTGGCTTAGGCCTTTCTCTGCTCCTTCAGGACCAGGCATGTGTTGCCTTTGGGCTAGTCAGCTGGAGTCTGTACTGAAGCATTTACCCTGTCTGTCTCCCCACATGCCGTGTTGGCTCTCTGTGGGTAGACCATGATATTAAGAACTTATTTATTTTTCTTTTGAAAGTATCTACATTTTGTGGAAGATACTGCTAAACATTAGAGTTGCAGGGCCGCAGGCTTATAGGAGAGTCTTTGGCCAGAGAAAATGGCCTTCATCATGCTTTTCAACTCACACATTCCTTAGGTGGTAGTCTTCTTAAAGTACCCAACTGTGCATATGTCTAACCTGCCCTAATTTCAGAGAGTCAACGTTCAGGTGTCTTTTTACAAAGTTGATTATGCCAATATAACAGAGATCAAGAGAAAGAAAACTTGTTTTTAAAGCCAATTAGAAACTTAATATCATTATAGAAAGTGAAAACTCACCTATGTATTAAATAGGCATAACAAATAACATGCTACTAGAAAATCAGATAAAATAGAATTACAGATTTTTAGAGGAAAGCAAGACTAAGATGTATCAGGATAATAGCCAGAATTATTGAGGTTCATTGATCTGCTTTCTACCAGGCATTGTTCTTAATGTTAAGGATCCGGAGATGAGTAAGTCATGATTCCTAGATCCTGTAAACTGACGATTGATGAATTCCTACCTAGAGAGCTATGGGAGTTCACGGAAGAGGTATTTAGACAAGCCTAGATAGAGGCAAGAAAGACTGATTTTGCAATGAAATGTTTCTTACAAGTTAGGTTCCTTGACATATAATTTACATACAATATAGTTCACTCTTTTAAAATGAACAGTTCAATGAGTTTGAAAAATATGTAAAGTTGAGTAACCACCGCACAATGAATAAAGCTGCTATGAATATTTAAATATAGATCTTTGTGTTGACATATGTTGTCATTTCTCTTGAGAAAATGCCCTGGAATGGAATTTCTAGGCCTAATGTTAAATGTATGTTGAAATTTATAAGAAAAGCCAAACTGTTTTCCAAAATGACTACCATTCTGCATTCTAATGGGTTTGAAGTAGTATCTCATTGTGAATTTATTTTGAATTTTCATAATGATGAAAAATTATGTTGAGCATTAAGAAAATGTTTATTTGCCATCAGCTTCTCTTGTTCTTGCTCTCTCTTGTGAAATATTTATGCAGAAATTTTGCCCATTTTTAATTTTGTTGTTTGAATTCTCATTATTGAGTTATAAAAGTTCTGTATGTATTCTGAATGAGTCAGTCCTTTATAAGATATGTATTTTCTAAATATTTTCTGCCAATCTGTGGCTGGTCTTTTCATTTTTTTAAGTGTCATTCAAAAAATAGAAGTTTTCAAATGTTAAAGTACACTATATCAGTTTTTTTGTTTCTTTTTATCTTTGTTTTTTCTTTTGTCTTCTCCAAGATATCTTTGCCTAATCCAAACTTCCTCCTATGAAGTTTTCTTCTAGAAATTTTATCATTTTAGGTTTTATGTTTATGTCTATGATCCATTTTGAATTAACTTTGATATGAAGTGCAAGGTTTATTCTTTTACAGATAGATGAACATTCATTCCTGCACTCTGTTGTAAAGGCTATTATTTCCCCCATTGAATTACCTTGTTTTTTTTTGAAAATCTGTTGTTGAAAATCATTTGTGTAGGTTTATTTCTGGACTCTGTTCTATCTCACTAATCTACACGTCTGTCTCTGTGCCAGTATCATAGTATCTTGATTACTGAAGTTTTATACAGTTTTGAATTCAGGTAATGTGAATCTTCCAACTTTGTTCTCTTTTCAGAGTTGTTCTGGCTCTTCTGGATATTTTACCTTTACATATACACTTTAAAATTAGTCAATTTCTATCAAAATCCTGCTAGGATTTTGATAGGTGTTGAATCTAAGAAAATGTGAGGGAACTCAAATATTGAATAATTTTTTAATCTGCAGACATGATATCTCCATTTGTGAACACATTCTTTGATTTCACTCATCAGTTTTTTTGTAGCATACAGTATACAGATGTTGTACATATTTTGTTAGATTTGTAGCTATAGATTCCATGTTTATTGATGCTAATTTAAATGGTATTTCTTTTAAGAATATTCCTTTTTCCAAAGTTTATTGCTATTATATAGAAACATTTCTGTATTGATTTTTTATTCTATGATCTTACTAAACTCACTCATTATATCTAGTAATTGTTTGGTGTGGGTATTTTTTTTGTACATTGCTGTATAGGCAGTATGTTGTCTGTGAATACAGACAGTTTAGTCTTCCTTACTAAAGTGTATGTCTTTCTTTTTCTTATCTTATTTCACTGGTTAAGATCTCAGTATAGTATTAAATAGAAATGAGTAGAGTGGCCATCCTTGTTTTGTTGCTGATATTGGGAGAAGTATTGTCTTTCATTATTAAGTACATTAGCTGTAAATTTTGTAGACACTTTATAGGTTGAGGAAGTTTTCTTCATTTGTAATGGATTTGATTTGCTAATATTTCATTAAGGCTTTTTTCATTTATGTCCATGAGAGATATTGATCTATTTTTCTTGGAATGTCCTTGTATGGTTTAGTATCAGATTAATGCTGGTCTCATAAAATGGATTGGGAAGTGTCTACTCTTTTATTTTTATGGTGAATTTGTGTAGAGTTGTTATTTATTTCACAAATGTTTGACAGAATTCTTTAGTGAAGCCATCTGGGTTATAGAATTTCTTTGTGGGATGTTTTAGAAGTATGACTTAAATTACTTTATTAGATATGGGGTTATTCAGGTTATCTTTGTTTTTGTAAGAGAGCTTTGAAAGATTGCCTTCCAAAGAATTTGTCAATTTCACCCAAGATTTCAAATTTATCGCTATAAAAATGTCTGTAATATTCCCATATCCTTTTTTTAAATTTATTTTTTTAATTGAAGAAATGATTTAAAATTTTTTCCCCATCTACCTCCCTTCTCCCCCCCTCCTTTTAATGTATGTAGAATATATGATGATTCTTTCCACTTTCTTCTTTGTTATTAGTAATTTCTGCCTTCTCTTTCCCGTGATCACTCGACTAGAGATTTACTAATTTTATTAGCTTTTCAAAGAACTAGTGTTTGGTCTCATTGAATATCTTTATTGTTACTGTTTCACAGTTTTTGATTTCTGCTTTCATCTTTATTACTTTCTTCCTTTTGCTTTCTTTGGGTTTAATTTGCTCTTCTTTGCTGGTTTCTTCATGTAGGATCCTGGATTACTGATTTGAGACTTCTCTTGGCTAAAATAACATTTAATAAATTCTCCTCTAAGCGTTGCTTTAGCTGTGACCCACAATTTGATATTGCATTTTCATTTTTCATTCAATTAAAAGTATTTTCTAATTTCCTTTTATTTCTTCTTGACCCAAGGGTTATTTAGAAGTATGTTGTTTAATTTTCAAACATTTGCGGATTTTCCAGATATCTTTCTTTTGTTGATTTCTACTTTAATTCTGTTGAGTTTACAGAAAATAGATTTCAGTCCTTTTAACTTTTTGGAGATTTATTTTATGGCCCAGAATATATGGTCTGTATTGGTGAATGTTTTATGTACATGTGATATGTATTCTGCTGTCATTGAATGGAATATTTTACAAATGTCAATTAGATTAAGTTGGTTGATAGTCCTACGTGAATTTTGAATGATACTTGGAATTAGCTGTAGAAAAGATGGGAATAGGCACAGAAGTATGACATTACAGAGCATAATCTAACCCATTCATTTTTACTTGAGGAAACTAGGGCCCAGAGTGATGATGCAACTTGTCCAAAGTCATATACTTGTTTGTGCCAGAACTACAAATAAAACCCAATTTCCTGAATAGCCTTTAGAGATAATAGAGTTAATCAGGATGTTTTCCCTAGAAGTCATGAACTAAGCTGGTCCTGACTTAGATTTTGATGACAGAGAGACAAAAAGGTTTGAAAACCTAGTTTTAGGCTATTGCTTAAATTTACTTCATATTAAATTTACTCTGTTGGTAGTGTCCCCCACCAACCACTAGTTTAATGGTATATTTTTTTCTAATTTTAAAAGGAGTACACATTCTTTGTGGACAGTTTGGAAGATTTTATAAAGCAGTCTTTTATCCGCCTAGGTATATGTGTATATAAAATATTTTATGTTTGTAAAATTTCAGGTCGCTTCTAATCTTGAAACTGATTTCTTAATACTTTCTTTTTTCTCTCATAAAAGGAAGTACTTCTTGAGACTGATTTATAGTTTTCATTGTGAATTTATTATTTCAGACTCATATTTTGTTGGTAGTGTATTCAGTTAAGTAGATATTGTAGGTAAACAGGAAACATGTGATTAATTTTGCTTTAGTAATAAAGGTAGGAGATATGGAAGTCAAATGAGTGTTCACAGGAATATTCTGCTGCTGGCTTTGGCTATTCTGTCTGTAGGAAGAGAAAGAAGGGATTGAATATTCTATTCTGGTAATCCTTGTCTTTCCCCTCTTGAACCCTCACTTAATCCTTCACTGCAAAAGCAATTAAAAAAATTTTTAAGCCCCAACTCTTTCTGATCAAGCACCTAAATCTATTTTCTCTTTTCACAATTGGATACTTTATACTATTTTGAGTTATTTTTTAAATCTCAGTTCTTCAATTTTAAAGATTTAATCTGTCCACTTATTAGGTGAAGTTTAATTTGAGGAGGCACTGACTGAAGCTCAGATCAGTTGCATTTGAAAGACAGTGGTATGCAGACTTTAATCAAGTAGACATTTAAAGACTTTGGGGATTAGATGTTATCTTTAAACTGTCTCTTTGAAAATAGAGAATATTAATCTTTTTTTTTTTTTTCCTAGGGCTTTATATTTTTAAAAGTACTGGATTGTGTTTTCTTTGAGATGAGAGACTATGATACGCCTCTGAATCCCCTGTACTTCAGGAATAGCCTTTTCGTAAAAACCTCAAGAAGTATTTGTGGAAAATATGTGTGAATAATGATGCCTCTGATCTCATGTGATGGTTTTGTGAGGTCTTTGACTAAAGCAGGAAACTCTCAGTTGATTACCTGGTCTGGTGATAGTGATTTGTGTTCTGCTGACTTGTCAGATACAACAGCCTGTTTTTCAGCACTGAAGTGTTCTGTCGTAACTGTTGCTCTCTGATCATATTAAAACTTGATTGGAATGAGAAGAACTAATAGTATGTTTTCCTCCTCTCTTAGATTCATGCCCGCAACCAAAATGAAATAATTTTTGGGTTGAATGATGGCTACTATGGTGCTCCATTTGAACATAAGGTAAGAGGATTTTCCTAGTGCTATGAGTTTTATTTAGTGCAGGTGTGCCTTGACTTATAGGGTAAAATGCACTGTGTAAACAGAATCATGTTTTTTAAGTATCATTGTAAGTTTGTTGTTTAGTGTGGCTTAGGATGAATGCCTTTATTTTGTAACCACCCCAATTCATTTTTTCTAAATCCAGATAATCTTCGTTTTCCTAAAAGAATATCTGAACTGTTTTTTCTTATTCTACATAATTCTTTGGGGGTTAAGAAGGAATGGTGAATTTTGATTAAATACAAAACAGTTTTATTAAATGTTTCAGAAAGCTTTTACGACTTTCAGTACATTTAAGAAATTATGAGTCAAATAATGTCATAGTCAGCACTATCTCTATATCTAAAGGCTATTAGAGAGAGGAGAGGGAAGAGAATCCATATTTACTAAGTATCTAATGTCTGTGGTCCTATGCCAGGTGATTCATGTTCTTTATCCCACTTACTAATAGCCACAAACCAATGGAGTGAGTGCTTTATATTATTTGTTCTTAGTGATCAGGCTGCTTACCTATCACAGTTCTCGAGACATGGTATTCTTGAGTGTCTTAAATGCTGTTGCTAGAATGCTCCATTCATTCCACAGCTATTTATTGAGCACCTGCTGAATGTCAGCCACTGTGCTCTTAGTGCTAAGGGTACAATGGTGAGCGAATGGATATTTTCCTATTGCCATGGAGTGTATGGAAGAGACAAACACTGATAAAGGAACCTAACAGATAAATATATAAATACAAATGGTGGTAAGTGCTATAAAAGCATGTAATTAGGACCTCATTACCTATTCTAGTGGTTCAAGAAAGATCGTCTTGGGGACTTGATTTTTAAGGTTACAGTCCAGAGGATGAGAGGAAATGAACTATGTGGAGGGAGTCGGGGCTGAATAAAGAGCACATTCCAGGCAGAGAAGGGTAACATGTTGGAAAGCCATGTAGTGGAAGGGGACATGGTACATTTTAGGGACTGAAGGAAGGTCAGAGTGATGAGGGAGAGTGATACAGATGAGGCTGGGGAGGTAGGGAAGGACCACGCCATACATAATCTTTTATGGGATTTTATCCTAATAGCAGAGGAGTGTGTTGAAGGATTTTTAGCCTGGCAGTGATACATATTTGTGATTTAGTAATTTCACTTGCTGCAGTAGGTACTGATTGTAAAAGAGACAGAATATATGTGGGAAGATAGTAAGGAGGATCTTGCAGTATATCGGCTAAGAGGTGCTGATACTTTGGAACAATAGGGTTATCGTAGAATAGAGAGAAGATGGATATAAGAAAGTTTTAGGAGGTAAAATCGTTAGGACTTGGTATGGTTTGAATTAAAGGTATAAAGAAAAAGGAGGTGTTAGGGAGGACTTTTGGGTTTCTGGCTTGGGTGAAGTAACTGAGTGGAAAAAGGTTCTAAACTGAGAAAACTAAGGGGTACTTGAAGACGACTAGGTTTATGGTGGAGGCAGATCGTGAGTTGAAATTTGATTGTAGACTTTGAGATGCCTTTGAGATATCCATGTGTAGATGTTAGGCATTTGGATATATGAGTCTGGAGTTCAGAGGAGAAAAGTGAGTTAGAGATATAAGTATGGGGCTAATGGCAAATAGTCACTGAAGTCATGAGTACAGATAAGTTAGATTAAGGACAGGCTGCACAGTGAAAAAAAAGGGGCTTAGTCACCAATTTTTGATGACTTCTAACTTTAAGTCCAAATAGAAGGGGAGCCATTGGAAAAGGTAACTGAGAAGGAGTGGTGAAGATAAAGAAGGAAAAGAGAGTGAAGTCTCTTATAGACTCCCAGAGGCCAGAGGAAGAGAAGTTTTTGTTTTGTTTTGTCCTGTTTTGTTTTTGAGGGGGAAAGAGTGGTCAAATAAGATGAAAACTGAAAATTGCTCATTGCATTTGGCATAATGGAAGCTAAGGTCTCGTTGACTTCTTCAAAACTCAGCTCAAGCTCTGATAAGCTTTTCTTCTCTCTTTATTTTAAAGTCCTCACCTTCTGAGATCCAAAAGTATAGCAACACCTTATGTATACCTTTGACATAACTCTCATAACTTTCTTCCTTTCTAGTCTGTAAGCTTTTAAGGACAGATTTCTGTATATAATTTTGAATTCCTAGTACCTATCACAGTTCTTGAGACATGGTATTTGCTTTTTCAAAATGTTCGATTTGATGAGAGAATTGTGGGACTGCTACTGGTGTTGTTTGTAACATCTCATTTACAGGGTTAACCATCATTTAAGTTTCTCCTGCAACTGGTAACCATATAGTACAATGTCTGGCCCATAGGAGTGATAATACTAATGGCTAGTACCTATTGAATGTTACCGTGTATCAAACGCTGTTTTAAGAACTTTATATCTATTATTGTATTTAATCTCCCTAAGAATCCTATAGCCAAATATAATAGTAATTGAAGTTTTGGGTAGGCCAATAATTTACCCCTTCCGTTTCCTCCTGAATTTGGAACAAGTTTAGAAATAAGAGAGATGTTAGACAAATAGAGATCAGAATATTGGCTTTATTACTGATAAAACTAATTGGCAAATGTGGCTTAAATTCCGCAACTAAAAGAACTTCTTTCCAAATTGAACTCCTCTCCCCAAGCAAAACAAAACCAAACCCAAAACTCAAAACCACTACCAAAAAAAAAAAACCCAACAAGCAAAACTGGGATCTTCCCCTTGCAGGGACAAAGCCTGATCCTCCATGCCCAAAACAGAATTTATATGTGTTTTAGATAGGCTGCTCCTGAATGGGAGAGGAGCAGAAAGAACTGAGGCAGTCAAGCTAAGTTTCATATTCCAAGCTCAACAATCAGATAAGTCATTTGGTTGTTCTGGGGAGGAGTGAGTGAAGGGCACAGAAAAACTAGAAATGTTCTTTTTAGACTTTCTCCTCTGGGAACTGGAGTAGGAAGTTTTTCTGGAAACTTATGTGTCAGGCACTATTCTCAATGCTTTACACATTTTACCTTATTTAAACCTCACAATTGTCCCTGTATAGAAGAGGAAGCTGGCACAGAGAAGTTAGTCACTTCCCCAAGATTACATAGCTACTAAATAGCAGAGCTGAGATTCAAGACCAAATGGTCAATATTTATTGAATATAATTGTCATAAGTGGTACATTTTATTCTGTAGTCCTTCAGTTAATGTGTTTCGTTATTTGTAAGTCTCACTTATCTTGCCCCTGCACCAGTTTTCAAATAAATACCTGACATAAAGCACACCCCTCCCCCCCACTTTTTTTTTAAGAAAGCAGAGTTTCCAGTCAGGATGGCATTGTAAGTGCACACTTTGAGGCCCTTTGCTGCACCAGAGAAAAAGCAGTGATTGTTGAAATCAGAGAAATTTAAAGAGGGCCTACCTTGCTAATGCAAAGAAACAAAAAGCAAGATGTAAACATCTTTGAAACAGAAATGGACAGAAGCAGAAGCTTTGGGTGAAATATTTGCCCCTCTGGGCAAAATTAATGTCTGATGAGCACTAAAAGCCTAGCTAGAGCTCTCTCTAAGACATCTTAGAGAAACTGCAGATCTTTAAGTATAATTTTAAAAGGGAAAATCTTAAAAGCTAGTGGAAAGGAAATATTACATGAATTAGGCAGACAGCCAGCTTCTCATGTGACCGTTGGGGCCCATCGGAGTTCGATGTCGCCCCAATGGTAGCGGGGAGGGAGAGGGATAACTACAGCGGCCCAAAAGTGTAGTTAGCATTTTCCCTAGGTTCTTCCTCAAATGAAGGCAGTGAAGAATCACAGGTCACTGAGATTTAATAGTTTTATTAAAAGTATATTTTAGGAAGACAAAGAATGCCCCAAGGAGGCACATAGTCCCAGCACTCTAACCAACACAAAGACCACTAAAAAGAGAACCGAGAAGAGCAAAAAGGAGGGCCCAGAAGTGGGCTTTTAGCACCCAGGAAATTACAAGGGTTTTAGGAGCTCCGTGCCAAGAACTGGGGCAGATATATATATGTAGATATATAATATATATCTATATATATTATTAGTTGAGGTAAAACACATATATTCCAGAAGAGCTCCAGTTTATATGGCTTTAGTTTGAAAAATTGTTTTTGATATTAGTTATTTGTGTCTTGCAGATAACACAGGTGAATTATAGCAAACCTTAAATAATTTGAAGAACACCTAAGGAATAGGTATTTTTTTTTAATGTTTGGGGATTGTGGAGAAGCAGAAAGAACACTCTTGTAGCTTGAAGTTGGGGTAGATGGAGGTTGGTGAGTAAGGCAAGGTGTCCAGAAGAGATGTTTTCTGGGTGGATTTAACTGCTAGGGTGGCAGTTGGGGGAACAGGGAGGATAAGAGGCTGGTGGGCCAGCTTTTTATAAACTGGAATAAACTGGAATCCAATAAACTGGAATCTTTTCAAATCCAAGTTCAGGAATTTTGCCTTTAATATAGACATAGAAGATTATCTTTACTCAAATTTCCTTCTGGCAACTACTCTCCTTTCTGGGAGGATGCTGATAGCTACCTGGGTGCATGCACGCTCCTAGTGGTTAAGAATATGGGTTTTGGAGTCACATAGATGTGAGTTTATTTCCAGGCACTTCTGCTGCTTACCGAAGAGAGATATTGGACAAATTAAGTCATCTCTGAGTTTGTTTTTTCATCTGTAAAAGGAGATAACAGTTTCTACCTCATCATAAATTGTTTTGAGAATTAAAGGTGCTAATGTATATTATAAGCCTGAGTAGAGTTCAGTAATAAATGAAATCTACTACTCACTAAGTTCTAAACCCTATGATAAAAGGGATTGTATCTCTGATGTTTACTCTTATGTCAGCATTGTCTCCCTTGCACAGTGGCTGCCATGTAGTGCGTGCTCAATAAAAATTTGTTAATGAACACAGGTGAATACTTGCTATGTTTTGGACTATCATAGCAATAGTTGAGATTAAAATCTTGAAGGGATATGCTTTTTCTCTCTCACACCCTATTTTACCACAGCCCCAACTTCGGGAGTTTTATTTTTATGTAACTCATACTGTTATAATAACTGAGTTTTGTGTTAAAGTACAAAAAGCATTAGATTGGTAAGAATTCCTTTCTCAGACTAAAAACTGTAGCAGCAGTGTCTTCAGAGTCCAGTAGGTGGCAATGCTTTCTCATTTTAATGGAAAAAAATTAGAGCAGGAGTAGAATCCAACAAAAAAGGATCACATCTTTTTGGAATGAAATTCTCAGGAGATTGAAATAGCAATTTGGTGATTAATTTCACAAATGCTGCCCCAAAACATCTTAAGTACATAGTCAAGCTGAGATTAAAGATTTCGAGACAACAGTAAATTTCATGGTCTAAGAGCCAGTACAAATGAAAACTCATTTTATATTTTTCAAGGCTTACTTTTTGGAAAGTAGAAAGCCTGAATTCTAATCCCAGTTTTGTTCTGGTACTGACTGTATTCCTTGAGCAAATCACTTAACCTCTCTTAGTTTTAGGTTCCTTATCTCAAAAGTAAGAATATCCTAATTAGCAGATTAACATTAGAGGGAATACTGGAGTTATCTAGCTCAGTGCCCTTATTTGATGAATGAAGAAACTCAGGCTCAGGGAGCCTATCGAGCTCTTGAACTGGACATGGCAAGTTTCATGCTATAGATGATAACTTAGACATAGCTATAATAATATCATATATATGTAATATATAATAGAATAAAATCACTAATACTTACTTTTATAGCTCTTTTACCTTTAAAGATTTGTCTGTAAATTATTTCACTCCATCTTTACAACAGCCTGTGAACAAGGTAGAGCATATATTATTAGTAGTTTTAGCAGTAATAGTAGTAGTAGGAAGAGGAGGAGGAGAAGCAGGCATCTGATATACAGTACTGGGGAATAAATGAATGGCCAAGATATCAAGAGGAGTTAGTGGCAGAACCAGGATTAGAACACATCTCTTTATTTCTAGATAAGCACTTTCTTCATTATACCATGTCACCTGTATAAAAGTGACAGATAGATGATTTTTATCATTTAATTTCTTTTTGAGGTTTCCTCCATCATTTAACTTGATTAACTTTTATTGTGATTAAAAGCTCTTAAAGATATCCTCTTTAACTTATAGCAACTCAGGTGGGCAACTATTAGTATTTTTATTTTCAGGAAAAGGATGCTGAAACCTAGAGAAAGAGATTTCCATTTAGTTAACTTTATGGAATGGAGAAATTAAAAAGATGGCTACTTCCTCTTGCTAGTCAAATTAATGGATGCTAAGTTGTTTCCAATGCAGGTTCCACTTAGTACACAAGTAGAATGTTCAGAAGTGGGGATTAAGTGTCCCAAATAGCTATGTTTTAACAACAGAGAAAGGGCTATTGTATAATTTCTGTCCAGGTCTCAAGGAAAAATTGGAAAACTTACAAAAATAGCTCATTTCTACACATATCCTATTCAGCCTGCCCCACCCCCCCTTACAAATTACAAGAAACAAAGACTAGATAAATCCTCAGGGACAGTTCTTAATAGTTGCCTGCTTTATTATAAAACATCTAAGTTTCTGAGCTCAGATTACATCTTGGGTAAAACTTTGTTTCTGAATTATTTGATTTGGTGTGATATCCTAGTTACAGTATTACACCAAGTAGGTATAGAGCTTTTGAAAACTACTATTGCTAATTTTCATTTTCTGAGTACCTACTTCAGACACTATGCCAGCTACTTTACATATTTTTATTTAATCTGTATAACAACTCCATGAGGTAATTGTCCTCATTTTATAGGTAAAATACCTAGAAGAGAACATTAAACTACTGACCCAAGGTTACATAACTAATAAGGTAGCAGATCTATGATTCAAACCTAGGTCTGACTAATTCAAAGACCTTTTCTCTTAACCATTAATACTGCGTGGCATCTCTGCATTTCTTCCAAATTCATATAGCATGTCAAAGTACCACGTCTCTATCTTTAGATTTAATCAGAGATATCCACTACTTGCTTTGTGAGAATAAAATGATAAAGTACATGAGAAAGTGCTTTGAATAGTATAAAGTGCGGTACTGCACAGACTTTGGGTATTTGTTATTGTGGAGTGGGCATGTAATGCCCACTGAAGTCCACAAAAGTTCAACCCACTGAAGTACACAAAAGTTCCATACATTAGTCACTATATTTGGCTTCCCTCTAAGTCTCTCTCCCCCTTCTCTTGGATCAAATTAACTTCTGACAGATGTTTGGAAAATTGTCTTATCCTGTAATTCATATTTATAAATCCTTCTGCTGCAGTGTGGTCTTCATTCTCTCTCTTCATTGAAGCCAGAGAAGAATCTGGGAAAATGCCACGTTTCCTGTTATGAATTTGGAGGCTCTTCTCTTCTTAGCATAATTTTTGAGCTTTTCAAAGTTTTAATACTAGAAAATTCAAAGCTAAGCATGGTTCTTTGTATAGTTATTTTAGATTCTTGTAAAGTAAATAGAAACAGAGTTCTAAACTCATCCTTGCTAGGGGATTCAGAGAGTTTAAAATTTTTTGTTTAAAATTTTAAAAACACTAGTTTTTTTTTTTCTACTATTCTCTCTTAGATTCATGATGAAAAAACATTCTTGACCTTCCCTCACTTCCTGTAGTTTTGGTTTAAACTGTTTGTTCTTCTGCAAAGCTGAGGATTCTTTCTTTTATCTAAAATCTCTTTGCTAATGCTAGTTAACATGATATCATTGTTGCCTTTTCTTCTTTCATTTCTCTCTTCTCTCGCAGTTATAGTAATTTGTATATACATCTTTCCCTTCTTTGAGTGTAAGCTCCTTCAGTACTCAGGTTATGTCTTACTTTATAGCCCCAGGATTTAGCACAGATTTTGCTTGGTAAATATTTTGTATGAGTGGATGAAGTCTACTAGGATCACATGATTCCTATCTCTATTCTAAAATATACTTTTCACTTAAAGGATGGCTACTTTAGCAGAGTCACTTTCAGTCCTCTCATCAGGGAGTTTCATTAATGACTCTTAGTCCACTTTATACCTGAAGTTTGTGACTATGATTATTTTTTGAGGGTTGTTTGAAAGACTGAAGTATGAACAAGAATCTCTTCATTCCTGTTGACTTTAATTAAAAAAAAGGAATTGATTTTAGTTTCAGGATCTGTATACCTTTCCTTAATAACACTATTCTTATTTCTCATTGGTTTTCACCTTTTGAGGGAGAAGAAAACATCTTCTGTTGCCTCAAACCTAGACCAAATCTGGGGAAGTATACATATTCAACTCCAATTCAGTGTCTAAGAAGAGGTCTTGCCTCTCATCCTTAATAGCTCAGCATCTGGACTTTGTCAGAGTTCAGAGGCGGAGTCTGTCCAAGGCTTGAAGGTGCTTGACAGAGATACTTGCACAATTTTTCTGAGTTTTAACTTGGCTGACGCATAAAAGTGTGTTAATGTCCAAGTGAACATATACACATAGGAACACAGGCTCTATTGATTCATTAGGTAGCTATTTTAGGAGTAGTTGTACAAATAAATACTATATTTTTAAAAAGTATACACATTGCATCTGAAATGTGCTCAACTAGTAGAACGATCCATGGTTTTCTTTTTTCTTGCCCATAGTAATTTCTTATTCTACGTAAGTAGAAGAAGGAATGTTTACAAAGCTCACTTACAGTTTTAAGAATAACATCTAGAACACTGACAGTCCTGCTAGGGAAAGCTTTTGGTGGAGCCTGTACTTTATTTGTCCTCAGCCTTCCACCTGGCTTTCTGTCTTCTCATTAACATATTGTATGAGATCCCTCCCAAGCCTACCTCTCCAGTCTGTATTTTCATATATCTAGACTTGTGTCAAATTGTTTCAGAGACACAACACTTACAAGTCTCAAACTGAGCTCATTTCCCCTCCCCCTTTCAAAAAAGCCCCCTCCTTCTGTTGGATTCCTTAGTTCAGTGAATGATGGTACTGCTATCCATCTACTTTCTCAACTTAGAACAGGGGAGTCATCCTGATACCTCCTCCCCCTGCTAAATATCTACTTCTTTCCTGGTTCTTGATGTTGTAGCCAGATTTATCTTGCTTACATGCTGATCATGTACCTCCTTTATTCAGATCATTTCAGAATAATTAATGAATGACTTGTAAGACCTTGCTGTGATTTGCTTCCGGATTTCTAAGCATCTCACCCATAACACTTTCTTATGCTAAAATTTATCCACCTCAGTTTTAGCTTAGATCTTATTTTCATAGAATGGTTTCCTGTGAATACCCGCTAAGTCCAGTTTAGGTAGCCCTCTGATGTTCTCTCAGAGCACCTTGCATTTCGTTTTCCTTGTGACTGACCCTTATCTTGTTATATTCTGAATGCCTATTTGCTCTTCTTTTTTTCTTATTAGAATGTAAGCTATGTTAGGGCAGAAACAGTGTGTCTTCATCATTAATTTATCCTTAGTACTTAGCATTGTGCCTGGCATATGGTAATACTTTAATAAATATTTGTTGAATGAGTGAATGAAGCTTCTGTAGCATTAGATCATTAAAAATTCTATTGGGATACACTACTTGGTTGTCTTCAGTTGCTTAGCTTGCTACTCAGAATTCTAGTTCTCTATGTTTAAGTAGTTTCTGACCATTTCTACATAGATACCTGTCATTTGTAAATTATTTATACTTTATATGAAACTCTTTTTCTCTCCAGACTTGCTTTCCCTTCCAATTTTCCACATTTTTATTAACTATTTTCCCATTTATCCAGGCCTCAAATCTTGTAGTTAGGTTTGATTGATTTCTTTTATCCACTCTATTCAGTCACTAGACTTTTTTGACTCCTTTGAAATAACTTATGTCCATGACTGCTTTTCCGTCTCCTTTGCCATAATCCAAGCTCAGACGGGCACCCCCCAGAGGACTGATTACTGCACTGGTTTTCTAGTGGGCCTATGGACTCTAGTCTCTTTGTATCCACTCTGTCTTCTTCACCACTGCCTGATTAATCTTCCTAAAGCATACTTTTACTTGGGTGATATAGAGTAACTTCTCATTGTTTGCTACATGTGTCCAAATCTCTGATCCTGATTTACTGCTCTTCATCAGCCTATATTCAGTCAGTGATGTAGTACTTTTGTTTCTATAGATACTTTTATCTCATCCCTCCCCCTCCTTACCCTACTCACCCCTCCCCCTTCCCTGTCTGTCTTTTTTCTTAGTTTGAGCTCTCATTACCTTTAGTAAGTGTGGATTTTTTAGAATAGTCTCCAAATTGGTATTTGGACATTCTGCATCCTCCAATTCATCGTATTTGTCATTACCAGAGTAACCTTCTTTATGTGTAATTCTGATCATTACCATACAGTGTCAGAAATCTTTCATGAGTTCTTGCTGACCAAAGGTTGTCTTTGCTTTTTAGCATGCCATTCAAGGCTTTCTGTGCGCTGGTTCTCCCAACCTACTTATTCAACCTTATCTCCCCCTCTGTTTCCCTCTTCAGGGTTCCAAGTAATTTCCATATCACTGAAGCTGAGCAGATTGGACCACTATTTAATTTTCTCTGAATGCAGCTTGTGTTTTCCCACTGTCATGTTTTGGCTAAAGGTGTTCAGTGTGTGTGGGACTTTCCTTCACTGCCATTCAGTTTTTCAGTGCTTCTTAATCTATCCCAAATACTGCCACCCCTTGCAAACTTTGATGTTCCTGCTTCTACTAGATGGAATCTTTACTGCATTAGAATTCCTATAGCTTTTTAAAAAGACCTTTCTTATGCCACCTTTGCATTTTGACTTCACTTGGAACCTTAACTGGGTCATATGCTTTTATAAGGATGGTAGCAATCACCTGACACCCTCTATGTATTAAGTGTTTACTAAACACTGAAATGAGTAAGTATATGTATAATAACTGTGCTTTATAATCAGTTATCTTGTCAATTTGATTGTTTCAGCATAACTTATAGTATTAATAAAGGACAGTCTTATGATGGTTATGGCAGCTAAAAACTCAAGATGTACAGTAACATGTTTTAAAGGTTGACTCATCTAGTGATCACTAGCGGTTAGCAAACTACAGTCCCGCATGTGTTTTTGTGTGCCCTGAGAGCTAAGAATCATTTTTACATGTGTAAAGAATTCGAAGGAAAAAACAAAGAACATGTGGCAGAGATGACACGTGGCTTGCAAAACCTAAAATATTTACTATCTGGCCACTGACCGGGAAAGTTTGTTTACTGCTGATCTAGAAACACACCTGATCATCTGCCTAGAATTGCCCCTGCTATTGGATATGTGAAATTATCTGCTTTTTTGAACAGTTTAATAGATACTCACCCAGACCAGTGCCTGTTCCTTTCCTTGAAAAAGAATGGTTAGGCCTGGCTTCAGAAGAATTTTGAGTGACATGTGAATCTCTGGGCTCTTTGGCTCTTGGCAGTATCTCACAGAGATAACCAGATACAAATGAGCCATTTCTTTCCATTATAATCCTTCGTCAGAGGTCTGTCAGGATTGCACATCTGGTGAAGTTAGATGTCATTCAGAACAAGGCTCTTAGCGTATTTCAAGAATGATAATTGCTAAGTGGCAGTTGAAGCAGAAGGGTTTAATAATGTCCTTAAGTTGCCTTAAATGTACATGGACCCAGAATTTTAGAACTGGAAAAGGTCTTAGAGATCAAGTAGAGCATGGTCATTAAAAACATGGCCTGTGGAACCAGACTGCATGGCTCTTCTACTTAATCTTCTCTGTGGCTCAGTTTCCTCACCTTTAAAGTGGGGATAATAATAGTATCTGTTTCACAGGGTTGTGTGAGTATTAAATACTCTACCCTTAGCATATTAACGTTTAAGTATTAATATTAACATGGAAAACCACTGCTTGGCATACTGTAAATGCTCATAAATGTTTCCCTTGTGTCTGTTGCTGTCACTTAAAAAATGTTATTAGTAGTAGTCTAATCTCATTTTATAGTTAAAGAAACTGAGGCCTAGAGGAGTTAAGTAATTTTCCTCACTTCCAGGATAGGTAGAGTGGATTAAAACCTTTCATTTAAATGCTCTTTCCCTGCTATAATATGTTGCTTTTAGTTGTGTTATTAGTGGATGTGGATGAGTTTTTAATAGGAAAAAAATGTTTGGCAGCTTTTTGCATTAAATAAGAAAAGTTAAGTGGAATGTCATAATCATTTCTCCTGAGAATCTTAAATCTACTTTTAGTGTCTTTAATTATTTTGGATTTTGTAGCTTTTGAAAGACAATCTCTTGTCTCTGTCCTCTATATCCTCATCTGCCCTCGTGATATATAGATTATTTCATAGCTATCTCTTTACTGAGATGAAAGGAATTCACATAACATAAAATTAACCATTGGTATGTTCAGAATGTTGTGCAACTGCCACCACCTCTATCAAGTTGCATAACATTTTCATCACCCAAAAAGAAAATCTCATACCCATTAAATATTCACACTCCATTTTGCCCTCCCCAACTCCCTGGCAAACACCAGTCTGCTTCTGTCTCTTGGATTTACCTGTTTTGAATATTTCATGTAAGTAGAATCATACAATATGTAACCTTTTGTATCTGGCTGCTTTCACTTAGCAGAATGTTTTTGAGGTGTATCCATGTGTAGTATGTGTCAGTATTTCTTTTCATGGCTGAATAATAGCCCATTGTATGAATATGCCATATTTTGTTTATCTATATGTTGATGGATGTTTGAATTGTTTCTACCTTTTGGCTATTATGAATAGTGCTGCTATGAACATTTGTGTACAGATGTTCGTCTTAGTACCTGTTTTCACTTCTTTTGGGTATATACCTGCAAGTGGAATTGCTGGGTCTATGGTAATTCTGTTTAACTTTTTTAGGGATTGCCAAACCTTTTTTCACAATGGCTGACCATTTTACATTCCCAGCAGCAATATACAAGGGTTCTAATTGTTCCAATCCTTATCAACATTTCTTTTCTTCTTTTTTTCCCCTAATTTTTAAAATCAATCCTTCCTTCCTTCCTTCCTTCCTTCCTTCCTTCCTTCCTTCCTTCCTTCCTTCTCCTCCCTCCCTCCTCCTCTCCCTCCCTTCCCTCCCCATCTATCTTTCTATTCTACTATCCTAGTGGGTATGAAGTAGTGTCTCATTGTGGTTTTTCATAGTGACCAATGATGTTGAGCATCTGTTCATGTTCTTGTTGGCTATTTGTATATCTTTTTTGGAGAAATGTCTCTTTAAGTTCTTTGCCCATTTTTTAATTGGGTTGTTTGCCTTCTTATTGTTTGAGTTGTCAGATTTCTTTGGGTATTCTGGATATTAGGCCTTTATCAGATATATGATTTGCAAATATGTTTCTCCCATTTTGTGGATGGTTTTTTCACTTTCTTTAGAGTGTCTTTTAATGCACAAAGTGTTTTTAATTTTGATGAAGTTCAATTTATCTATTATTTCTTTTGTTATTCATGCTTTTGGTGTCATATCTAAGAATCCATTGACAAATCTGTGGGTATATAGATGTATCCCTGTGTTTTCTTCTAATAGTTTTATGGTTTTAGCTTTTAAAAGTAGTCTTTGATCCATTTTGAGGTAATTTTTGTATATGGTGTTAGAGATGGACCCAACTTCATTCTTTTGCGTGTGGCTAGCCAGTTGTTTTGGCATCATTTGTTGAAAACACTATTCTTTTCCCATTGAATAGTCTTGGCACTTTTATCTAAAATCAATTGACTATAGATGCATGAGTTAATTTATGGATTCTCAGTTCTAGTCCATCGAACGACATGTCTGTCTTTATGCCAGTACCATGCTGTTTTGATTACTGTTGGCTTTGTAGTAAGTTTTGAAATTGAGAAGTGTGACTCCTCCAGTTTGTTGTATTACATTGATTGATTTTCATTTATTGAACCACCCTTACATATCTTGGATAAATCTCACTTGTTCCTGGTGTATAATTTTTTTAAAATTATTTTTTATTATGGTAAAAGACACACAATATAAAATTTTCTACGTAACTTTTATTTTATTTATTTTTTAAATTTATTTATTTTAATTAGTTTCTAGTATACAGTACTTGATTAGACTCCATTGTAACATTTTAAGTGTACAGGTTAGTGGTATTAAATCTGTTCATATTGTTGTGCAACCATCACCACTGTCCATCTCTAGAACTCTTTTCATCTTATAAAACTGAAACTCTCTACCTATTAAGCAATAACTCCCCATCTCCCCAAGCTCCTGACACTTCTACTTTCTATTTCTATGAATTTGACTACTTTAGGTACCATATATAAATGGAATCATACAGCATCTGTCCTTTTGTCACTGGTTTCTTTTACTAAACATAATGTCCTCAGCAGTCACTCATATTAGAGCATGTGTCAAAATTTCTTTCCTTTTTAAGGCTAAATATTCCATTGCGTGAATATACACATTTTGTTCATGCATTCATCTGTTGCTTCCATCTGTTGACTATTGTGAATAATACTGCTATGAACAAAGATGTAAAAAATATCTCTTTAAGTCTTTGCTGTTAATTTTTTTGGATAAATACCCAGAATTGGAATTGCTGGATCAGGTTGTACAAGCCTTTTAATGTGCTGCTGCTGCTGGATTAGCTTTGCTAATATTTTATTGGAGATTTTTACATCTGTATTCATAAGGGATATTGGTCTATAATTTTCTTGTGATGTTATTGTCTGGCTTTGGTATCCGTGTAATACTGGCCTCATAGAATAAGTTAAATATTTCTTCATATCTCTTTCATTTTTGGGCAGACTTTGAGAAGGATTGGTGTTATTTATTTATTTTTAAATGATTGGTAGAATTCAGCAGTCAAATCATGTTGTCCTGAGTTTTTTTTTTCCTGGAAGTTTTATGATTACCTTTTTACTGATGTGATGACTTTGTTAAATTAATATTTGTTAAGTGAAGTGTAGGGTGGCAGATAATGAGCCATAGTTGAATAGCAGACCACAAGAGAAATTGAAATAGAGAAGTTTATTACTCACAGGTCCTGGAGGAATTACAGGACATGCCTCAAAGGGCCACACGGGGAAGTCAAGGCAGAGTGCAGGCCGAGGCAGGACCTAGGTATGTGCCTTGATTAGTACGTGTGGGTGGAGTGCTTTGGGCTTCCCAGGCCAGGGCTGGATCAGTCAATTCAAACCAAAAGAGCAGGGTTTTGGTAGTCTCCATGGGAAGGAGGGGAGACTGTTGATCACTAGTCATGTCGAGAATGTATATTTGAGACTCTGTGGGTTGCTATCTAGGGGATGCACTTCCATGAGAGGTCTAATGCTAGTTTAAAGTCCTTGTAGGCTGCTTGGCCAGATAAAATGGATGATGAAGCAACAATACCATGTAGAAGCTTAGCTAATCTCTAGTCAATTTATAGGTCTGTTCAGATTTTCTCTTTCTTCTTGAGTCATTTTGGGGAGTTTTTGTGTTTCTAGGAGTTTCCATTTTATCTAGATTATCTGATTTGTTGGCATTCAATTATTCATAGTATTCTTCTATAATATTTTTTATTTCTGTAAGGTTGCTGATAATATGCCTATTTTCACTCCTGATTTTAGTTATTTGAGTCTTCTCTTTTGTTTTCTTGGTGAGAGCATAGTCAATTTTGTCGATCTTTTCAAAGAACTAACTTGGTTTTGTTGATTTTATCTATTGTTTTTATATTCCCTATTTCATGTATCTCTGCTCTGATTTTTATTATTTCCTTCCTTCTTGCTTTTGGTTTAGTTTATTCTTATTTTTCTAGTGGCTTAAGGTGGAAGTTTAGGTTATTGATTTGAGGTCCTTTTTTTTTTAACGTAGATGTTTGCAGTTGTGAATTTCACTGAGCACTTTTACACTGCATTCCATATGTTTTGATATGTTGTGTTTTCAGTTTTATTCATGTAAAAGTATTTAATAGTTGACATACTTGTGATTTGTTCTTTAATTCACTCAGTTTAATAGTGTGTTATTTGCTTTGCAGTTTACAAATTTTCCAAAACTATTGATTTTTAGTTTTCATTCCATTATGGTCAGAGAGGATACTTTGTATGATTTCAGTTTTTAAAAATTTTTTGAAGCTTATTTTGTGGCTGAACCGATGGTTTATACTGAGGAATGTTCCATTTGCACTTGAAAGAGGTGTGTGTATATGGCTTTTGTTGGGTAGAACATTCCGTATACATCTCTTAGGTCTGGTTGATTTATAATATTGTTCACGTCTTCTATATCCTTGTTTATCTGTTGTATGGTTGTGCTACCCTCTGTTGAAAGTGAGATTTTCATGTCTCCAACTATTTCCCCTTTAGTTTTGACAGTTTTTGCTTCATATATTTTGTTATATGTTGTTAGGTACATATATGTTTATAATCATTTCTATCTTCTTGACTCTTTTTTCATTATATAATGTCCTGCTTTGTGTCTTGTAACATATTTTTATCTTATAGTTTATTTGCCTGATATTGGTATAGCCACTCCAGCTCTCTTTTGTTTCCTGCTTACATGGGATATCTTTCCATTCGTTCATTTTCAACCTATTATTGGTTCTAAAGTGCATCTTTTATAGACAGCATGTAGTGGATTGCTTAAAAAAAAATCCATTCTGCCAAACTCTGCCTTTTAATTACAGTGTTTAATCCATTTATTCAGTGTAATTACAGATACAGAAGTTCTGCCATTTTTCTATTTGTTTTCTTATCTTTTGTTCCTCATTTTTTTCTGTTACTACCTTCTTTTGTGTTATAGGTTTTCTCATGTAACATATGATTCATTTCTCATTTCTTTTACTGTGCACCTTTTCATTATTTTCTTAGTGATTGCCCTGGGGGTTACAATTAACATATTAATTCATAACAATCTAGTTCAAATTAATAAAAACTTAGTTTTAATATTATATAAAAGCTTTTCTTTTATATATAGCTCTGTTCCCCCCCTTTGTGTTGCTGTTGTCACAAGTAACATCTTTTTAATTGTGTGCCCATCAAGATATATTTATAATGATTGTGTTATATATTTGTCCCCTTGATTTTTAAATGCTAAGCCAACCTTGCATTCTTAAATTCAATTAAAAATGACATGTTTTTGTTTTATTCTTGTAATGGATTGCTGGTTCAATTTGCTAATATTTTGCCAAGGATTTTTCTGTCTGTGTTCATAAGGGATATTGGTCTGTAATTGTGTGTGTAAGAGAGATATGTCTTTGTCAAGTTTTAGTATCAGTAATGTTAGTCTTATGAATTGAAAATTCTTCCTTTCTCAATTTTATGAAGGAGTTTGTGTCAAATAGATGTTATTTCTTAAATGTTTGATAGGATTCATCAGTGAAACCATCTGGACATAGACTTTTTTTGTAGGCAACTTTTCAATTACTTATTCACTTAAAAAAAGATATAGGATTAATCAGATATTGTTTCATTTTCAATTTTAGCATGTTGTAGTTTTTCAAGTAGTTTGTCTGATTCATCTAAGTGTCAAATTTAATAACTTAAAGTTGTTCATCATATTCTAATAACTTTTTTTGAGATAATGGGTTAATGTTTTAATGTCTGTAGCAATGTAACTTTAAAAAATGCTTATATTAACATAGCAAACATCTAGATTGTACTTATTACAGACCTTTTACTTTAAGAATATTAACTTTTAATTCCCACAATAATTTGTGAGGTAGATAGTATTATCCTCTCCATATTATAGATGAAGAAATCAAGGTTAAACTGAGAGCTTAGATGCTTTGCTCAAGATTACAGAGCTAGTATATTAAGGACTTAAATTGTAATCCAGGTAGTCTGGGTCTAGAGTCTCTTTTTCTTAACTACTATGTTCTTGACCTTTCTTAAATGACAGATGCCTGTTCTGTTCTTATGGAATTATACTGTATTCTCTTTAGAAACCATCCCTGCTCCCAGTATCATTATACCACTGAGTGGAAATATTTGTTTCTGCTATTCCTAATTAGAACTTGAAATGCCTTTTTCCCCATAAAAGCATTACAGTGATGCTAGGCATATTTAAAATATTGTTAATACTCTTCATTCACATATGTTAAAAAGATTTCTGGAGCTTTTCTGGTTCACTGCAAAATGAGTTCACTACAAAATGAGAAACACTATGTTTTTTTTTTTAAGTTCACTTGCCTGAAAGGTTAAACTTTACTTATATGGAAGTTGTGCTTTTTGGAATCTCTTAACAAGTCGAATTTACTGAAGTGTTTATAAATCATAATTTTAAAAAGACAAACATTACGATTAATTTTTGCACATATTTTATTTTGTTTCACTTCGATTAACTTGTTGATTAATATCTTTCAGGGTTATTCAAATGCTCAGAAGAATATTCTTCTTCAGGTGGATCAGAACTGTGTTCGCAATTCTTATGATGTTTTCTCTTTGCTGCGGTAAGATGCTTCTCAGAGTCTTCCTGCATTTTCTAAAGAATTTTCCTCATTTTGAGTTTGTGACATTTCGGTGTCACAAATTATGGAAGCTTTAGAAGCTGTTATTCAGGCTTGGCATTTTTTAGTGAGTGCTTCATAAATTTTGTAGCTACAATGATTTAAGTTTATCTCTTTCACAAAGCCTTTGGAAAGCCATTTCCTCTCTCTGGACAATGAGAGAGAATGATTGGTAGCCAGTGATCTTAAAACAGGGACATGAGCTGTTTCTGGTCTTCTGCATTATAAAGAGCATCAAGCAGAGGTACAAAATTTAGACTTATCAAAGTCTTAACAATTATAGCATTATTAGAAATGCCCTCCAATAGTCCCAGATATGGTTTAGAGTTTTGACCTGCTGTTCATCTTTTAAAAGAATCATGTTTGGCAAGGCAAAGGAGCTTAGCGTGAATCTCATGCCTAAAGGCTTAACTGCCTCAGCTCTGTATTTTCATAATGTCTGGGCTTAATTTTGAAAGATTTCAAAATTTGGTTTTAATTTTCAGTGTAGTGGTTGATCATCAAGGACATTTTCCCAGGAGGCAGGTTACCAAAATAAATGCAATTCAAAATAAAGTTAACAGTGACATTCAGCCTATGTTCAATCTTCTTAGATAGATGGTTCATTGAAATTTGATTTTGGCAGTATTTTTGTAATGTTTATGTAACACATCATGAATTTCAGACCATTAGACGTCCTTTATTTATCTACTAGAGGAAGAATCCAGAAGGATGATTGGACTCTTGTCCAATTGGATGATTGTTTGTTTTATAAACATTATGAAATGAGCTTTTCCTTTGCAAATCTTAAATCTTATTAAGATATGATGATAGAGAGTTTGGTCACATGGACTGAATAAATTGCTCTTAAGAGACCATGATTTTCAACTGAAGTAACCACACACATTTGATGACTTTTGATTCTTATCTGAGAGGTACTTTGGCTTTGACTTCTTGGACTATTTACAGAATGAACAGGATTTAATAAGCAGATGGTGGAGAAAACAGGAGGTGTCAAAATATATAATACATTATTGAACTTGTTCAGTTTGGGACTGCATTAAATTTTAAGTATTTGAAAGAAGAATGTACAGAAATAGTTTGAAATATGAGTAAGCCACTAGTATTTCTTGACTTGTTTTTCCTCAGTAAAATGAAGGTATAGATAGTATTACTTTAAAGATATTTTCCAAGTATAAGATTGTGTGATCTTATTAGAGAAACAAGTAGAATTAAAAGAAAAGGGAATACAGAGTCAGTGAGATGACTCTGGGATGACTTTGGTAGTTGCTCAATTATTTATCATTGATCTTGGGAGTATTATTTTTAGGGTGCCTTTCAGATTCCTTAGATGTGTCAACAATTTGAATTGCCTTATTAACATTGGGCTTCTCATCACCACTGGGTAAATCATAGCTGGTAACACAGATATGCTTTTCTGAACCAGATCAAGTGTCTTTTATCATCCAAATTGCTATAACCCAGAGAGTTGCTCTGGAACTAGGAACTTCAGCTTGTACTTGTCAAAGTTAATGAGTAAAATGGAATGTTCTCAATGATTTTCTCAGACATGAATAGAGTCACCATCATCTATTTGCTCAATCAAAAGTTCTTTCCTACAGTTTTTGTCGAGACATGTAAAGTGCTCACTGGGAAACAAATTTCGTGCCTATCAATTTTGCTCATAGTTTTCCTCTTTAACTCAGACAACATTGTTCTGAGTGAATCAGTTTTGAAAAATATACCTTTTCTTTTCCTGATGCTTTCTTGATTTTTGAAATTGTTACTTTTTTTTTAAACGCCTTCAGCACCTGGTATTCTTAGGTGGTCTCCCATCCAAGGACTAACCAAGCCCGACACTGCTTAGCTTCCGAGATCAGACGAGATTAGGCATGGCCGTAGATGAAATTGTTACTTCTTGATCTGTAATTTTATGTGAAAACAGAGTCTGAATTATTGATTGATCGATTGATTCAATTCTTTAAAATCTCTTTTAACTTCACAAAATTCTCAGTGCCATTTGGAGTCAGGATTAGAACCCAGGTCTCCTGATTCTGATTTTTGAGAGTATATTCTAGTTTTAATAGCTTTCAGTGTGTTGTGCCATTAGTATGCATATAGTCTTTCCACTTTTTATGTGTGAATGTCATAGGAAAATAGGAAATCTTGACTAAGGCAGAGATTTTGGAGTATGTAAGCCCAGGGTGTTAAAACACCGTCAGATAAATAGATGTGTTGTACAATTTAGTAGGAAAACAATGACCGGAGGTTTTATTCAGATTTTTTGCACCAATCGTTAAGACTTTAGGCTAACTTCAGTTGCCAAAGTAATAGCAGCTCTTTACAAATTTAGGTTCGGTGCGTGTGATGGTAATTAAAGTTTTGCTTCTTTAACCCTTGGAAATCCCCGGGTTAAGGGTTAGTTTTCACGGAAGCAGACATTTAATTAGGAGCCACTTTACTCATTGTTCATTTGATACTTTAATATAGGATGTTCACCACAAGGTGTCAGTGTTGCTCTTTAACTGGCATTTATTTTAGGTTTGAAGTGAGAAAAGTAGGGTTATAAATTACAAGTGAGCATTTATTTTTAGGAGTTAACTTTTTTCTTCTCTGTTATTCCTTCTAGGTTAAGGAATTTCTAGACTTATTAGATAGCTTTCTCTTTTTGGTACTGTTGATTTTTTTGTTTTTGTTTTTTATCCTATTGGTGATTAGGGAGTTATTGAGTGATTAGGGAGTTATTGAAAGATAATAAGGAGGGGAGGAATGACATGGTCAGGTGTGCAATTTAGAATACTAACCATGGTGACAGCGGGAAATGGATTTGAGGGATGAGACTGGAAGCAAGGAGGTGTCTGTAATCCAACCTGTTCTCTGAGATTGAAAGATTATTTTTGATGTTTAAAAACTTTTTTTTTCCTTTCATACTTTCTCAAAAAGGTTGCTCTGTTGTAGTGAGATAAGTTAAAATAATTCTGACTTTCTTCTAGTATAGTTTTTATTATTATTATTATTATTATTCCCCCTTCGACATGTCCTACGTTAGCCAGTTTAATGAGCGCAAGTATGGTGGGGATATCATGGGCCTTCCACCTAGATTCCAGTCCTAAAACTGCCATATGCCCATTACTGGATGCAAAACGTTGGTCAAGTTACTTAACTTTGGTTGCCTCAAGCTACTTTTGTAAAATGGAGATAATATTTGTCTCAGGAATATTATGAGAATTAAATAAGGTAAAATACTTGAAAGATCGTAGGACAGTTGCTGTACTAGACATTCAGTGTATAATAGTTTTCATTTTCCCTTTTACTTCTCTCATCTTGGAATTCACTTTCTCCTTTATGTCAGTGTTTTTTATGTTACCACTAGCTTTTCCAATTTTCAACACAATTTTTCTTTCTTGCCATTCTAGTGACATTGAAAACTTCTTGAAGGAAGGTATTATTTCATATGGTTACATTTTCTCCTCTCTTTCTATTTTATTGATAGTTCTAGGTTTTATTGGAGTTCTTGTGGATCCTGGTGTGATCGAAGGGCCCTAATTCTTGTGGATCCTCGGACTCTTTTGCAATACTCTTTCTTCTTGAGTATGCTCTTCCATTACCACAGCGTCAACCAACACGTCCACATCTTAGCAACTCTCAAATCTATATCTCAGGTTCCTGACTCTTTTAGATTTCTGATCTGTGTTTTCCAATGACTCTTAGACATTTATAGTTTCATGTTCTGTAGGAACCTCAACCTTAACATATCCAGAGTTACACTCACTGACTTAATTCTCCTCTTCATTTTCTTTTCCCTGGTTTGTTTAGTAGTATTGTCATTATCTCAGGCACCCAAGAGAACATACCCCTCTTTGTTCTCACCTTGTATTTTCCTGAACTATTTCTTGACCTCCTAACTAATCTCTCTACTACTAGATTTTCCTTCTTGCAATTAATGCTATTATTTGTTGAGTACTTACTTTGTGCCAGGAAGTATTCTAAATGTTTTACATTAATTAACTCTCTTCATTCTCAAAATAATCCTCTCTGGTAAGAACTATTCCTGTTCTTATTTACAGATGAAGAACTTGAGGCACAAAGCAGTTAAGTAGCTTATTCAAGGTCACACAACTAGTGTTGGCCTGTATTCAAACCCAGTCTAGCTCCAGAGCCCTTGTTCTTTACCAGTACATATTACTGCTTTATAATTTTTTACACTGCTCTAGTATAATTCATCTTCCACATTGCTGCCAGAGTTACTTTTTAAAAGGTACATCGGTTTTGTCACTCATTGGGTTTAGAAATCTTTGAGCAAATGTATTTAAAACACATTGTTCTAAACACTTCATAGGGACTAGTGTCCTTATTTCAAGTCCTCCAACCACTGCCTGTGCAATTAATAGCTAGCATTTATTGAGAACTTACTGTGTTATAATTAGTTCTTCATTGTCTGATTCTCTTTCTTCTCAGCACCCCAAACTGAGAGCTCCTTTAGGCAAGAATCCTTGTTTTATAGATCTTTGTATTAGCCCTATCACAATGTATGCCACATATATTAAGCGTTTATTATCTGCAAATTGAACTATTGTTCAGGTTACAGAGGACTAGGGTTTTGTTGTTCCTGTTATTGCTTTGCGTCTGGCAAAATGAGAGTTATAAAATATTTCCAGGCCATTATCCAAAGTGTTGAAAATGTAATCAGATACGTGAACCTTCAGCTTCTTTTTTTCTTTCTGCCACTGCCCTCTACATAACATCTGGTGAGATTTCAGGATTTTGTGACTTTTAATTTGATTCCTTATATAGATTTTTTTTTTCTGGAATATCTTTATCTGACCGTCTGGAGGCAAATCCTGTCCTCTTAGCCAACCTACTTTGACAGAAAATATTTTTCTTATATAAACTTCAATTTTAAAAGGGAAATGCTTACATCAAATAAATTATTTTTAGGGCGATATTTAGAAAACGGATGGGATGAGATGTATGAGGTATAACTGTCTATCTATAACCTTTAAATTTTAGATGTGATAACCAACTTTTGGGTTGCAGGGAGAGTTTTTTCCTTTCCCCGCCTCATAATCTCTTCCTAAGTGGTAATTGCATGTATACAGAATATAGCTAAAAACCCAGCTGAAAGCAAAATTTATGTACTAAAAAAACATACTTTCTTATTCACAGTAGAGACTAGACTCTTAACCTAGTGTCTCTGGGCTCATTTATAATAAATTAGAAGGGGAATTAAGAGGATTGCTGTTAAGGTAGACATACTGATGGCAAGGAAAAGTGAAAGCTGATAGTTTGCTTTGTGATTTACTCTTTGATTCTGGAATATAACTGAGTGATAAATAATATCAGCTACTGTCCTACCTTTATAGTCGCTACGTTTGGATTCACAAACAGCCCTCTCTTACTACTTCATGTAAAAGGAGGGCGATGTGGGGGGCGTGGTATTCCAACTGTAAAGAGAGACTGAGTAAGAAAGCAGAGCTTACCTCTTTGTATGAGCAGTCAGTCTTTTCCCCAAGCACATCTCCACGTTGCAGTTCATAACTGAAGTTAATAATGAGAATTATTGAGCGCACTGTATTAGTTTTTACTAATGTTATTTCCATTTCGTGGATGAGGAAACTAAGGCTTAGAAAGTGAAAGGACTTGCTTAGCACCGTAGGATAAATAAGTGTTCAAGCAGGTTTAAATAAAGGGAGGCCAGGCATTGCATGTGCTTTTCTTTCGTTAGACCATGTTGATATCAAATTATCAGTAAAATATACAGTTGTGATTGTCAGAGCTTATATAAGAAAGCAATGATGTGTGATAAATTTTAGAAAGGTTTTCAATTCAAATTTAGAATGAAAAGTTTTGGTATTTAATGTAAGTTTTGATGAAACAAAATTGGTATTTATGTGTAATAGCACATTTTATTCTCTTTCTCTGTACATACACACATATGTATGCATACACATAAAGACACACATGCATATATTTACAAAAATAGAATTTAAACAAAATACTGGAGTAATTTTAGGTGTGTTCTCCCTCACCCCCCATTTTTACTTTTTGGCTTGTCTTCTTCCTTAAACCCTTCTCTACCACTATACTGCCCCAAAGCCCGAATGTTGTCTCCTCCCCTCCCCCCAATCCATATACTGAAACCTAATCCCCAATGTGATGGTATTTCAAGCTGGGGGCCTTTGGGAAATGATCAGGTCATGAGGGCAGAGCCCTCATGAATGGAATTAGTGCCCTTATAAAAGAGGCCCCAGGAGATCACAGCTCCTTCCATCATGTAAAGTTATAGTGAAAAGACGACTGTGAACCAGGAAGCAGGTTCTCGTCGACATCGACCATGCTGGTGCCTTGATCTTGGACTTCCATCCTCCAGAACTGTGAGGAATAAATTTCTGTTTATAACCCACCCAGTCTGTGGTATTTTATTATAGTAGTCAGAATTGATTAAGATACCACCCAAATACAGAACACCTGTCCACATGACTCCGGGTCACCCATTCACCCATGTGTATCTGTCTGTATTTTTTCCCATAGTCTCTATGTATATGCCATAGATATCACTTTGTGCATTTATACATTATGTGTATGTATGTTAAGAGTTTAAATTACTGTTTTACAGAATTGGAGTGGATATTATATAAATGACTCTTCACCTTGTTTTTCTTATTCAACATTCCATATACTAATCTCTTCAATTCACTCTGTGGTTTTACAGTAATCCATGGTGGGGGTCTACCATATTTTTCAACCATTATCCTGTTGATGGGCATTTAATATTTACTCTGGCTCTAGTTTTTTGTTTGTCCATTTTGCCACTATGCACAGTACAGAAGTAAATATCTGTATATGTTTATGATGTTTTTATTTCTGTGAATTAAATTCTCAAGAGTGGGATTTCTGAGTCAAAGGGTATATATATTTTAATTTTAAGAGCTAAGATAGTTTTCCTAAAGAGTACAGAGAATGTGTGGCCATCACTCCTTACCCTGAATCCCTGCTGGCAATGAGTATCATCATTTTTTTGTGGGTGATTTTTATTAATCTGATGATAATCAGATTTTACTTTAATTTTCATTGTTACTTTAATTTTCATTAGCCTCAGTATAGGTGCTTAGTCTGAGCTGCAAATGAAAGTGAACATCTTGGCTTGAGTTTGTTAGCCATATAGTGTATTCCGTGAATTTGATATTTATGTACTTTATCAACATTTTTATTGAGTTGCTTAAATATTTTTTCATAAGTTTTTAGGGGTCTTTGATATTTTTTCCAAGACTATCAATTATATTTTGACTTAGTATACCTAATACAAAAAGTTTATATTTGTTATGTCATAAATTCTATTTTTTATTTTATATCTTCTGGATCCTTGGTCTTGTCTTAAGAAATCTCTCTGACATCTTTGTTCTACATATATTTCTAAGTTTTCTTTCAAGATTAGTATTATTTTGCCTTTGAAATTAAATCTTTAATACAATTCAGGATTAATCTTAAATATATTATGTAGATATTTATATATGGTGTGATAGAGATTAATTTTCTTCACAGATGAACATCTAATTGTACTGCCTTTTCCCACTGAATTAAATACTACCTTTGTCATATATAAAAACTCACATTATACCAGGATCCATTTCTGGATTTTTTTTTTTTGCTTTGATCTTTATGTCTTTTCCTTTGCCAATTTCAGATTGATTTAATTACAGTGGTTTTTTGATATGTTCTAATATCAAGTAAGACAAGTTGCCCTCTTTTACTAGTCTTTTTCATACCATTTTTGGCTATTCTCAGAACTTTATTCTTCCATATGAACCTTAAGGTTATTTGATCCTATTTTTAAAAAACTTTTCTGGAATTCTAATGGGAATTTTTATATTCATTGGCTTCTTACATATTGGAAGAGCTGTCATTTTTATTCCCATCCAACACACGGTATGTCTTATATTTATTCAAATTTCGTTCCTTCAATAAGATTTTTATAGTTCCATTAAATTTGTTCTTGAGTATGCTATATTTTTTACACTATTTTGTATAAAATATATTTTTTCATTTCCATTTCTGTCTTTATTACTATTATAGAGAAAAGCTATAATTTTAAGAAAATCTTATATTCAGTGATTATATCAAATCATCTTGTCGTTATTATCTTTTAAGGAAAACTCTTTGATTTTCTTGGCATACATCATTGCCATTAAACAAAAATAATAAGTCTATCTCTTCTTCTCCAGTGTTTGTACTGATTTTCTACTTTTACTGCATTTAGTAAACCTTATAGAACTTTAAAAATAATGTTGAAAGTAATGGGCATTACTTTTAAAAACAGTGAATATTCTAGTCCAGTTCTTATTTTAATAGAAAATGTTCAGCGTTTTCCTGTTCAGAATATTTTCTGTTAATTTTGGAAAATATTTAAGTAGTTTTCCTATTTATTTAATGTTTTTATTAGTAATGGATGCTGAATTTTTCCTCCTTTAATTTATAGTTGCAATAAGGTATTTAGGTTTCCTGATATTGCATTACTAGTTAGCTAAGGTTATCCTTTTGCTCATCACTATAAGTGAGACTGATGTATAGTATTTGTAGTAGTTGCTTTTCTTTGCAGAGAGTGGGGCAGGGTAGGTAACCATTTTTTCCTAAGATCTTAAAATTGAATTGTGAAGTTTTTCATCTTTTTCTATGACCCTAATCTGTAAATTGATAATAATAGCATCTACCTCATTGGGTTGTTTGGAGGATTAAATGAATTAATATGAAGTGCTTAGTACAGTGCCTGAATATAGTTAGCAATATATATGTTAGCTATTAGCATCAGCATTAGCAGCAGCAGTGGAAACATATTAAATAATTTTAGGAATTTTCCATTCTTTAAAGGTTTGTTAGAATTTAGCTATTAACTCATCTAAGTCAGAGTGTCTTTATAATGATAAATACCTTTAGAGCTAATTGCTCTGTCCATATTTTCCTACAGAATGTAATTTATTCTTGGCAATTTGTTTTTTGCAAGGAAACCATCTGTTTTCTCTAGATTTTAAAATTTATTGCTGAAACAGTGCATATAGTTTTATTTTATAATTCGCTTAATCATTTCAGTAATTGACAGCATATTTTCTAATTAAGTACCAAAACCACTCTAGTATTTTAGTTACAGAATTATTGTTATATTATAAAATCTTCTTGGATAAGATGTTTCCTATAATGAAGTCGTAGTACTTTGCGTAAGCTAAAGCAAAGTATTTGAGACACTTTTTGCTTTTAAAATGTTTCTCAGAATGAGAATGGAGAACAGAAACTATAAAAATTTAGGGAATTTGTATCTCTAGTTTACAATTTTGTCCCCAGCATATAGCAACAATCTGGCTCAGAGTACATACTCTGTAAATATTTGTTAAATGAATGAATGATTAAATTAGTAAATGAATGGGTAAAATACATTTACTAATTTAATCTGATTGGATAATAACAATAATAGGTAGGTTTCTGGAGGAATTTTTTAAATGATAGATCTTTAATAACCTTTCTAAAGATAATTTAATATTAACCTTGGATATGTTCCCCCACGATTCCAGTATATTTTTAATATAAAATAGCTGAGTAATTTTAGACAGAGCACTTGCTAATAAAAGTCATGTAAAGGCATTGTATGGTAAATTAACTCCAAATTATTAAGTTAACTGGTAGTGATGAGTTATTGATAGATCTCATAGTCTTTAACTGGGATCTTTCCTAGGCTATTCATGCCACTAAGTCTGTTTCTCTAGTGTACTGAATGTTAACAGGGAGTAAGGGATAGTGGGTAAATTAAATGAGCCCTCCCCCAAAACAGTGTTCAGAACTCCTGGCTTGGAGCAGTAGTTAATTTTCAAATGTTGGAATGGCACAAGAAGTGCATAAAATCAGCGTAAAGAAGTGAAGAGCATCTTTTGAGGGTAGTTAAGTATATGAGTACTCTTCTGCCTAAAAGATATTCTCTTTCCCTGCCCCTGTCTTTCAATTCTGGCTTGAGTTCACAGGGTTACTTTGCTAAGACTACTTTGTTGAAGATGTCACTGCAAATTAAGGCTTTACCATCACGCCCCTCGTAGCCACCTTGTAACTTCTACGTTCCCACTGGTGCCAGGCATGTTCCAAGGCAGCTTTCCAAGGTTTAGTGATTTTGCCCTGATGTCTCTGCCAGTAAAAATAACCAGTTGCCTTAATACCTTCTCCACCCATAAGTTGATTTTTACATGCTGTTTTATTAAGAGAACTTATCAGAGATTTTAGGAGAATTAATGTATTATGCTTATCAGGATATCACCTGGCCTTTGAAGTAAACTTAATTCAAAGTGTGGGATGTTTTACCTTTGAAGAGAATTTGAAACTCAGTGTGTTTATATGTTAGGAGAGTGGACATTGTAATAACCTCATTACTACAGTTGATTCTTTATGACTGGAAGTACTCTATTAAAGTGAGAAGCCAGATTCTTATTTTGGGGACTTATATTCTAGCTGGACAGATGAACAGATACAGCAAGTAAGGGGTCTCACTTTGTTGAGAAGATAAAAATAATTTCTAAATATTTTCTTGACGTCGTAGGAATAAGTCAGAATCTCATCCTTTACTATGCCTGTACAGGTAGTAGGAAAGGAAAATAATATTTGAGTATGTAAAATATGAAAGGCATTTAAATGCTAAAAACCTAACATGCACTTTTTTATAATAGTCACAATAGCCTGCTACTATTTTAATTGCGTTTTACTGGTAAGCAAACTGCAGCTTGGAAAAGTTGAGCTAGTATGTTATTCAAAGTCCAAATCTGTCAGATGACAAAGGCCTTTCCCATATATTTCTCTATCTCATGTGGAAGAATTTGCTGTGACATTCCTTTTTCCCCTTGAGCCTACCTAACAGCACCCATTTTATCTCCAATAAAATATCTTTGGTGGCGCACTTGAGTATAAAACGGGCCAGGCATTTCTCAAAGGGTTTTGTGGCCCTTGCACAGTGGAGGCTTTCATAATAGGCCTTCACCTAGAGCCATCCAAAGTATGCTTAACACACCCCCACCTCTGCCTCCCCCTGTTGAAGGTGTTAACTAAGGTCTTTAGATTTGTCACTGAGGAGTTTCTCTGAAACTCTTTTACCACAGATTTCTTTTGTTTCTATTCCCCAATATAGTGTGTGAAGTAATTGGACACATGATTTTTCCTTAGTTGACATCTGTCTTTTCAAGCTCCCATCTGTAAATTCTGACTGCAAGAAGCACGCTAACACCATAAAGGTAAAATGACTTTTCCACAGTAGCACTGATTTTTCTATCTCAGAGATTCATTGATTCTACTGATAGTGTCAGATATGAATCTTGGAGTAGAACTGACTTTTAAACGGTTGATGGGGAGAACATCTGGGGATTTAAATGTATGAAAAATTCAGTATAAGCCCAGAAATTGACTCCATAGCTTTCAAAAGGGAGCTAAGATTATCTTATGTTTTATTAATTCAAATATAGTATCCAGGTCAAGGGAAGTAATAGTCTTCCTGGACTTTGTGTTCATTAGATCATATTTGGAATATTCTGTTTAATTTGAGTCCCAGCTTACTTTGATTAGAAGGAGCTAGGGGAGATGGCCAGGATGATATGGGGTTTTAAAACAGTTATATAAAAACTATTTGGGAATATAGGATATTTAGCTTAGAGAAGAGAGGACTTTGGGAATATAGTTGCTATCTTTAAACAGTTATTTAATTAATTTGGCAAACAGTTATTGGGTAATAGTAAAATGTACTGCCTGTCAGATAAATCCTTTACATGCTTTATCGCATTTAATCTTCAAAGCAGATCTGTGAGATTGATGCTATTCTTTGTTATCCTTATTTTGCTAATGAGGAAACAGATCCAGAAAGGAGAATTGACTTGACTAAGGTTGACAAAGCCAGCCAGCCAGCCAGCCAGCCAGCCAGACTTTTTGACTTCATTTCCTTTCATTTCTCCTATGCTACCACCCACAATCTGTAGAATTTGGCTCTTTTTGAAGAGATGTAATTTGGAAGAGGAAAAGTATGTAGGTATAGCGTTCCTGTGGATAGAATAATGATAATACTGAGGGGGATAGAAAGTACTGAGGATGGTAGGATGAATTGTTTTAGATAGGAAAGTCAGGGCAGACCTCACTGAGAAGAAAATATTTGAGCAAACACTTGAAAAAGATAAGGCAGCACATGGTGTGACTATCTGTAGGCAGAACATCCCAGAGTGTGCAAATAACCAGTATAAAAGCCCTGAGGTGAGAGTGAGCTTGGTTTGTTGCAAGAACGGTAAAGAAGTTAGTCTAGTTTGAGAATAGTGAGCCAAGTTGGCAGAGGCCAGATTGTATGGAGTTTTAGATTTTTTCTCAGTATGATGGGAAGATGTTAGAGGGTTTTGAGCAAGGGAGTGATGTGATCTGATTTGTATTTAAAGAAAATAACTCTGGCATGGCGACTAGACTGGTGGGGGATGGGGAGAGAGGCAACAGAGAGAATAGTTAATAGATTATTATAGTATTTAGGTAGAGATGAAAGTGACTTAGGCTGGTCTGGTAGCAGTTGAGGTAAATGAAGAGAAGCAGTTAGATTCCTGATATATTTTGAAGAGAGAGCTAACCAGACTTGCTAATGGTTTAAACGTGGGTATGTGAGAGAAATTAGACTTAAGGATAACTTCTAAGTATTAAATCTGAGCAACTAGGTAAATTGTGGTAGTGTTTATGAAAATAAATGGTGTGAGATTCCTGGGAGGAAGGAGGAGCAGGTAATAGGGAATCAAGGATATAGTTGGGACATGTTAAGCTTGAGATATGTATTAGTTATGCAGGTGAAGGTGCTGAGAAAGCAGTTGGATATGGAATTTTGACTTCAGGAGTCAACTGGTGCCAGAGATGTGAATTTGGGAATTATATCAGTCAAGTTTCACTGTAGAAAACATTAAACCACTCTAGATATTTTTATCAGAAAGAGATTTAATACAGAGAATCGGGTATTTACAGAATCATTAGAGGGCTGGAGGAATAGAAGTTTGAAGTCTGTTACTAGGCTTCCTGGACACCCTACCACTAGTCTTCAAGGTCAGCCCACCAGAACTGTGATCCACTGATCACAAAACTGCTGCTGGTGAAACAGCCATCCCACATCCAGGAGACACGTGAATGAAGAAACTGGCTACTGCAAAATCTCACACCAGCGAGAGCTTGTCACTGTTACTGGAAGAATGGCTTCCATCCCTCTACTTTCCAGGTTTTGCTCAAGGTTCTCCAACATTTAAGAGGAGGAAGATATAGCAGAGAAGGGTCAGCTAATGAGGTAGGGGAAAATCTAGGACAATATGGTGTTCCAGAGCCAAGTAAATTAAGTATGTTCAAGGGAGTGATCAACTGAATCAAATCCTTGTTCATTGGTTGAGTAAGGTGAGGACTGAGAATTGAATGCTGAATTTAGCAACTTGGAATCACTAGTGACATAAGAGCAATTTTAGTGGTGTTGTAGAAGTAGGTTAAGGAGAGATTTGGAGTGAGGAAATGAAGACAAAAGAAGTATACACTACTCTTGTGAAGTTTTTCTGTACAGAGGAATAGGGAAATGGTACTAAAGCTGGAGGGAAATGAGGGGTTAAGAGAACTGTTTTTTGTTTTGAGATGGAAGGTATTTAGCATATTCTTGTGTTGAAGGAAAACTTGTAGATGCATGAGAAAAAGAGGGATAATAGCAGGCACAAAAACCTTAGTTAAGTGAAAGACAGTGGAATTCATTGTACAGGTGGATGGTTTGGCCTTAGGAAGAAGGGTTGTATATCTGGGGAAAACAGAGTATATTGGGTACAGATACAGAATCACTTGGTAAATTTGATGATGGGAGAATGAATAAGTTCTCTAATTGTTTCGTTTTTCAGTAGCGTCATCAGCCTGTCAGGAAGGTAGAAGGATTGTATAAAGTTTGAAGAAAAAAGAGAAAGTTTAAAATAGTCATCTTGGAGAATGAGTGAGTGAATTAATTAGGCCCAGTAATTCTCAAATATTAGCCTGCATAGAAATAAGCTGGAGGGCTTGGTATATTCATTAGGTCTGGAGAGAGGCCTGGGAATTTGCGTTTGTAACTCTCCTGATCTTTCTCATCCATGGACCATACTTTGGCTATAAATTTAAGGGAGACCATTCATAATGCTGAGTATATTTCTCCAGCTGTATTCAGCCACTTGGGTGCAAAGGTGGAGAAGGTGATGAGTTGAATCGAACCAGAATTAGGATTTTGCCAGGTGAGCTCAAGGGGGAAAAATAGAAGGCCATAGGAATGATATATAGTGATGGAGCATAGAATCTAAGCTGGATAAGGAGAGAAGTGAGGACATGAAGAACATAATGGTCAGTGAAAAAAAAAACAGTAGGATCATTGAATTGGAAGTTCTGATGGTGAGGACAAAGTTTTGGAGTGAAGTGATCCAGAAATGTGGAGAGTGGTGGTCAGAGGTTGGGATGCTTGAGATTGAAGTTTGTAAACTGCTACAGTTATTAATTATGATTTAAAGTAAGAGAGTAAGCGACTGAACTAGGTACAGGTCAAGAACTGAGAAATTGAGTATTAGATGGATCTTTTACGTGGATGTAGAAGTCATCAAGAACAATGGCAGAGTAGTGGTGGTGAGTCAGGTGCTATGAATCACAGCAGCAGGAAGGGAAAGTGGCATGATCAGTTTGTACGATAAAGGGAACTGGAGAGCAGTGGTCTAGAAAGCGGCAGTGAGTTGAAGGAAGACAGTATTATGCAGGGTGTAGGAGAAAATACATGAGCCCCACTTGAGTCATGCGAGATCTTATTTATTTCTCACAATAGCCCTCATTTTTACAGATGAGGAAACCGAGGCTTCCAATAACTGGCCTGACATTTGTAGCTTGTGAATACTGGAGGGTAGCATCATGTGAGTCCAGTGGAAGCCAAAGGAAGGCATATGTTGACTCAATGTAAGAAGGTACTTTTAAGCAATTAGAAGTGTTCAGTGGAAGTGTTCCTTTAGAGGACAAGGTGAGCTCTCTTTCCCTGGAGTGTGTATCTGCCTGCTGTCATCACCTCTAATTTAATTACAGAGTGATATAAGGAGAAAAACAGTATAGTAAGTCCTCGATGTCGTCAATAGTTTCTTTGACTTAAAGGGAAACAATGATTGACGTATAACAAAACCAATTTAACCATAGGCTAGTTGATATAAACAAGAGTTATCGCATCAAATTTATAATGAAATGACGTTGAACAAAATGATGTTATTCAAGGACCTGCTGTGTATATAGTAAAGAAGGAAGGGAATTGATATTCATTAGCTATTGAAGAAACGGGCAGAGAGGGAGAAAGTTGAACTCAGTTATCTCTAATAGAGAGTCTATGATTATGTGGTAGTTGCACAACATTGCGAATGCACTTAATGCCACGAAATTATACAATTTAAAATAGTTGTATGCTATGTGAATTTCACCTTATTTAAAACGTCTGTGATTAAACTGGTTATTTCCATTTTATTATGCTGGCAATTCATCATTCTACAGAGTTTCACATGAGGTACTTTGGGTACAAAAAAGTAGAAATGTAGTTATTGCTTTCATGGAATTTTAGAATTTGGGTAAGTGGTGTATGTATGTGTAAATCTAAACTGCCAAAATAATGGTGTAAATAATTGCGGTTGAGCTTCCGAGGAGGAAGGACTCAGTTGGGTTCTGCTACCTATGCTTACCTCGGTGTACTTGGCACAAAACAACTTTCCAGATGTCCTACTTTTTCTCAGCATTAGAATTTGAGACAGCCAACTTTGTTCAGTTTTCAAGATCTTTAAGTTTGAACTGTGACATCATTTTAAAAAATTTGTGGAGGAGGATTAAGTTGATATATTAAAAGAGCATTTTGTCAAATAAATCCCCTGGGAAAGGACTCGGTGGCAAAAATACAGGATTGTTGATCTTGCAAGGGATGGTGTTTTGTTTTTGTTAGGCTAGATAATAATCTGGTAGTTTTTTTTTTTTGAAAATATATTCTTTGTTTAAATAAAAACTTTTTTCAGGTTTCGTTGGCTAATTTCTGTTAAGTATTTTAGGTATTAATTTTTTAGAACAGTATTATAAACATCCTGAGTCTGATGTTATGAAAAAAATCAGCTTTATTTTGTTTTCAATTTTGAAAATATCTATTGTTATTTTACAAAATGCTTTACAGAAACATCGTAAGATAGTACAGAGGGTTCCCATATACCCTGCAGTGTTTCCCCTATTCTTAATGTCTTACATTAGTGTGGTCGAGTAGGAAGAACTCAGTCTTCCTCTTATGCTTGTCCTTTACTCTCACACTGCGATCACACTCACAACACTTCTGACACTAGACGTGTTGGTTCTTTACTCACACCAAGAAATTCTGTGACACCAGCTAGGTGTTCTACAATTTAACTCAATTCTGACACTATCTACCTGGAGATAGCATCAGATCCCACAGGTTAAGCTTAGTCCCATGAGACTGCTTCCCACTTTAGACGTGAGTCTCAAGTCCAGGTTGTCACCTCTGCTTCAGACCAACTGGCTATAAATCAGAGGTTTATAAATCAGAGGTTTCTACAAACCCCCTCCGTGGGTTAGATCAGTTTGTTAGAGTGGCTCACTGAACTCAGGAAAACAGTTTACTTACTGTTTACTAGTTTATTATAAGAGGATATGATAAAGAGTACAAATGAAAAATCAGATGGAATGAATGTGAAAGCAAGTTATGTGGGAAGGGATGTGGAGCTTCCATGTTCTCTCCTGGTGTGCCATTCTCCCAGTAGCAGCATGTGTTCAGCAACCTAGAAGCTCTCCAAACACTACATTATGGGGATTTTTATGGAGGCTTCATCACGTAGGTATGATCAGTTATTAACTCTGACTGAAGACTAAAATTTTCAAGCTTCTTATCATGGCTTGGTCTTTCTGGTGACCAGCTCTCATCCAGGAGGTACCAAGAGTCACCTCAAGAGAACAAAAGACACCGCTATCACCCAGGGAATTCCAAGGGATTTAGGAACTCTGCATTAGAAACCAGGGTCAAAGACCAAATATTAGAACAAAAGATGCTCTTAGTGCTTTTATCATTTACATAATTGCAAGGTTTTTAGGCACTCTGTGCCAGGAACCAGGGGCAGAGACCAACCGTATGTTTTCTATTATCTTACAATGATACATTTGTTCTAATTAGCGAACCAATATTGACATATTGTTATTAACTGAAGTTCATACTTCGTTTAGATGTCTTCCTCCAAGATCCCAACCTGGATCCCATATTAACATTTAGTCATCATGTTTCTAGAAGTTTCATTTTGCTGTTACATTTTCTCAGACTTTTTTTTGTTGTTGACAGCTTTGCTAGTTTTGACGATTGCTGGTCAGGTATTTTGTAGAATATCTCTTTATTGAGATGTCTGATGTTTTTCTTGTTATTATATTGGGTCTGTGGGTTTTCTAACATTTTTGATTATCAAATAGTTATTATGTGATTGTGAGAATGTGTATAGAAACTTAAAATTGGGAGTTTTACTATGTATTGTCCATATGAATCAGTAATGGAGCGTGCTGTGTGATAAACTTTACAGTTGAGAATTGTAAAGTGAATTAAGTACAGGGTTTAGTAATCTAGTAATCTAAGAAAAGAGTGCTGGTTGATCATTTGAAGTAAAATGTCACTAACAACAAATCTATTTCTTTTTTTTTTTACATTTTATTTTATTTTTTTATTAAGTTTATTGGGGTAACATTGGTTAATACAATTATATAATTTTCATGTGTACATTATAATTTGACATCTATATATTCTATTGTGTGTTTACCACCGAAAGTCCAGTTTCCTTCAGCTACCATACATTTGATCTCCTTTACCCACTTCACCCTCCATCTACTCCCTATATTTGACCTCTTTTATCTCGTCTGCCTCCCTGCTCTTCCCCGAACCCGTACCCACTGGTAACCACTAGTCTATAGTCCATGTCCATGAGTCTCTGTTTGTTTGTCCTGTTCATTTAGCAACAAATCTTTTTTTGAGAACCTGCTATTAGTAAGGCCTTGTGCTGCTTTGTCAGTCACCCTCTCTTCCCTATCTGTCTGGCAGGGGCTCTGCACAAAATAAGCGATAGCAGAATGAAAATCAGAGTGTTGCTTTATGAGTAGATGCCCAAAGGAAGAGTGCAATCAGGGCAGCTCTCTGGCAAAAGGCTGGGTTGAATCAGGTAGTTCAGGCCTAAGGGAGCCTCCTACCTTAACCTAAATCTAAATTTTGGCCTTAGCATGCTCAGTCATATTTTCATTTTGGGGTGGATATTGGTAGAGTAGAGAAAGGAAGTACCTTGCCATCTTCTGTTATAAAACTTCACATCATGACGTAATTGCCTATTTAGTTACTCTGTTTCCCCCAATGGATTTGTAGGGACAGAGAGTGTGGTTTATCTTGTTCTCTATTATAGCCTCTGATGCTGAACCTATTCGGTAGCACATGGTAGGTGTTAAATTAATAAAAAGAGTAAATGGGAGTTTGTCAGGCAGTACCACGAACAGAAGATTACACCATGTATCAGCATGCAGAAAGGTAGGGAATGCTTGCCTGACATGTTAAATAAATTCTTCCAGATGTAGATCACATTCCTCTGCTCTAGGAACCTTCTTGGATTTTGCTTCATTTCCTGTACCCTTATTGCACTTAACAAGCATTCTGTGCCCTGAACACTTAGCTTTATTAACCTTGCATTGTTATATAGATGCCTTCTTATATCCTCAGTGCTAGCTTTTCTTTTTTTTTTTTGAGTGCCCATTGTGTGCAAATATTGTGCTAGGTGTTGTACATATTTTATTATCCTATTTTATCCTTTCAACAACACGGCACAATAAGCAAATGTGGAAATTGAGGCTTAGGGAAGGTTTAATAACTAGCCCAAGGTTGTACAACACTTTCTTGGCACCCTCCAGAAGCTTGAGGCCTCTTCTGCTCTACGCTGTTTTTAACAGGATACATTGCTTCAGTAGGATTTATATGCTTAATGAAGGTCATTTATACTCTTTAGGCCTCATCACAATTTATTCCATTCTGGTGGGTTTTTTTGTTTGGTTTTTTTTTTTTTTTTTGATCAAAGGGCCATGTAATCCTGACACTTCTTCAAACTTTGGAGCTGAACAGCAAAACTGGTGAAATAACTAATTTCAAATGTTGCATTGTTCAAGGCTAAAAATGAATGTCTAACTTAGTGATTCCTTATATGATAATCTATTATTATAGATCTGTTTTTATACAGAACAGACAGAACAAGAAAGTTTTATAATTGCTCCGAGAAAGAATATACTTATTCGAAGTGTGTTAGACATTCCAGTTTTGATGTGTCAACATTAAGCTGTCCCCTGTAGCCTTGGAAACCATAACTTCTCAGTGCTTGTTTTTAAACTATGGTTTTCTTTTTAATATAAGTAGATTTTGATGGTAGAAAAAAGTTGTCATGTGGAATTACTCTGTGGAGCCACTTGAATAGACTCGAAAAGTTGTTTATACATAAATAAATTCACTAATCTGAAAAATATTCCGAACAGGCACAGTACGTGCTGGCTTTTGCAAGTCAGCCCATATTTGATACTGAGTTTAGACTACTCAGTGAAGGTGGCGAAAAGGGCCTCTGATAGAAAGCAAATGGGAAAGGCAAAGTTGGCTTTTTTCATTCCTTTGTTTGCTTTTTAGATTTCTATTAATTTTTTCTAAGAATTCATCAAAAGCTTCTTTTCAAAATGATTTTTTTTGGTTAGATATAGTTAGCATGACACAACTATAAATGTTGATGTTCATTTTATTATTTTTTGGTGGTTTTTTTTTTTTAATGCTGTTTTCCAAATGAGAAATTGACATCAGTTTTGTTCTGTGACCATCATTCACATGTTCATTCATTCAGCAGCTATTTATTGCTCTCTTAGTTATTGTACTTGTTATGTAGTGGGGATACAAATGTAAGTAAGATATGACCCTCGTCTTCAAGGAGATTTTAATCTATGGTTAGTCAGACAGCTAAGCACGGAAACGTAGTACCTTGTAATAAATGCTCTGATAACTCTCCCATGATTCCTTCTCTGAGAACACAGAGAAAGGGGCCCCAAGGAGGTCATGGAAAATTTCTTGGAGGAAATAATACCTTCTTTCCTTTCCTTTTCTCTTCTACCCCTTCCTCATGCCTTTTTTAAAAAATTAAAGTGAAACCTGCATACTATTTTTTTTAAAAAAAAAACAAGCTCTAAAATGAAAAGTAAAAGTTCCTGTTTTACTTTCCCCAACCTTGCTTCAGTCTCAGTCCTTAGCAATAACCACCTTTAACACTTTGTTTTCTTTTCTAATGATTATTAAAAAAACTTGAAATAATATACTTTGTTATTTGATAAATAAACTTTAGATAGTGACTCTTGGCTTTGGACAATGAGAGAAGAGAAATTTAGCAGATTTATGGTACTTCCACCTTCTCTCTCTCTCTCTCTCTCTTTCTATTTTGTTAGTTATCTTATTCTTGTATTATCAAGTTTTTTAAAAAATTATATTTGCTATGTTACTATAATTAACTCTCCTGTGCTTTGTTTATAGAATAATTTAAAAAAATAGAGCCACAAAGCAGACAGCCTTCATAACATTACTATAGGTCCAAAGACATTAGTATTCATAGTATATTACAGTGTAGAGTAATATATATTATATTACTATAAATCCAAGTGTGATTGGTCATATAGCAAAGGACTATAATTTTATATTGCTCACCTAACATTAGAATAATTTCACGAGTTAGATGGACTTTGGCTTTTTTTTTTTTACACACAAAGTCTTATTTCCTGTGATTGGATATGTGAATTCCAACCTTCTTTCTGGAAAAAAAAATCAGTGTCTTGCTTTAAAATTGAAAAGTAGTGCCTCATTTGTTCAGCAGTATCAATTTATAATAGCAAAACAATAATCTAAAAATTAACATAAAAAAATCTTAATAACTTAGAAAAATATCTGATGCCTACAGTATTCTATGTTTTATGCATAGGAAAAATCCATAGGCCTCATTCAGAAACTGTTTACTTTTGTTTTGTGTGGCATTCTATATCACGATGAACCAGTTTCCAAATCCATAGTAGATTATTATAATTTAGTGATGCTACTGGAAGACACAGTTCTGCCTTATAGGAAGAGGAAAGGCAGAAAAAAAATTAAAAGTTGACATTAAAATTTAAAAAGTATTATGATATAGGATTATATGATATAGGACAGTTCTATAAACCTCAGCATCTTGCCGATGTTCATAATGTTCCTCAATCTTTAAGAAAGTGTTATCGTTATTTTCATTATATACCTAGTCAGAAACCAGAGAAACGAGGATATATTCCTATCCAAAATAGTTAAATTTTCAAAAGTTGTTTTTGACAATTAAAAACAATAAGCATATGCTGAAGTTATCTGGAAAGTTAATTTGCATGAGAGGTCTTCTCTGAAGTCAGCCCAATCGTATAGTTATTCTGTGTAGTATATTCGTGATATTGATAGAAACACTTGTTATTTAAAACTCAGTCTCAACAAATTAGCTACCTTGCGGTTTTTGCTGTGAGACAGCCTTTGACCTCATTGTGAAATATGTCAGTTGTCATAAATACATGGTTTAAACTCTGCGTTGATGTCACCGCATTAACCTTTATTTCCACAGAATAAGAGACTGGACAGGTTGCCTTGTGGAAGAGTCATGGTTTGGAATGCTGCTACTTTCTTCCAGTACTCTATGAATTTACTTCTTGAGCATTTTATATCTTTTTCCTTTGAAATATTTTCAAACTTATAGAAATATTGCAGAACGAGTACAAGTGCTTTTACCCTTTTATCATTTGAGAGTAAATTAGAAAAATTATCTCTTATCACGCCTTAATAAATTAGTGCATATTTTCTACAAATAAGAGTATTCTCTTTTATAACCACATTAGGACTGTCAAGATTAGAAAGTTAACATTGACACATTATTGCCATCTAATTTACACACCACATTAAGTTTCTCCAACTGTCTCAATGTCTTTTTTTTTTTTTTTTTAATGGTAGCATTGGTTAATGAAATCCAATAAGTTTCAAGTATACTGAAGAATTCCATCCAGCGTCACACATTGCATTTAGTGGCCATGTCTCTATTATGTCAGTCTGAAATAATTCCTCAGTCTTTCCTTGACTTTTATGACCATGGCATTTAAAAAGATTTTAGGCCATTTACTTGGGTAATGTTCCTCAATTTTGGTTTGTCTGATGTTTTCTCATGAACAGATTCAGGTTATATATTTTTTGAAAGGAATATTATACGAGTGATGTTGTGTTCTTCTTGTATCCTATTAAGCGGTACACAATTTTGATTTGTCCCATTACTAGTGATGTTAACTGTGAACACTTGATTAGAGTAGTATCTGCCAAGTTTCTCTTCTGTGAAGCTACCCTTTTTTACTTTGCAACCTATAAGTATTTTGTGGGGAGGTGTTTTTAATTATGTAAATATTCTACCCATTAGTTTTAACATACATTGATGTTTCTTGGCTGAATTAATTATTAAAATGATGGTTACCAAGTGGTTATTTTTTAATTCTATCATCTCTTCTATATTCATCTGTTGACATTCTACTATAAAGAAAAGCTGTATTCTCTTCCTCTATTTATATCAGTATTGATTCATAGATTCCTGTTTTATCCAGTGGGTTATATAATCTGTTACTTTATTTATTTTGATACTCAAATTTTCCAGGTTTGGCCATAGGAACCATTTCAAGTTAGCTTCTGTTTTCTTATGACTTATTTCCATCACTCTTTGCATACTTCTTTACTTTATGGAACAACATATTCCATATATTCCCTTTGTCCCTGAATTAGAAGTAGTCATTTTTCCAAGGAGCTTTGGTTTCTTTTAGTGAAGAATAGTTTTTTAGAAACCAAGATCTGGGTCTGTGTGTGTTCTTTATAACTGGGGTGTCACTACTCCCAGGCCTTCAGGTGGAGAGAGCTAGGGAATATATGCATGTATATATACTTATACTCATCTATATTTTCATATCATCTATCTTTCTGTCTGTCTGTCTACCTAGCTAGCTAGCTAGCTAGCTACCTACCTACCTACCTACCTATCTACCTTCCTACCTACCTGCCTGCATCAAAAACCATGAGTTCACAGAAATATCTTTCAATTCTAATTCAGTGTCACAGGTTCATTTTAGTTTTCTTTCTGTACTTATTACTCCTTTTTCCAAAAACGAGAAACTTGGCTTCCTATAATCTTTAGTATGCTTACTTTTTAGATCAGTTCCTTCTGTATGTAATCAGTCTGTTGCTGCTGCCATCCCATCCCTGCCATGCAGACACCATCCTTACCCCACTGAGGTTCTCATGATGAGTCACCTCAGTTTGGACTCCCCTGTGACCTCGCTCAAGCTTGTACACTCTGGGTCAGGTTGCCACCCTTTCCATGCCATTTTCCATACTGCATGGAACTCTCACATTTTTTGTGGCTTTTCTCTTTAAAGCAGATTATTTTTATTGTATAGTCCTATACAGGAGGTGGGTGTGATGGGTAAAGCAGCTTACTTGGATGGTGGCTAACATGGGGTCATAACTATAATAAATCCTGCTTTATTTTTATCCAGTATTTTCATTTTAAATATTCCAAATATTGATGTATTCATTAGAAATATTAATGTAATTTTAAAGGAACTGTGCATAGGTAATAGCAGATGTTCATGGATGACATAACTATATGATGGCTAAAGGCATGCTGCTATAAGCTGTGTATCTCAAAATATATGGGTAAATGGTAAAACTCTCACCTCATGTGTTCATAATGCATATAGTAATGCTGAAATTTCCTACCAGCCTGGTGATCAAGCATATTTAAAATATAGAGCAAAATATTACATCATGTTTGTAGAGAGATGTGTATGTGCTTGTGTGTGTGCATGTCTATAGATAGGGACTAGAAAATGAGAAAGGCCATTGTTTCCTATTATCGGTAAACATTTAATTAAATCTTTTAAAAGAGATTGTTGGAATATATCAGATCTAATTCATCTTTGCACGATTCTTAGTATCTAGCCCAGCACTGTTCTGCATTTAGGTTCTGAATAAATATTATTTGAAAGGACGAATAGAATGTTTGAAGGTGTATAATAAATATTTGGTAAATTTTCCACAGTAGTTTTTAGGGAAGTACCATGATGTCTGTCTACAGGGCTAGTTGTGTACCTGTGTAAGAATTAATGACGATAAAGAGTCTTGAGTTCTAGTGCTAAGAACTTTAAAAAAAAAAACATTATTAAAGTATAATTGACACAATAAACTTCATATAGTTAAGGTGTACAGTCTGATAAGTTTTGATTTGCAAACATCCATGAAACTATCACTATAGTTAAAAACAATGAGCATATCCAACAGCTCTAAAAGTTTCATTGTGTCCTTTGATAATCCCTCCTTCCCACTCATTCTCTCCATCCCCAGGCAACCACTGATACGCCTTTTGTCCCCAGAATTAGTTTGAATTTTCTCGAATTTTCTATAAGTAGAATCATATAGTGTGTGTTCTTTTTGTCTGCCTTCTGTATCTCAAGATGATTATTTTGAGATTCGTCCATGTTGTTGTGTATATCAAAATATTGCATTTAAGTGGACCCATGCAGTTCAAACCCATATTGTTTAAGGGTCAACTGTAGTTCATTTCTTTTTGTTACTAAGTTGTATTCCATTTTATGGCTTTTCCACAATTCATATACCTATCCTATGACCCAGCTTTTCTACTCCTAGGTATTTATCCAAGAGAAGTGAAAGCATATGTCCAAATAAAGATTTGTATATAAATGTTCATAAAATCTTTATTTGTATTAGTCAAAAACTGGAAAAAATCCAAATGTCCATCAACAGTTGATTCCTCTATAAGGGACCATATAATGAATTGAGAAATAGTCTCTTTTCAATTTTCTGTAAGAGATTGTATTGAATTGGTATTCTTTCTTTATGTATTTGGTAGAATTCACAGTGAAGCCATCTGGGCCTGAAATTTTCTTGGTATAAAGATTTTTACTAAAATTCAATTTCTTAAGTATAGGACTGTTCAGATTATTTCTTCTTGAGTAAGCTTTGGTAATTTGTGTCTTTCAAGGAACTTGTCTATTTTGTCGATGAAGTAAAATTCAATCTCTGTAGAATCTGTAGTGTTGTTCTATTCTTGCAATGGGTAGTTTGGATCTTTTCTTTTTTTCCTAGTTAGTCTAGCTAGAGGTTTCCATTATTATTGATCTCAAAGAAACAGCTTTTGATATCATAGATTATTCTCTGTTGCTTTTATTTTCTGTTTCATTGATCTCAGCTCATTTCTTTTCTCCCGCTAACTTTGAGTTTGATTGGTACTTCTTATTCTAGCTTTTTATGGTGAAAGCTGAGGTCATTGGTTTGAGGCTTTTCTTGTTTTCTAATATATGGCTTTAGTACTTTATCTCTCTGTACATTAGCTGCATTTCATACATTTGGACATGTGTTTTCATTTTAATTCACGAAATAACTTTGTTTTCACACATTTGTGTATTTGTCAGATTTTAAAAATTGATTTCTAATTAAATTCCATTGTGAGAGAGAAATTAACATTACATGGCCTTTTATATTTATTGAGATTTATGTTGCACTTCAGAATATGTTCTTTAATGTTACACATTTAATACACACTTGAAATGAATATATATTCTGCTGTTGTTTAATGGGGTGTTCTATAAATGTTAATCAGGTCAAATTTGTTGTTTAAGTGTTCTCTATCCTTACTTATTTTCTTCCTGTTTTTTCTGTTACCTATTCAGAGATGTATGTTAAAATCTCCTGTAATTGTGGATTTGTCTGTTTTACCTGAAAGTTCTATCACTTTTTGTTTCATATATTTTCAAGCTATTAATAGTTGCATAAACATTTAGAATTGTTATATCCTCTGGACAGATTGACTTCTTTATCATCATGAAATTGCTTTCTTTATTCCTGTTAATATTCTTTGCTGCAAAGTCAACTTTGTATAATATTAATACAGCCACTCTAGTTTTCTTTTGAATTTTGTTGGCATGGTACATGTTTTCCCTATTTGCTTTTTATATTTTAACCCATTTTACATTTTCATATTTAAAAGGAGCTCTTTATATATAGCATGAAGTTAGGTGTTGCTCTTTTTTTTTAAACCCAATATGTCATTCTCTACCTTTTAATTGAGATGTTTGGACTATTTTAAATTTACATTATTTACTGCTATTGTTGAGTTTAAATCTGTTTTGCTATTTGTATTCATTTTGTCCTATCTATTCTTTGTTCCCCCTTTCCTCTTTATCTGCTTATTTTTGGATTTTATTTCTTTTGTTGGCTTAGTTTTTTTGTTTTGTTATTCTAGTGGTTGTTTTAGGATTTATCATATACATCTTCAACTGGTAATATACAGTATAAGGATTTCACATCAGTGTACTTACATTTTTCTCTTACTAGTCTTTTTGTTATTGTTATGTATTTTACTTCTACATGTGTTATAAATCCCATGACATTATTATTTTTGCTTTAAACAATAGGTAACTTTTCAAGAGATTTAAATAATAACAGTTTTTATGTTTGCCCACATAGTTATCATTTTTAATCTCTTCATTCCCAGATGTAAATCTACATTTCCACCTGGTATTATTTTCCTTATGTATGGAGTATTTCCTTTTGCATTTCTTGTGGTGCATTTTTGCTGGTAATTGAACTCTTTCACCTTTTGTATGTCTGAAATGTCTTTATATCATATTAGTTTTTGAAAGATAGTTTCTCTATGTGTAGAAATCTAGGTTAAGTTATTTTTCTTTTAATTCTCTGAGGATGTTGTTCCACTGTCTTCTAGCTTGCATGCTACTGACGAGAAATCTGTCATTCTTATATTTATTCCCCTCTATGTAATATGTCATTTTCTCAGGATGCTTTTATGATTTCTTTATTACTATGATAAGCAATTTGATTATTATGTGCTTTGGTATAGTCTTCTTTGAGCTTCTTATCCTAATGATTCATTGGGAGTTCTTGGGTCTGTGGGTTTGTAGTGTTCATCAAAGTTTGAAATTTTTGTCATTATCTTTCTCTCTTCCTCCACTGTTTTCTCCTTCTTGGACTACAAATACATGCATATTGGGCCTCATGAAGTTGTCCCACAACTCACTAATGCTTTGTTTTGTTTTTGTTTTAGTCTTATTTCTTTCTCATTTTGAATATTTCTTTTTCAAATATCCGTAGATATTTAGTATATCTTTAGGTATTAATCTTTTCTTCTATAATCCTCAAACTGTTCACCCATGATTTTTTTTTTCTTTTCAAACACTGTAGTTTTCATCTCTAGAAGTTCAATTTGGGTCTTTAAAATTTTTTCTGTTGTCTGCACTTAACGTGTTTAATCTTTTTTTCTCGCTTTTGAACATATGAATTACAGTTTTAATGGCCCTGTACTAATTGTATCATCTCTGTCAATTCTGGATTAGTTTTGATTGATTTTGCTACTCATTTTGGATTCTGTTTTGCTGCTTTTTTTTGCATATATGGTAATTTATTGGATGCCAGGCATTGTAAATTTTGTTGTATACTGGGTATTTTTGTAGTTCTCTGTATATTCTTAAAATTTATTCTGAGATGTAGTTATGTTATTTGGAAAATTTTTGATCCTTTTAGGTCTAGCTTTTAAGTCTCCTAAGGCTGGACAAGTCTAGAGTTAATTTTATCCACCCCTGAAACAAAACTCTTCTCAGTACTTTTTTATGTGGTCCATGGGTTATGGTCTGTACTCTGTAGGGAATAGGCACTATTCCTGGCCCTGCGAAATCTCTGCTTATTTTTTCTTCTAGTCCTTTTGGATATGAAACTCCCTTCTACCTTCCTTCCCTGCGCAGTCTTGGGTAGTTTCCTGAGATGGGTAGATTCACTAATCAGTACACAACTGAATACTTGAGTGTGACCCTCTGCAGATCTCTGGAGTTTTTTGTGTGCGCTCTCTCTTCTCTAGAACAATGTGCTGAGAACTCTAGCACTTGCGGTTTCCCTAGACTCAACCTTCTCTTCAACTCAGGGAGACCACCTTGTTCTGTTGGGATGCCCCTCTCTGTGCCTGAGCCTGGAAAATTTCCCCAGGCAATAAGCTGGGGCAATCACAGGGCTTACCTCATGTGTTTCCTTACTCTCAGGTATTACTGTCCTTTGTTGCCTCATGGCCGTAACAATCTTGAGAACCATTGTTTTATATGTTTTCTTAGTTTTTTCATAGTCATTTCAGATGGGAGAGTAAATCTAGTCTCTGTTACTCTATCTTGGTCAGAAGTAGAGTAAGTTATGCTGGTCCTAAGAATTTTGATATCCTAAAGAGCTTTTTAGTAACTTCAGGGTAAAAAATAACTTTAATGGAAGATGCGGAACAGACTTTACCCTGCTACTACCTCTGTATCATTTCTTTGTTTCTCTTTGTTCCATTCAAATTTGAACTTAGCCATATTTATGGAACGTCTACTATGGGCCAGGTACAGAAGAATGGGAGTAAAAATGATTAATATGATCTGATTCCTTTCCATAGAATCTTTAGAGCTTAGAGAAGTTATATCATATCCTCTATATCATAGCTCTTAAGTTGGTAGAACTGGATTCAAACTAGACCTTTTAGCTTCCAGTTGAATGTCCTTTCACTATGGCAATGCGTGCTCATATAATCCCATACACATACATATATGAACATAAAAACATACATATATACTTAACATGCGTGAGTACCCTGTAGAACTCAGGATACCTCATGAACATGTAGTCTAAAGACTATAACACTACAAAGTCTCACCCTCTTTAGATTGTTTTTTGTTTATCAGTGACTAAAAGACTTATGAGGCATTTGTAAGTGTGCAAGACTAGGGGTCCAATGGATTAAAAAGGGAGATAAAAGGAGAGTTGTGCTGGTGTATGGTTTCGGAACAGACTTCAAGAGTTGTAAGTAGTAGTGTGCTGGTAGGAACATGTCTTTGGAGACACTGCAGTAATTTTGTTTTGTGTCCAGTTAAAATTGCCAATCTAGAAAAAAGTCTGTATTTTCTCATTTTCTTCAGATAGTAGGCCAAATGGAGAAATTCGTTAAGCCAATTCTGAAACATTATACTAAACACCACAATGAGCCAAGTTCCTATCCAAAATAAACTGGTAAGGGTTACACTAGCCTAAAATGAATTTAGAAGCTCTCAATATTTTCCCATGATTTGAGACAATTTATGTAATTTATATTTAGATGGTTCTCACTAATAAAACCATCAGGGCCTACAATCCCTTCACTTTCTAAAGTATTATTCTTTAGTTACCTTTCCAGTTTCTTTATGGTTATTGATTGATTCAGGTTTTCAATCTCTTGTTGAGATAACTTGTTAATTTATGGTTTTCTAGAAAATCATTTACTTTTCCTGAGTTTTTTAGTTTATTGGCAAAAAGCTGTACATAGTATTCCTTTTAATCTCAAAAATGCCCATATTGTAGTTAGTCTTCTTTCTTGTTTCTAACTCTGAAGTACTTTTTAATGTACTTCCTCAAGTATCGTACAATAAATATTATACAAGTTTATTGTACAATGGATATATTTTAAATTAAACTTGAATTTTAGCACATGGATAGTATTATGAAACAATCTGGAAAGGATTTAGCCTGCTTTTATGCCAAATGTGGTTCTTCTTGCCTGAAATGAGTTATTTGAGATGTAAATTGGAAATCTGAAGAGTTGATTATTGTTCTATAACTGTTGCTTCATCAGTGTTGTTTATTAGTTTTTGAGGGCACATCTCGGTTAGACCTGACACGCTCGTTATCACATGTTTTCATACCATCTGCCGTCTCCTCAATAGAACTTTCCCACCCACAATGCTACCATTTACTTTTCCATTGAGAGTATATTAATTTACTAAGTAGTATTATTATTCTATATATTAGTATATTAGTATTCTGTCTTATTTGATGCCATTACCATGAGACTGTGTGTTCTTCTCAGCTATGTTCATGGTCTAGACAGAAGAATGTAGAAGCAGGCTTTAGGGTAGACTGCTGATCTTTTGGGAAACTTCATATTTAATAAACCCATCAGCAAGTATTTGAGTCATTCCCTTGTGCCTAAGACTGCTGTAGGTGCTTTGGAGATGAAAAAGATTTTTCAGACATTGAAAGTCCATAGCACTTTGGCTCTGACCAGTCTTCCCCTCATGACACTGCTTTCATGCACCCTTTGCTTTATTGCACAACCCTGTTCAAGCACTCTACTTCTTTAATGACTTTGAAAAAGCTATTCCCAATGCCCTTATTCTCTTCTTTTGTGTACAGTTGTCAGAGTCCTACCTATCTTTTTTTCAAATTGAAACATAAATCTCTTTCCTTTTGGTGAGCCATTCCCAAGAACAAGTTATCTCAGATTAAAGTCTCCATTTTGAAAGGGTAATCAGATCTGTAGATCCAGATAATAACCCTAATAAGGTATTTGACAAGTTATGTAATGAAAGCTTTGGGAACAAGATGAAGTATAAGCTAGATAATAGTAAAGATAGGACAATTTGTAATTGCTTAATGACTTATTTTCAGCCTAGAGGGGAATTTCTAACAGCATGGCATAGAGGGCTCTGTTTTTGATCTAGTCTTATTCAACATGTCTATTCATTCAGTTATTTACTTGCCAAGTATTTATCGAATACTCTGTGTTGGAAACTGCAATATGCTGGGGATGTAATGGTGAACATGGGAGACATAGTTCTTCCCTTTACAATACAACAATAAAACATTTGAACAAAGATATAGAAAACTTATGCAAAGCTCAAAAACTTAGAAAGCTAATACAATAGTAATATGGATCTTATAGAGATGGTTGTTACTTTCTATAATAGAATTGGTATGTAAAAAGATCTCTGGGGACTGGAAAGATAGAATATATATTCAGCCCATTTTGAATTTCAAGATGAAATCTAGCTGGAATTAGGATATAGCCTTATATTTGAGAAGAGGATAGCTTGACTTATGGGCACAGTTGGAGTAAAAAAAGATGTAGAGCCTTTAGTCAATAGTTAAATTAATGTTAATATGTTATCAGTGGAATGTGACTGCAGAAAAATTCAGGCTATTTTGATAGACATGGGAGTATCTAGAATGAGAAATGATTATACCTACGAGTGGAGCTACCTGCTCATATGAAAGATATATATTGAATTTATTAGAAATTGCCAGTTTTCCAAAGTAGTTGTACAGTTTTACAATCCCATTAGCAATGTTTGAAAGTTCCAGTTACTCTACTCCTTGCCATCATTTAGAATCATCAGTTATGTAAATTCTAGTTATTATAGTAGGTTTGTATTTGTATATCATTTTTATTTTAATTTTTAATTCTGTGATGACTAATGATATTGAGCACCATTTCATGTGCTTATTGGTTATTCTTATCTTCGTTTTGTGAAGTGTTTATTCAAATATTCTATTTTCATTTATTGGGTTGTTTGTATTTTTATTGTTGATTTTATAGTGTGTGTGTGTATATATATATATATGATATTTTTTCCCACTTTGTGCCTTGATTTTACATTTTCTCAATATCTTTTGATGAGTAGAAGTTTTAAATTTTGATAAGGTTTGATATATCAGGTTTTTATTTTATGGATAGTGCCTTTTGTATTCTGTTAGGAAATCTTTGCCTAATACAAGGTCATGAGTATATTTTCCTACATTGTTATTCTAGAAGCTTTATAGTTTTAGCTTGTACATTTTGGTCTTTGATCCATTTCAAATTAATTTCGTGTGTGATGTGAGGTAGAAATTAAGGTTCATTTCCCCCATATCCATATCCAGTTATTTCAGTGTTATTCGTTGACATAGCTTTTCTTTCCCTAATCAGAAAATAAATTGATTATATATGAACAGGCCTATTTCTATAATATGAATTTATTCATTGCTCTATTTGTTTATCCTTATGCAACTACTACTGCTTTACAAATATACCTTTATGATGTCATAAAATCTGGTAGTATAAGCCCTCCAACTTTGTTGTTCTTCAACATTTTCTTGGCTGTTCTAAGACTTAAATTTCCATATCAGTTTTAGAATCAGCTTGTCATTTTAGAAAAGACTGTTAGGGTTTTGATTGGGATTTCATTGACTATATAGATAAATTATAGGGAGACTTGACTTTTTAAAAAATTTTCAGATACAATTGACATACAATTTTATATTAGTTTCAAGTGTATAATATAGTGATTAGACATTTATATAATTTATGACGTGATGACTCTGATAGAGACTTCTTAACAATAGTGAGTCTCCCAAACTATGAAATGTTATATGTCTACATTTGTTTATGTATTTTAAAATTTCTCTCAGCAGTGTTTTACAGTTTTCAGTGTATAGGTCTTTCACATCTTTCATTAGATTTTTTAATAGTTATTTGTTGATATTATATAAAAATTCCAATTGATTTTTGTATTTTAATCTGGAATCTTGCAGTCTTGCTAAATTTATTTTTATTTTCACGCAGTCTTAGCATCTATGAATAGATATTTTTGCTTCTTCCTTTTCTATATTTGTGAGTTCTTGTTATTGCCTAATTCCAATGGTTTGGACTTTGAGTACACTGTTGAATAGGGTGGTGAAAGAAGACATCTTTTCTTGTTCATGATCTAAAATATAATATTAGTTGCAGATTTTGTTGATATAAACCCTTTATAAGATTGAGGAAGCTCTCCTTTTTCCTTAGTTTGTTGACAGTTTTTGTTTTTAATCATTAACAGGTATTGAATTTTGTCTAATGCTTTTGGGGGGCATCTTTTGAAATAATCATGATTTTTCTCCTATATTATATCATGTATTTATATTCATGTATGATATTTGTCTATAAATTTCTTTTCTTGTCATCATGTTTTGGTATCAGGGTTATTCTAGACTCATAAAACAATTAAGAAGAGTTCCCTCTTCTTTGAAAAATTTTTTTTTAAGATTTGTATTTTATCAGTGAAGCCATCTGAACCTAGAGTTTTCTATGTGACAAGGCTTTTAATTACAAATTATTTTCTTTAACTGATAATGGCTCTTCAGGTTTTCTGTTTTGATTGTTGGTTTTGGAAACTTATGGCTTTTAAGCAATTTGACTTTCATCTAAGTCGTTGAATTTATTGGCATATTTTTCATAATTTTCCCCTAATTGCTTTTAAATGTCTATAGGATCTGTAATGATGTCTTCTCTTGCATTCATGATGTTGGTAATTTGTTTTCAGGCATCATTCTTTATCTCTTGTTTCTCTGACTTTTTATATCTATACTTATCCTTCCTGTTACTATTACAATGACTAAATTTTTGCTAGGACTTTTGCAATAACCTCATACTAACCTTTTCTATTTATATTCTTGATTCTCTGTGTCCCATTCACTTTATTATAGGAAGAAAGATCTTTCTAAAGTACAAATGTAATTAAATTTTCCCCAGCTTAAAACTTTTAAGTGCTTTTCTAATACCTTCAGAATAAAAATCTAAGCTTCTTCATGTGGAATACAAAGCCATTAATGAAAGGTTCTGTGTTTCTCTCAATGGGCCCCTGTATTTTCTTATTTTCATCTCCCTTTTTATCTCTCTGAAATCCATAGGGAACTATACAGTACTGCCTTTCTAGGTGTTGTAATTTGTTATTCTTTGTCTTAAAATTGAAAGATGTGATATGGTCAACACTAAGAAGACAAAAATGGTCTCCTGACTAATCCTTTACTGAGATTATTGCTAATATCTCATTGGTATTGTCTCAATGTTTATTAATGTTTATTTAACAAATACCTTATATTCAATGTGTCTTTACATTCACAGCAATATCAAACTGCAAAGCATTCTTTTTAGCCCAGTTTCAATTTTACTCTTATATCATATTAAGTAATAATGATGTCTATTTGCTGTAATCAGAATATCTGTCAGATAGCTACTTGACCCATTTTCCTACACCAGCGATAATAAGTTTTATTTTAGCTTGAGAGTATTAGTGTTGGTATTGACCAGTCACCCAGATGACTAGATGATATATATTTCTTTCTTTATACTCTCATTTAATAGTTTGCAAAATTAAGAAACAGATCTCTGAAACTGGCTAGCTGGTTTGGAGGTAAAGCAGTTGTTTCTTTTCTTGTCAGTCCTTCACCTCCTCAGCCCCAGGGGAATTAGGATGTACCACCTTCTGTTTAAAAGCCCAAACACTTCAAACTGTTATCCTCCTGTTGAGTTTGAAAGGGGGACGTTATTAGCTCTGTCTTGATGTAGCCGGGCCTCCGAAGGTCTATTTGGATAACATTGAAGATCGGAGGAAATGTGACTCTGTCTGTGTGTTTTAAGCCCCTAAGGTAAGATCAGAAAGCGTCTGGGGTAGTGAGAGCCAAATAGTTGAAGTCATACATTAATTATGGTCATGAATCATTTTTATTTTTAAAGTCTTTACCATTTGACACAGTTGTTTGCATAGTACCAGTGAGTTTTAGGCAGCCTTTCCCTGCTTTTAAAGTAACAGGCTATTTTGTTAATTTCTGTTCTAGGTTGATAATACCTGTTATTATTAGAATTCTGAAAATGTTTTCAGTAAAAATTACTTGTTTCCCTACCCGAATGAGTAGTCTTTAATTTATGTGATTTTTGCTTTGAATATAATGTTTTGAAATTATAAATATAGAAAATTATTATGTTAATCTTTCAATCTCCCACTGATATCAATAAAAATAATCAGATCTTGGGACTGTGCTTTTATATTCAGGCATTAATCAGCACATATTTTTTGAGTGCCTCCTTTGTGCCGTATTTTGTGCCAAGCATTGGAAATTGTATATAAAAAGTGATTTCCTCCCCACCAGAACGATCTAGTAAGGAAATAGATGAGGAAATAAACAGTTTTTGAAAAATGCGTTTCTGTAATTTTTGTTAGTGGTGTTTTATACAACAGATGCCACAGATTTCCAGAGGAAGGAGTTCTTCTACCTATCTGGAATAGTCAGGGAAGGCCTTTGAAGAAGAGGTTATACTTGAGCTGCCTCTTAATGGATTTAGGCGTGTACTTATCTGAGACAGAGAAAACATATAGGCAGGCAGAACAGCTTACTCAAAGGTACAGAAGCAAGAAATGGCATGAAGTGTTTGGAGAATTGTCAGTAGTTCAATATTGCTGGAGTTGAGCATATAAAGTAAGGGATATCAGGAAATGAGGCTGGGGGTGTATGCTGGAACCACATCACAAAGGGCCTTTCCTTGCTTTTAGACTTCGTTAGAGCCACCTTTGTAAGAGAGTATTACTATCAAGAGAGTGCATACACATACATACATACCCAGAACAAGAAGCAATAGAATGGAGTATAATCTCTTCTATTGGATTCCTTATGAGCCCAGAGAAAGTTGCTGAATAACTCATTTCATGAGGAAACTAGCTATAATAATATAATAAGAGTTGCTCCCTATTAGATGACCTAAGAAATCCTTAATAATTATCAGGCAATTTCCAGAAGTGCAGAATATGTCATATTTTTAATATGTAGTGTCATGATGATAATAATAATAATAATAATGATAATAATAATGATGTTGGCAGAGGTATTGATGCTATTAAATCCCTAGTAAAATTAACCTCATATATAGGATAACTTTCAAATTAGGATTTTTGACAATTTTTTTTAAAACAGGTAAAATTTACATGCAGTGAAATTCTTAGATCTTAAGGTTAAATTCTGTGGATAATACCCATGTACTCTTCACCCCAATCAAGATACAGAACACTTCCTTCACCTCAGATAGTTCCTTTGTTCCCTCTACTCTCTATCAGTCAGTCTTGCCCCACAGAGGCAACTAGCCACTCTTGAGAATTCTATTACCATAGATTGCTTTTACCTGTTCTTAAACTGTATATAAATGTGATCATATAGTATGTACCTTTGTTTCTAGCTCTTTTCACTAAAGATAATATTTCTGAGATTCATTCATATTGTGAATGAATATCAGTGGTGTGTTTCTTTTTATTGCTGAGTCGAATTTCATTGTATGTCACAATTTGTTTATTCTCCTGTTTAATGGACATTTGGGTTGTTTTCTATGTGCTATTGGCACATCATTGGGAGGGATTGACCCTTAGGCCGACTGGTTGAAGACTGGCTGTGACTATAGCAGAGGAGCTGTTTTTCATGGGTTGACTCCATGGAGGAGGATTCGCTTTCGTGGGGCTCTGGTGCCTGCCAAGTCCACCTTTTGGGTATGCTGTTTGTGGAGGTGGTTGTGTGGTGCTTTTGTGTGGTCCGAAGCTGGCCACTGAGTGTGTTGGTTCTGGAGCCTTGTGGGAGAGGCTCTGTTGCAGGCCAACATCAACTGATGCCTGTGCCCTGTCTAGGGCCACTTAATATGAGCTACAAAGTGATCTCCAGATGGTTGCCAGTTGTGCTGGGCTTGGACTTGGAAGTGCTTGAGAAAGGCTAAGTTTCAAACTGAGGCTGGCTATCACTAGTACCGTGCTTAGGGCCACTTAGGAAGAAGGAATGGGGCACACTGAGGCCAGACATTGCTTGTTTGAGATTTGTAAACCTTTGAGAGATTTTAGGAAAATTTGCAGCATGAGCCAAGACAGGCTGTTTGTATGGAAAGGCCCTTGGAAGAGGCTCGGGTGGGCCTGCAGGTTGGGTGGGGTAGGGTCTTGGAATCACCAGGGCCGGGCGAATGGTATGTTAGCTAGGTTGATGGCATCTCAGATATGGCAGCTGTCTATGTGTGCAGGCTGGGTGAGGAGAGGGCTCAGCACTTCTGCTGGGAGAAAGCTGCCCCTCCAGCCCTCACCCTGAAGCCAGACAATTCAATTCCTCCCTGTCTTTGTTGGCTTTTGAGCTGCTGCCCCAGCTCTGGAGCTCAGAGCAAGTGAGTCCATCAGTGAGTAAGTCCATGTGCAGGCTCTTTAAGAGGAATCTCTGGGACTCTAGCTGCCCTCCATCTCTCTTAGCTATAATTTCCCCTGGTTTTCATAGCAAGAAGTTACGGGGACTTCTCTCCCCAGCACTGGAACCTTGGGCTGGAGAGCCTGGTGTGGGGCTGGGATCCCTTGCTTCTTAGAGGGACCTCCACAGCCAAGATTTTTAACCACCACACATGGGTGTGAGATCAACGTGTTCCACGTCTCTGTGCCTCCTACCAGTATCAAAGTGGCTTCTTTTGTGTATCCTTAGTTATAGTACTTGTGTTCAACTAGACATCAGACAGTTCTCAATGAAGGTTGTTCTGTAGTTGTAATTTTGATGTGGTTGTGGGAGGAGGCAAGCACAGCATTTACCTACTCCACTATCTTCACTGGAAGCTTGAAATTTAACCATTTTTAATATGTAAGTGTATACATATATGTACATGTATGTGTGTGTATTTATGTGTATGTGTACATATATGTATCCACATATTTGAAGACAAAGAGATCAAGTAAAACATAAACCCATAATTAAGTTAAAAATGAAAATAACAATTTTTTTTTTTAGTTTTGGGTCTTTTTTATTTTAATGGATGCCTTAGGGTTCACTGGATATGTTTTTAACTTATCACAGTTGAACTTCAAGGTATATTTTACCACTTTATGTAAAGTATTAAAACCTCACAATAGTATACTTCCATTTTTTCCATTCAGCGTTTGTCATACACTTCACTTTTACAATGTGATAAACCTACATTATAAGTCCCAAAAATAAAACAAAAATCGTTTTTAGTTTTATTTAAAGTCATTAACCTTGTGAAGTGATTTTAAAAATAAGAAAATAATCATATATTTACCAACGTAGTTGCTATTTCCAATGCTCTGTATTGTACAGATATGTTTCCATCTGATAAGATTTTCTTTTTCCCTGAAGGACCTCCTTTAGCATGTCTCATAATGTAGGTCTGTTGGTAATTAATACTTCCAGCTTTTTTGTATTTCAGAAAACATCTTTATTTTGCCTTAATTTTTAAAAGATTTTTCACAGTATAAAATTCTAGGTTGACAGGGTTTTTTGTTTGTTTGTTTCAGTACTTTAAAGATGTTGTTCTTCTGTCTTCTGTTATATGCTCCAAAGAAAAATCTGCTGTCATTCTTACTTTTGTTCTTCTGTATATCATGTGTGTTTTCTTTTTTCTGGCTCCATTAAGATTTTCTCTTTATTAGTGGTTTTGAGCAATTTCATTATGATGTGCATTGGTGTAATTGTCTTCATTTTCCTTATGCTTAGGGCTAATTAAGCTTCCTGCATTTGTGGGTTTGTTTTCACCAAATTTGGGGAATTTTAACCATTACTTCAATTAATTTTTTCAATGTTGATGTTTCATGGTGGCTACTATTTTAAATTAGTCTTCAACTGAGATTATTAATTATTTTTGTTTATGGATATCCATAAGTAATAGTCAGCTTTGATGGCAGTGAAGTTCTCCTGGTAATTTTAGCAATCCACTGAACTTCTCTTGGGCCTCATTTTCCACATTTGTAAAATGATAGGATTAGACCAGATCATTTTCTGAGCTCTCTTCCAGACTCCTGAAGGGTTCTTCATTTTAGTTCTCAGTGCATCAGAGGCAGTCAAGCAGTTACAAAAAGGATGTTTTTACAGTGTTTTGTATTCTATTGTAAGTATGCTAGAGAATTGTGAAATATTCATTTTGGGTTCATTATTAATTCAGTTTGTCCTCATTTCATTCCATTTATATCTGTGGCTCTGTGTTGAGAGTTTATAAACTCAAATTTTTGTACAACTTTTATTTCTAGGCTTCATAGAGCCCAGTGTGCAATTAAACAGACTCAGGTAACTGTTCAGAAAATTGGAAAGGAAATTGAAGAAAAACTGAAACTCACATCTACAAGCAATGAGCTGGTATGTTTTTATATGTTTGCCTGTTTGATTTCTAAATATGATCAGCATATTCTTCTTATAGTAATTATTTTTTTCAAAAACTTCAGGTAGTTTTTTTTCTTTCTTTTCTCTTAATGTTTCACTCAGACTTCTGCTGGCATTAAATGTTGGAAATAAACTTTTCATCTGCTAATAATGTAACATACAAGGTGCTTGCTTTTTCTGCTAGATGAGACTTTAGATTACATACAATTACTTAGAAGATAATTTAAAGCTGTTTTTATTGATGTCTTATAAGTGTAAACTCTAGGCATGAACTGTATAATGAATGAAAGATAGCTGCCAGAAGAAAAACAAAAAACTTTAGGGTCTAACCTACTGTTCAAATATGAATTTAAAATTATTTGGGTTAAACTTAATAAGCTGGTTTATAGACAGTGTTCTCTTTTGGGAAAGATTGTTTTAACAAGTCATTTCCAAAGAAATAGAAATTCCATTCCAAAAGGACAGATTTAAGATACTAATATATCTTGGTTGTTCTTTCTAGTGGAGAAAAAAATATTAATTTTGGAATGAAAAGTCTGTCTTTGTAAGCAGAATAGTGATTGTAACAGAGTTTTTTTTTTCAAAATGAAGCCACATGACTATGGATAGCTTTTGATGAAATTTGTGCTATGGCTTATGATACTTAAAATCCAAATGCTAAATGAAATCCTGACTAAAATTTTTTAAGTATTTACACATTCATTTATCATAGAAAGGCAGTATCTTCCAGTTATCATTTATAGCACTGTCAACTTGTCAGAGGGCCTTATATTCCCAAATGGAAATTTCATGTTACCTTGAAAGTTTGCCCAAGATAATAATTTAATAGGTGAACTGTAGAAAAGCAGCAACACAATTAACCTATAAAGATTTATCTTTCTTGGAATTTGAAATTAATGGATGAAAACCTATTTAAACTATATAAAATTGCTGATTTTGACCTATAAGTGACAGTTTCATATAGTTCAACCTAATATAGCACACAGCACGCATACAAAATATGGTATCTGCGATAACTATAGTGGTGAGCTGGGGAGGATTCCCTCTTCTGTTTTCTAGAAGAATGTGTGTAGAATTGGAATTATTATTAAATGTTGGTAGAATTTACCAGTGAAACCATCTGGGTATGGAGTTTTCTTTGTGGATTTTGAATTCAGTTCTTTAATACTTACATGGTTATTGAAGTTATCTGTTTGAGCTTTGGTAGCTTATATCATTCAAAGATTTGTCCATTTCATTTAAAAGGTCAGTCTTTTTAATTTCAGCTATTCTAATGGATGTATAGTGTTTTCCTATTTTGGTTTATAATAACATTTCTATAATGAACATTTTTCATTCTTTATTGGTCATATGTCTCTAAGTAGTATAGGTTTAAATATTTAGTAATAAAAAATATTTAAATATTTTTGCCCATTAAAAAGATAAACTCTTTATTTAGATTTACAGAAAACTTGTAAAGAAAGTTCAGAGTTTCCATAAACTTTTCATCCAGTTTCCTCTAAGTTAACCTCTTATATAACTATGTTACATTTGATGTGGTACATGTGATGTAGTACATTATCATATCAAGAAATTAACACTGATACATTACTATAAACTATGGACTTTATTCAGGTTTCAGTAGTGTTTCCATTAATTCTTTTTTACATAATTAAACTTTTTATTTTAGAAAAGCTTTAGGTTTATGGAATTATTACAAAGATAGTGTGGAGAGTTACCCCACATACCCCATACCTAGTTTCTCTGTTATTAACATCTTACTTTAGTATGATACATTTGTCACAATTAATGAAGCCGTATTGATAAATCATCATTAATTAAAGTTCATCCTTTATTCAGATTTCCTGAAATTTTACCAAATTTCCCTTTTCTCTTCCAAGATCTCATTCAGGAAACCATGCTACATTTAATAGTCACGCTTTTTCAGACCCTTCTATGTTGTAAAAATTTCTCAGACTTGCATTGTTTTTGATGACTTTGACAGTTTTCAGGATTACTAGTCAGATATTTTATAGAATATCCCTCTATTGGGATTTGTCTGATGATTTCTCATGATTAGACTGGATCCTAAAGTCCTTTTTTTTGTTCTAGTTTCCAGTTCAGGATACCACATTGGATTTAGTCATCATGTCTTCTTAGGCTTTTCTGATCTATGACAGTTTCTCATTCTTTTGTATAATTAAATCACCATGATGAATCATTGTTTATATTAACTTTTGTCATTTGGTTAATGTAGTGTCTTCTAGGTTTATCTACTATAAAGTTTCCTTTTGAAAGCAAGATATTAAGTTCAGCCTACACTCATGCAGAGGGGACTTAAGCTTTACCTCTTGGAGGGGAACTATCTATACATATTATTTGGAATTCTTTGTGAGGAAAATTTGTCTCCTCTCCCTTTTTCCCACCATTTATATATGTATTCAATCATTTATTTATTAGTATGGACATGTGTGTATTTATTTTATACTTCAGGTTATAATTCAATACTATGTTTTTGTTATTGTTTTCTTGCTCAGCTTACGGCATTGGGAGCTTTTTCAAGTTGGCTCCTGTGTCCACTTGACATGCCTTCATCTCTTCTTTGTTTTTTAAAAGCACGTCTTCAATTTCTGGAACTGGGATAATGGTATTTAGGAACAAGTTCTGAGCACTGGGTGTGCTTGTTGCTACTCAGTTGTAACTGCTTCTTGACCCTCTCAGTGTACAGAGCTGCTATATACAAGTATCTATCTTCATATATGTTAAAATAAACATGTTTGTACTAATATATTCAACTCTAACACCACAGGGTTCATTCTAGCCTTCCCTCTCATTTTACTTGTAGTATCTTTTTCTAGTAGTGAGAAACCTGGTTCCCATTTACTTCAATTTATTTACTTATTTTTTTTTTTACTCCTCGGATACATGTAATTTCATATTTTTCCCTCTTTTTAATGGGATTTTTTTCTTCTTCTTATGTTGGGATTAGAGAGAGTGAGTGCGTGTGTATTTTTTTTTTTTTTCCTGGATACAAGTCCTTTTTCTGATATGTGTGTTGGGAACATTTTTTTCCCAGTCTGTAGCTTGCCTTTTGTGTTCTTAGTGATGTTTTCCAAGGAATAGAATTTTAAATTTTATGAAATCCAATGTATTCTAAAAATTTTTTATTTTGTGGTTAGAGCTCTTTGTGTTCTTCATAAGAAATTGTCATCTAACCAAAAGTCAAATAAATTTTCTCCTGTGTTTTATTCTAGAAGTTTTATAGTTTGGGGCTTTACATTTAGATCTATGATCCATCTCGAGTTAGTTTTTTTTGCTAGTTAAGTAAGATGATTTTTTCTGTGTGAATATCCAATTGATTTAGCATAATTTTTTGAATAGTCTTTTCTTATTTAACTGTTTTGTAATAAATCAGTTGATCATGTGTGTATCTATTTCTGGATTCTCTGTTTTGTTCCATTGATCTGTATATCTATCATCAATACCAAACTCTCTTATTATTTTAGATTTGTTCTCTTAAATCCAGATAGGTTAAGTCCTCCGACTTTGTTCTTCTTTTAAAAATTCGTGTGGGTTTTCTAGGTTCTTTGTATTTCCAAGTGAATTTGAGAATCAATTTGTCAGTTTCTACCAAAAAAAAAAGCCTGCTGTAAGTTTTGTCTGTCTGTCTGCCTGTCTGTCTGTGTGTGTGGGAAGTGCGGGGGATGACATTGAATAACAAAATCCAATAAAATCCACAGTTTCAAGTGTACAGTTCAACACTTGAACAGAGACACCATTATATAAAACTGCATTGTGTTCATCACCAGAGTTAGATTTTTTCTTTCCATCACTACATGATTGACCCCTTCTGCCCCTGCTATATTTCCCTCTCCTCTTTTCCTTCTGACCACTGAATTCATTAGTCCACTGCCCATGTCCATGAGTCTCTGTTCAAGCTATGGTTTGTCAGGACAAGAGTTGTTTTGTTGCTTTTAGATTTATATCCCCACATATAAATGATAGGTCATATCATGTGGAGCTTTCAATTTTTCTGTTTTCACTTATTTTGACTTATTTAGCATTTCATGATTATCTCAAGATACATCCATGTGAACGGAAATGTGAGGGGAGTTTCATCTCTTCTTATAGCTGAGTAATAGGAGGGACATGTTCCACCCAGGTAAAGCTTTCAGGCAGTGTTCCCAGATATGTACGGTATCTTCTTTTTTATCCATGCCCAGTCATCATTTGTAGGACTTAGGAGTTGGCTTTCCTTAAGATGTCTTCATTACACAGTAAATAAGCACACTCTATATGAATCGTCTGGTGTGCATATCCTGATTTTCGTAATGCCAGGTCACCAGGTGGTGAAGTGTGCAGCGTGTCAAACGGTTTTCAAGTTTTTGGTCTGCCGGTAAATTAATACTCAGTAGAAACGACTGCTGGATCGCCCACATAGTAGATCCACTCTTTTAGTTTTTTGAGAAACCTCCATACTGTTATCCATAGTAGTTTGTAGTCCCACCAGCAGTGTACTAGGGTTCTTTTTCCTCTGTATCCTCTCCAACACTTGTTACTACTTGTTCTGTTGATAATAGCCATTTTAACAGGTGTGAGATGGTATCTCATTGTGGTTTTGATTTGCATTTCCCTAGTGAGTTGAGCATCTTTTCATATGTTTGTTGGCCGTTTGTATGTCTTCTTGGGAGAAGCGTTTATTCAGATCCTCTGTCCATTTTTTAATTGGTTTATTTGTTGTTGTTGTTGAGTTGTATGAGTTCTTTCTATATTTTGGATATTAGGCCCTTATTGGAGGTGTTCACAAATACATGGCTGTCTCTTTGCCTTGTTGACAGTTTCTTTTGCTATGCAGAAGCTTTTTAGTTTGATATAGTCCCGTTCATTTACTTTTGCTTTTACTTCCCTTGCCTTTGAGGTCAAATTTATAAAATCTTCTTTAAGCTCAAGGTCCAAAAGTTTAGTACCTGCGTTTTCTTCCATGCAATTTATTGTTTCAGGTCTGATATTTAGGTAAGCCTGATGGAATTTTGATAAGGATTTGTAGATCAATTTGTGGAGAATTGCCATCTTAACAATATCAAATTCAATTCTCTAAATAATATCTTGTATCTTTCACTAGAGATTTTGACATCTTTTGTTAGAAATATTTCTAAGTGTTTTATGGGAGGGTATTTTTTGGCATTATTGCAAATAGAGATTGTTTTTGAATTTTTATTTCTCATTTGTTTGCTACTAGTATACCTTTTAATTTATTAAATTCATCTTACAATCTTGTATCTTAGTTTAATAGCGATTTTGTAGATTTCTTGAGATTGTCTATGTAAACATTGTACCTTCAAATTTGAACTGCTTTATGTGCCTTATTTAATTTTTCTGCCTTATTTCAATAGCACAATGTTAAATAAAAGTGATAAAAATGGAAATCCTTTCTCGTTCCTGATTATAGGAGGAAGTGATTCATTTTTTCTTCATTAAATATAATGGTAGCAATGCCATTAATTGGTTTGGGGAAGTTCCCTCTTATTTCTAGTTTCTGAGCATTTTAATCATGAATGGATATTTAATTTTGTCAAATACTTTTTCTGCACCTATTGACATATCATGTGATTTTTCTCCTCGATTCCGTTAATATGTATAGCTGAACTACATTGATTTAATTTCAAATTTTTAACTAGCATTGCAAATCTAGAATAAACCTGAATTGATTACGATATATAATCTTTTTTGTATCTTGCTAGGTTTGATCTCGTAATAATTTAAAGGTTTTTGAGCCTATATTTATTAGAGATATTGGGATGCAATGTTTTTAATTACTTTATCAGATTGGTATTAGGAATATGGTAGTCTGGTAAAATTATTTGGGCAATGTTTCTTTTTCCTAGTTCATCTTGACCAGAAGCAGAAGTATCCTGGACTTTTAATATTTTCTGGTACTATACTAAGATTTTATGTGCTTATGAGAATATTTTATGCATTATGAGAATATTTTACTTATTCTCACTCAGCATATTTATAATAGTGACTTTAAAGTCTTTGTTTGATATTTCTAACATCTGGATCATCTCGGGGTTGTCTTTTCCCTAGAGAGTGAGTCACATTTTCCTGGCTGTTTGTATGTTGGGTAATATTGCATAGCATCCTGGACATTGTGCGTGTAATTTTGTGGAATTTCTGGATTTGCTTCTTTGCTCTGAAGAATATCGGTTTTTATTTTAGCAGATAGTTAACTTGATTAGGCTGAGTCTACGATGAACATTGGCTCAGATTTTAGTTTAGTATTTTTACCCTTTAGCACAATAAACATGTATGTTTGCTTGTGCATTTGTAATTTAGAATTTGGAGACTCATATTGAATTTAAACAGAATTTGAAGTTGCCTGTTATCTGGCTTCCTCCATTCTGGTGGCTTTGCTTACCTGATCTCTCGTGGTTCTTCTGGCCAGAAATATAGTTGTCTTTCTTTTGGAGTTTGACCACAGTCATCCTCAGGGCAAAGCCACAGAAAAGGGGAAATTCGCTCTGTGTGTTGGTTGCTTATACCAGGTTCTGAGTCTCTTCCAAAATCTGCCTGCCAATGACCAGTCTCCAGAACCCTCAAGCAGTAGCTTTTTGTATTTTATCTAGAGTCTATAGCTATTTTTTATGGGAGGACTAGTTTGTTAGGTGCTTTCTCTTATACCAGAACAGAACTCCTGTCTATTTTATTATGATATACTTTTTGCTTTATCTCCCAAGTTGGATCTGGGTTCTAGGCATGATGTTGCCACTGAGTCTATAAAATTAATGAGTTAGATTAAATATTTTCTAAGGAAATTTTTTCCCTTCTTTAGTGGTTGAGTAGGTGTGGGTGCAATAAAAACAACTTATAAATGACATTTAAAAACAAAGTTGTTAACTTATAGGACAACTGTGAACTTTCTTTTCAGATTGTTAGTTATTTTCAATATTGGTGGGAAAACTAATATAGATGAATATGCCCTGAGCCACCAATTCTCAAACTTTTTGATCTCTAGACCCTTTTATGCTCTTAAAAGTTGTAAAGATCTCAGAGAACTTAGGCTATATCTATTGATAATGCCTACGTTAATTAAAGACCAGTGGATTCTCATATATACTTCTGAAATCTATCTGTTGTGATATCACAAATTTTATAGACTCTGGAAAACTCCACTATACAGGTAATGAGAAAATGAGAGTGAAAAGGGGAAATAACAGCTTAGTGTTATTATGAAAATATTTTTGATCTCATAGATTGAAATGGTCTCAGGAACCCTCATGGTTTCCTGGATGATACTTTGAGAAATTTTGCTTAAGGTGTTTTAGCTCCAATGTGATCTATGAGAAGAAAATTGTTTTCTCTAAAGCATCATATACAAATTAGTCTGTCATTCTGAAATGACTTTTTAACATACTCATCACCGCCTTTGTAAAGACTCATAAATAGGAATATGTGTGCTTTCAAGTAAATGAAATGTATCTGTGATTTTCAGATAAGAGAGTATTATATAAAAACACTAAAATCCAATTAAAAGTGATTCATTGGAGATAGATGCACATATTACATTACCTATACATGGAATAAACAGATAAATGGAATAGAACTCAGAAACCCATTAGAAGATGCTTATAGAACATTAGGATCTTTGAGCACTTGCCTTAGATATATTAGAAAGGATCAGAAGCAGATCTCACTTGGGCAGGGTTTGTTTACTCATTAGAAATTAGAGCCAACAGTCCTGGGTTTGAATGACTTGATATGTTTCTGTAAATGGGCCAGTTTCTGCACGTGGTTTAACACAAACACAGTATTTACACACTTTCCTCAATTAGCTTAGTATTTAGATTAATTCGTACCCTTAGTTCTTTGATTCTAGAAAACATATCCTAATTTGAGCATCTACCCTGCAATAGAACTGCTTAATTCCCTACCTTTGTATATCTCTGTATTCTGAAGGTTTGATTTTTTTTTTTCCTTCTATTTTTTTCCCCATGCCCAGGTAGAATTCAGTTGATATATTTTGTGGAAAACTTCAAGTTAAGGAAATTGAACACTTACCTCTTTGTGGGAAAAGGTTGCTTCCTAAAAATATACATATTTCTTTCCTCCATGTTGTAAAAACACCCTAGGACTTCCTTATCACAGTATTGGATTACTAAAGAAATGCAAATTGTTTTTTTTTTTTCCTTCTTTAATGATAAGTAATCTCATTGACTTTCAGTCTTTGTTCGTACAGTGGGTTGCCAGGCAAAATAGCTTTTGTCTCTGCTAGACCCAAACTCTTAGAAAGCAGAAACCATTTCTCATTCATTGAAAAGCACATAGTAGGCTGGTTATTAAATGTTTGCTTTGTTCAGGAAAAATTGATTAGAAATGTTTCCATATTTCATAGAGTTTCACAGTCAAATATAATAATGATGATTGGAAATAAGCTTTTCTGCTTATTTTCTTGGCTTAAATGTCTTTAACAGATGATCATGCCATCTGTTTAGAATCAGTATTTCAGAGATGAGGTAGAAGGCATTTTGGGTGAGAAATGATAGCTATAAAGTACTTTCCTCACAACTGTCAAAAGTCATTTTCACGCCATTCCTTCAACAAGGCCATACCACTACTCATTTTGCCGAGTGCCCATGCTTCCTCATTGTCAGTGAATCAAAAAGAGATGCTGACTTTTTTCTTTTAAAATTTTCCACTAACTTATCCTAGGGCTTAGTAACCTATTAAGTTTATTTAATGAATGGATTTTTTTCCTATTACAGTTTAAATTAGTATATTTCTTAGGACAAATGAGAATTTACTAGGTACAGCCAAATTGCTGTTTCGTTAAGATTTATGTCATGGAAAATCAAGAAAAGTATATTATTGACACTTGATAAAGAGCAGGAGAGAAGAGTACATACATTCCTAATACAGTAATTGTGTATAAATGCAAACATGCAAGCACATACACGTTCATTTTGGGGGCAGGATTTCAGATTTTATCTGGAGGCAAATGCTGACAAAGTATTTGGATTAAAAGGGAGTCTGGGTAAAGTTTAAACCATTGTTTTATAGATTTAATTAGAAAATATTTTTATAGAAAGATAGGTTAAACTTATTTAGCAAACTTAATTGTATCTCTGTTAGAATGTCTAAGATTCATTTTACTAAATGAACAGTCAGTAAAATTGACTTTTTTAGAAGTACAGTGCCATTATTTAAAAAAATAAACTTTATTCAGAGAAGAATTAGATATACAGAAAAATTGTGCATAAAGTACAGAAAGTTCTCATTTCTCCCTTTCTTCTCCCAATTTTTGTAATTATTACCATCTTATGTTAGTGTACATTTGTTACAATTATTCAATCAATAGTAATAATTTCTTAACTAAAGCCTGTAATTTACAATAGGGTTCACTCTTCGAGTTGTACATGCTACGGTTTTTGATAAATGCACAGTGTTATGTATTCACCATTATAGTATCATACATAATATTTTCATTGGCCTAAAAATTCCATGTGCTCCACCTGTTCATCCTTTTCCCCCTTCCTCAGAACCTCTGGCAATCTCTGATCTATTTACTCTCTCCATAGATTTGGCTTTTCCAGAATATCATGTAGTCGGAATCATATAGTATGTAGCTTTTTCAGATTGACTTCTTTTAAGGCTCCTCCATGTCTTTTCATAGTTCATTTCTTTTTATTGCTTAATAATATTTTATTGTACAGATATACCGGGGTTTTTTTTTTTTGTTTTTATCTGTTGACCTATTGAAGGTACATCTTGGTTGCTTCCAAGGTTTTGGCAACTATGAATAAAGCTGCTCTACATATTTATGTGCACTTTTTTTTTTTTTTTTTTGTGGATGTAAGTTTTCAACTCATCTGGATAATTGTCTAGGAAGGCAATTACTGAATCATATAGTAAGCCTATGTTTAGTTTTATAAGAAACTACCAGACCATCTTCTAAAGTGACTGTACCATTTTGCATTGCCACTAACAATGAATGCAAGTTTCTGTTGCTCCACATCCTTGTCAGCATTTGGTATTGTTAGTATTTTGGATTTTAACTATTTTAATAGGTATGTAATGTTATCTAATTATTGTTTTAATTTGCACTTCCTTGGTGATATATGTTGAACATCTTTTTATGTGCTTATTTGCCGTTTGTATATCTTCTTTGATGAGGTGACAGTTCAGATCTTTTGCCCATTTTTTAATTGAGTTGTTTTATTGTTGAGTTTTTAGAGTTCTTTACATATTTTGAATACCATTTCTATCAGATAAATGGTTTTCAAATATTTCCTCTCTGCCCGTAGCTTGTCTTTTCATTCTCTTAATAGTGATTTTTGCAGAGCAGTAGCTTTAATGAAATCCAGCTTATCGATTTCTTCTTTCATAGATCATACATTTGCTATTGTATGTAAAAAATAATCTCCAAGCCCAGGGTCACCTAGATTTTCTCCAATGTTATCTTATAAAAGTTTTATAATAATTTTTTATTTCACATTTAGGTCTGTAATCCATTTTGAGTTAATTTTTGTGAAGGATGTAAGGTCTGTATCTAAATATTTTGTTTTGTTTTACTTGTGGCTGTCCAGTGGTTCTAGCATCATTTGGTGAAAAGGCTATCTTTACTCCATTGAAGTGCATTTGTTCTTTTCAAAGATTAGTTGACTGCATTTGTGCGTATCTATTTCTGGGCTCTTTATTCTGTTCCACTGATTTATTTGTCTCTTCTTTCACCCACACCATACTGTCTTGATTACTGTATCTTTATAGTAAGTCTTGACACTGAATAGTGTCAATCTTCCAACTTCGTTCTTCTCTTTCAGTATTGAGTTGGCATTTTGGGTTTTTTGTCTTTCTATGTAAACTTTGGAATCAATTTGTTGATATCCAAAAAATAATTGTCTGGGATTTCACTGAATCTGTAGATCAAGTGGGAAATTTTGATATCTTAATATTTTTTTCCTGTCCATGAACATGGACATTCTCTCCATTTATTTGGATCTCCTTTGATTTCTGTCATCAGAGTTTTGTAGTTTTCTTCATTATATCTTATACATTTTTTTTAGCTTTATATCTAATTACTTTATTTTTTATGCTAATGTAATTGATGTGTTTAATTTCAAATTCCAGTTGTGTCTTGCTATTACACAAGAAAGCCGTTGACTTTTGTGTATTAACCTTGAATCATGCAACTTTACTATAATCTTTTATTTGTTCCAGGGGGGTATTTTTGGGGATGGGGGGGGCGTCGATTCTATGGGATTTTTTGTATAGGCAATTATATAATCTGTAAACAAAGATGATTTTATTTCTTCTTTTTCAATCTGTATAGCTTTTATTTCCTTTTCTCGCCTTATTGTCTAGCTAGTACTTCCAGTACATGTTTAAGAGAGTGGTGAAAAGAGACATCTTTGATTTGTTCTCCAACTTAGGGAGAAAGTATCTGTTTTCTCACTATTAAATGTGGTGTTAGCTGTAGGTTTTTTGGCAAATGTTCTTTACCAAGTTAGGAAGTTCTTTACTCCTAGTTTGCTGAGAGTTTGTTTGTTTGTTTGTTTGTTTGTTTTTATCATAAATAGGTATTGAATCTTGTCACATCTTTTTCAGCATCTATTGATAAGATTATATGATTTTTTTTCTTTAGTCTGTTTTATGTGGTGAATTCCATTAATTGATTATTGAAAGTCAAACCTGCCTTGCATACCTGGAATAAATTTCATTTGGCCACAATGTATAATTCTTATACATTGTTGGATGTGATTTGCTAATATTTTGTTGAGGAATTAGCATCTATGTTCATGAGAGATATTGGTCTCTATTTTCCTTTCTAGTGATATCTTTGTCTGGTTTTGGTGTTAGGATGATGATAGCCTCATAGAATGAGTTTGGAAGTTCTTCTATATCATGGAAGAGATTTTAAAGAACTAGTATTATTCTTATTTAAATGTTTGGTAAAATTCACCTGGATGGTGAAACCATCTACATCTGGTGCTTCCCATTTTAGAAGGTTTGATTTGATTTCTCATATATACATATATATAGGCCTATTCAGATAATCTATTTTTTCCTAGAATGAATTGGTCTATTTCATCTAAGTTATCAAATTTGTGGGCAGAGGGAAAAGTTGTTTATAGTATTAGTTATTATTTTAATGTTTATGGAATCAGTTGTGATGGCCCCTTTTCATTCTTCATATTAATAATATATATTTTCTCTCTTTTTTTCTTGGTTAACCTGGCTAGCATTTTATCAGTTGTATTGAACTTATCAAAAAACCAGCTTTTGGTTTCATTTATTTGGGGATTTTCTCTATTTAATTTGTTCTGTTTGGGGTTCATTAACTTCTTGAATCTGTAGATTTATATATTTTGCCAAATTTGGGAAGTTTTAACTATTATTTCAATGAGCACTTTTTCACTCCTGCCCTTTCATCTTTCCTCCTGGTACTTGATGATACAAATGATAGATCTTGTGGCTTTGTTCATTTTTTTTTTTTTTGGTAGTCTGTTTACTCTGTTGTTTAGATTGGACAGTTTCTATTGTTCTGTCTTTCAGCTTAAAAATTCTTTTCTCTATCTCTTACATTCTGCTCTTGGGCTCATTCACTAAGTTTTCCTTTTACTTTCTTTTTTTTTTAAATTTTAGCATCTATTGAGTTTATTCAGCATAACCACAGAGGTATTGTCTTCATGCCGTCACATACAGACACAAACACAGATACAGCACAATATCTATATTTAGCTCAGTGCATTCTTTCTGAGGCTCATTTATATATGTCTTCATATGCCACAGCCTATTGTTTAAATAATAGATATTTTCAATACCAATTCCTTTTTTGGCTCTCTCAGATCTCAATATCATGGTTCCGACACACAGAGCATGTTGTTTTCCTTTTGCCGTGATGGCAACAATCATATCTACTGCATGCAGCAGGGTAAAGTTTAGCTCCAGGAGTTAAGCCTGTACACATGATATTTGCTCTACTGAGTATAATTTTGATGGCTCCTTTATCAGCTTCCTGGTGTGACCGGATAAAAAGATATTTGTGAAGTAATCTTAGAATTGGATGAAAAGGCTCTTCTCTTTGTCTAAAAAATAGTAACTCTCTATTTACTGTAAGGATTTCTATGTGTCCATGTCATCTTATTATTTTGACAGGATCTTTCTTAGGCATGATTTGATTAAGCCATGGTTCAATACCTAGAAATTGCTCTATCAATTGGTTCTTAACACCCTTTACCACTGAGGTTTTCAACTGGATGCAGTTGGACACATTTTCTTTTTCATCAAATTTCTTGAACATGATCTAAGATGAAGAGTGTGGCGATAGGGAAGGGCCCAGAATGGGAAAAAAATTGAATTATCAAGGATCCGGCAGATCCCCTTACATGAAGAAGGTACTGATAGTCAGACCTATAGTCGTTATCCTAGTCCTGTTCTAGTTATTTTCAGTTCTAAAATTTCCATTTGATTCTTCTTAATATCTTCTTTTTCTTTACTGAGACTTTCTATTTCTTTGCCAACATGTCCTATTTTTTCATTTTTTTTCAAGCATGTTTTTAATTGCTGTTGAAGCATTTTTATGATGGCTGCTCTCAGTTTTGTCAGGTGATTTTAACATGTCTGTCTTCTCAAGTTGACATCTATTGATTACCCTTTTTCATTTACTTTGACATCTTCCTGTTTTTTGGTATGAGTGATTTTTGATGGAAACTTATACATTTGGGGTATTATATTATGAGTCTCTGGATTTTATTTAAAATTTCCGTTTTACCTGGATTCCTCTGACAGCTCTCCTTATGGTAGGGGAAGGGAGAGGCACCATCTCATTACTGCCAGGTGGATGTAGAAGTTCAGGTTCTCCAATTCCTTCCATTGACACTCAAGTGATATGTGCGTGCGTGCGCACTCATTACTTCTGGCTGGGAGTAGGAGTTCCAGCTCTCCACTAGGCCTCCAATAATGCCTACCTGGCTGGGAGAAGTATGAGTGCCTTGATTCTGCTCCCCAGATGACCTCTATTGATAATCATGGGGAATAAGGTGGCCTACTAATGCTGCATAGTAGTGGAAGTTCTGACTCTTCACTAGGCCTTCTCTGATATCACCCAGCAGGGAGGGGGGGGGTTATCTCATTACTGCTACAAGTCCAGGCTTCTCCCATATGGGGGATACCTTATGGGGAAGCTTAATTCGTTACCACCTGGAAGGAATGAAAGCCCTAGGTCCTTGCTTGGCCTACTCTGAAATCTGCAGGATATTAGAGTACCTTGATTCAATTTGGCAAGGATGGAAATCTGCATTTTTTTTTCTATAGATTTGCCTCTTCTGGACGTTTCGTGTAAATAGAGTCTGTGTCTCTTATAAACTGGCTGCTTTTACTTAGCATAATGTTTTCAAGGCTCATCCATGTTGTGGCATATATCAGTACTTTATTTCTTTTTATTTCCAAATAATATTCCATTTATAGATATGCCACATTTTATTTATCCATTTATCAGATGATGGGCATTTGGATTGATTCCACTGTTTGACTATTATGAATAATGCTGTAATGAACATTCATATTCAGGTTTTTGTGTGGACATGTTTTTAATTCTCTTGGGTATAAACCAAAGAGTGGGATCGTTGGGTCCTTTGGCAACTCTTATGTTTAACATTTTGAGAACTCCATTTCTTTTTTATTAGTAATTTTTGTCTTATTGTATTGTGATGTCAGAAAAGAAGTCTGACATATTTTGTAGTGTCTTCTGGAATTTTAGAAAGAACTGTCCTCAGACTATAGATTCATTTCTATTCTTATTCTTTTCTTACATCTGTACTCTTTCCATTAAAATTATGGGTGCCGATAATTAAGTTACCTTAATTACCTCTGATAATTAAGTTACCCAGGAGATCTATAAGATAGATGAGTATTAAAGTGCTTTAAACCATTATTCATTTTGAAACATTATGAATGCATAGTTATTCATAATTATCATTTTTATATTCATAAATTTACCTGTGCTTTAAATTATTTAGAAAAAAGAAAGTGAGTGCCTGCAATTAAAGATCTTGGTGCTTCGAAATGAACTGGAAAGACAAAAGAAAGCTTTGGGACGGGAGATGGCCTTTCTGCATAAGCAACAAATTGCATTACAGGACAAAGGTAGGTAAAAACACCATACACATAGTCTAACCTCCACATTTAAGTTTTCCTTTCTTCTCCATAGTCTCAAATAGTCATCTTTGTATAAATTTGCTGATATAATTAAAAAATTTTTTGAAGTATTTTGGAGTTGATATATACAGAAAAGTGCACAAATACACACACACACACACACTCACACACACACCATATTTCAGATTTCCAAAGTGAATATACCTACATAAGCAGGATTTCCATCACGATATGCAGGATTCTGAGGACCCCAGAACCTCAGCAGCTGCCTTCCATCCTGAACATCTTTAGCCGGTCTAACCACTACTTTTACTTATCGTGGCAAAGATTGGCTTTGCCTAATTTTGAACTTTATATAAATAGAATCCTGTATGTGTACATTTTATGTGCTGGCTTTTGGTCAACAATTTTGTTTGTAAAATTCATTTCTACCTACATGTAATGTAGACTTAGTTTACTCTTACTGCCAGTAGTATGCCATTGTATGACTATGAATTTATTCTTGTTTTCGGCATTTCGGTAATTTCTAGTTTGAGACTATTACAGATAATCCTTCTGTGAATGTTATAGTACATGTTCCTTAATACTTTTTAATGCATTTCTGTTGGATATAAACCAAGGAATGGAATTACACAGTCATGGTATACCATATCGTCAGCTTTAGTAGATTGTGTCCAAAAGTTTTCCGAAGTGATTGTGCCAGTTTACCTCCTCTCCATCCAGCAGTGTGTGAGATCTCCTGTCCTACATCCTTGTCAGTGTTTGGTACTTTCTGTCTTTTGTATTTTAGCCTTTCTGGTGGGTATGTTGTAACATTGCATTGCAGTTTTAATTTTGAATTTCCTGAAGACTAATGAAGTTGGGCACTACTATTTCATATGTTTCTTGCTGATTGAAATACACTCACTCCTTTGTGAAGTACCCGCTGAAGTCTCCCCCCAATCCCCACCACCATTTTTTATGGGTTTGACAGTTTTTTTGATAGGTGCTTTTTATATATTATGCATGTGGATTTTTTGAAATAAGCATTAAAAATATATTCTCGCATTCTGTGGCTTGCTAGTTCACTCTTTAATGATACCTTTGCATGAACAAAAATTCCATTTTATTTGTCTTTTCTTTTATATTGAAGGCTTTTTGTGACCAGTTTAGGAAATATATGCCTATTTTAATGTCATAAAGATGTTATTCTATATTTTCTTTTAAGTGTTTTACTACTGTACTTTTCACATATCTATAATTGATCAGGAATTGATTTTTTGTGTAAAACATAAAATAAAAATCAAGATTCATCTTTTTCATGTAGTCACTTGACCTAGCCCCATTGATTGAAGACCTTCCTTTCTCCACTGCAGTGCAGTTTCACTTTTGCCATGTACATACATGTCTGTTACAAGACTCTCTGTTCCATTGATCTATTTTTTTATTCTTTTGTCATTATCTCTGTGCTTAAATTTCTCTCATGTTATAATTGGTCTTTCTATCTGTTAAAGTTATTCCTCTTAGATGTTCTTAAAGGTTACCTTGGTTATTTATTCTTGTCCTTTTGCATTTTCATATAAAGTTGTACACAGAAAAGAAAATCTTGTTAGGATTTTGATTGGGTCTACATTTAATACATTTATCAATACAATTGGGGAATAATAGACATCTTTACAATATTGAGTCTTCCAACCCCAGAATATGATACATGCCTTTATTATATCTTCTTTATAAAACATTATTGAAATAAACTAGTTGTTAGCATAGGATGTTCTCCATGACTTACTGAATTTGTTTCTGTTTTTTGACGTTTTATGATACTATTGTAAATATCTTTAAATTTTATTTTTTACTTGTTGCTGATATATAGAAACACAATTTTTTTTTTTTTTATATATATGCACAAAGAAAAATTCCTCAAAAGTTTGAGGGACAAATTAGCAGTAGCTGTTACAGTAGTGGCCCTACAGCTGTAGCTCTTGCTGTGGTTATTTATTTATTTACATTGTAAGTCGATTATACTTATAATTAAATCTATTTAATGAATCTTGAGCCAAATTAAAATATTTATAAGCACTTAAGTCACTGGTATTGGTAACATGAAGAGGGAAGATGTATTTGTCACTTGTGTTTGTAGCTTCGGTTTAGTGTTTACTAGCCAGTAGTGAAGAAATTTGCTAATGTGAATAATACTAGTGGCTTCTTACATATTAAGACTTCTTTTTGGCACTTGGCACTTATCTAGGCACTTTGTTCTCAGCCCAGTTAGGATATAAAGTCAGTAATATATGATATTTTTTCCTTTGCTACCAATTTTTCTGAATGACTATAAAGGAATTTCTTAACTTCTGCATCTTTTTACATATCTGTGCAGTAAGGATAGCATCTCATACTAGTGCCATAGGGATTAATTTGTATAAACATGTGGAAGAAACCAGGTGCCTATTATATATTTTATGTTTTTGTTTATAAAAATTTATTGGCACAGGATGATTTCTTGGGAAGAGAAAGAAAGATAATTTCTATTCATGCCGCTGACTTGCTGAGTAGCCACATAACTGTTAGGGCCTCATAAACTCTACACCCATGAGTTTCCCGCTCCTGCACCTCAAAGGCAATGGTTCCCAACTTGTGGTCTGTAGCAGCTTCTAGCTGGGTCATGAGCTGATCTTTTCAGTATTAATGTTTATTAATGTAAACATTTTCATTTTTGACAGATATTAGTAGTTTAATTTATGATGTTTAATAAAAAAACAGATTTCCCCACATTAGTGTGTCAAGCTGGATAACCTTCTCATTAAATAATTATAGGATTTGATTTGATTTACAGGATCTTTTGCCCTATCTTAACCCCCAAGTCTTTGAGAAGCAGCAACACTCTATCTAAATTAGTTTGCTTGATATTTGGTTTAGAAAATGGTATGAAACACTGGTCCTGAGGAAATGTGTTTAGTAGAACTTAAATACGTTTTATAAATCTTGATAAAATTCAAGAACTCACTGGTGGCTGCGGAGTGATATTAACTTTATAGAAGCAGAATTCCTTAATATTTGTAGGAAGAAGCTGCTTTTTAATGCTATTTGTATCTTGATAGTAACAATAACACATGTATACTTTATAGTTAGAAAGTGCTTGCACAAAGATTATCATATTTGATCCTTAAAGCATTCCTGAAGGCTAAAGATGGCAAATATTCTTCCCTTCATTTTATATATGAGATACTGAGAACGTAAGTGACTTGGCTAGTTACAGACAGATGTTTAGGAACACAGTTGAGGTGTATACCCAGACCTTTTGTCTCCAAATTCTGTGCTTTTCTCACTGTTTCATGCTATCTGAAACCTTGCAAAATACATTTGTATGAATCCTAATACATCCTATGAAGCAGATAACTTTTGTTGAAATCCTGTAACATGCCAGATATTTCACTTATGGCATATCATTTAATTATGAAAATAGTCCTGAGAGATAATAATTTTTTCCTCTTTTATCCTGGAGTTAAAGACCTTGGGCTCAGAGACATTTCCCAAGGTCACACAAATTACTTACAGATCCAAATTCAAATTTAGGATTCTTTGATTCCAAATCTTGTTTTGTTTCCACTAAGCAAAATATCATTGTTGCTTTCTCTAATATGTGTCGAACAGATGAACTGAGTGATGTTTTACTAGTTTTCCATTTGGCCTGTGGACTAATAGATGGTGAACTTTGTTCTATTATATTTCTATTTATTATAGGATGGGTGAAATGAATTTTCCCCAAAGATTTCTTTGATTTGGTCTCATCGAATTAAGAGATCTGAATTAAAGATCTATCATTCTCTCAGTCTGTACTTAGACAAGTCATTCAACTTATTTGGACCTATTTCCTCTTTACAAACCAAACAGAATTTTAAATTATGTAGTCAAGATTTCTTACAGCTTTGAGATTCTAATCTCAGGATAGGATTGGTAGAAAGGATGGGGATCTGTATGCCTTTTTAATGATTCTCTTTATTCTTCAAAGTTTGATACCAATGATATATTTCTCAGCAATGAAAGATGAAACAAGGAGATTCTCTGACCCAAGTGTGTCTATAGATGTAGCTTGTTAACTGGAAAGCCATTTGATGGGAATGACCTCTTAGACTTCTGTAACTAGCCATATTCAACTCCTGTTTTACAGATTCTTTAATTTGTTTTTGTAAGCAATCACAAAAACAAATACATTGCCTTAAGTGACATCGTGTGTAGAAGAGGTTAGATATATCAGATTCCACTGTTCAGATCTGGGAAGAGAAATTCCCCTTGGTAATTCCAGTGAATAAAAAATTGTGATATTTTTTATTGCCAAAATAAATATTTTATATGAAGTTCTTGTCAGTTATTATTTCTTTTTGTCATTTTACAATAAATATTAGTAATTAAGGTGAACCGTATATCTAGTTTCTTCTATTTAATTAGCTTCTGCTTGGTCAACAAATTATTGTGCTCTTTTGTCTTGCATATCAAATAAAAGAAGAATCACATAGTATATTTAAATTGGTGCTTTAGTTTCTATCAGAGGTCCTAGATTTTCATTTGAAGTTATAAAGATATTATATTAAGCAATACGTAACAATTTTCTTCTTTTAGGTCATAATGTCATAAGGTGATGGTAAATGTGGTTCCTAAGTAAACCTCAGATTTTCTTTTCAGAATGATTAATTTTACATATATTTGTAATGATTTATTCTAGTAATGTCTTTATTGGATTGTAGGAAAGTCAAACTATCTCATTTTAATCTCCCTGTTTTGAAATGGAATGTATACATATGTAAAAATAGGCCACCTAACAGACATTTACTTGGTTTGTCATGATTTTTTTTCTCCACTTACTCCCAAAAAACATTGAAAGTGGCATTTACAAAAAATACATTTATAATTAGATGGTTCAACATGGAAGTAAAAAGAGATTATAAGGCATACAAAGGAAGTAGGAAGAACGTTGTGTGTGTGCATGCCTTCATCAGTTCTTTTATCCATTATTTATGGAACACCTATGAAGAACCAGGTGCTGTATAAAGTGTTAGAAACAGAGTGAAAGGTATGATAACTATATGACAAAGATATATAGAAGGTGTTATAGGAACACAGAAAGTACGCATCTGGAAATCAGAACACCAGGTAAAGTAGGTGATACTTGGGCTGGGTCTAGAAGAATATGTAGTAGAGAGCAAGGAGGAGAAGGTGAGACTTTCCAGGTAGAGCGAACAGTTTATATACAGGCATAGAAGTAGATTAGAGAATTGCAGGTAATTCCAGTAAAGCTTCAACTAAGGATACATTTGAGAAAAGGTCCATAGGAGAGTCTAGAGGGGTAAAGAATTGACCTAATCATAAAGGAAGTTTATGTTGAAAGGGTTGGAGATCTGTTGAAATAACAAGGAAACAAGGAAAGTTTTTAGTGAAAAAAATAAATAGGACTGTATTGATGACTATAATCTAGAATGGAGATTAGATGTGTTATGCTTTAGAAAGTTCTCTTTAAGGAGTTGAATATAAAGAATTGTCATTTAGGCAGTTATTACAGTAATCTAAGCAACACACAATTAAGATCTAAACTAAACAGATTGGGACTGTTAAGAGAGGAGGGAGTATATAGATTCAAAAGATATTTATATTTATATAGTACACTCTACTGTTAATGGCTTCATGGATTTTAGGAGAGAGGGAGAGAGGAAGATTTAGAATACTTTTCAATTTCTGGTTTGGACAACTGGTCAGATAATCAAATCACTCATCAAGACAAATGCTGAAGGAAAAGCTGATGTTGAGGTAAAGAAGGAAAGGGAAGAATTAAAACTTCCAATTTTGGATACTTACCTAGTGAGTAAGACAGTAAATAAGAAACCATAAATAAATTAAATATCAGATTGTGACAAGTACTAGAAACAAGCTATGGCAATAGAAGATAAAATGTGAGACCATTTTTACAGATATTGCTCAGAAAAGGTTTGCTTGAGGAGCTGTCTTACAAGATAAGAATTTCTGGAGTACCTACAGAGAGAACAGCAAGTGAAGTCTTGAACATAAGAAGGGTCTGGACTGTGGAATAGGAAAGAGGCCACTATAGCTGGAACATAATTTGTTAGGAAGAGACTATTATGAGAAGGGCTTAGGATGAGAAAGAATTCAGAGTATAAATGAAGATACTTGCCTTAGCCATTGAACAGGAGGAGAAGGCTAAGAAAATGGCGCAGGGACAACAGGTGAGTTCAAATATTAGATAGTGGATAAGACTATGAAAATCCTGTTTCAGGGTAGTATGAGATAAGGTGATTATATATTGGATTTAGGGGAGGTTTAAGGATTTAGGGGAATGTATGGAGTAATCATCTCTAAGAGTGGGAAAGCAAACTAATGAGGAAATTGTAGTAGGATTGCTGGAAAATGTGCCTATTTGTGCTTTGTGGTTATTATTTTTAAAGTAAACGGAATTAGGCCAGTTCTGTAATTTTCTCTACCTACCTGGAACTTCATGGGGGCAGGTTGAGATGCAAATATTGAGTAAAAGTGAAATTATTCCTATTTTCCAGATGAGGAAAATGAAGCTCAGAAAAGCTGAGACTTGTCTAGAGTCTTGAAAATAGCATAGATAGGATTTTACCCAGATCTTTCTGATTTCCTAAGACCATGAGCTTTGCAATACAATACACTATCTCCCATAGGATATACCTATTGAATTTAAGCACTAAAATAGTTCTGACCTTTATAGCTGTCAAGCCACTTGTGTAGAGTTACGAATATCATTTGCTTCCCATGGCCTGTTACGAGGAAGTATATCAGTTCTTTAGGGAGAAAAAAAATCTTCTGTTGGTACTAAATTCTGAGAGGAATTTAGCATCAGTTTCTTATGTGCTAGATATTAAATATCATAATGAAATATAGTCAATTGCAATTTTGCAAAAGTTACAGCAAGAAATATCTATTAACCTTCGAGAAAGGCAACATCATAAATCATAGTACAGAAAAGGCATTTCTGCAGGGAGGGAAACTAAAATCGTTGAAGTATATTGCTTTTTGGTCATCTGACTTGATATAGAAAACCGGAAGAATGACAGTTTATTGGTTTTAACGGTAATGTTGACAGGAGCTGGCCATTAGCCAGTCTGAGACCAAACTCTCTAAGTGAAAGAGAGGCTAGAGAGTCTGTGTTTTGTTTTGTTGATGGGAGCAAAATTTATATTCTCTAGCTATTACATTTACAGGAGACAGCATTGATATTCGGTTATTAAAATTAAAGGGCCTGACTTGTGTTCTTGCTGAACAGAGGGGCCATCTTACTTAACAGAGTGGAACATTGCTGTATTCAGGGCCAAACATTTTAGAAAGCAATTGGAATATTGTAAACCAAGCATGTGCATTTGCTTTTTCTCCCCCTCAATGACCCATTGATAGACGATACATACATAAAGAATAAATCTGTGGTGATGGTAAAAATAAAGAAGGTGCCACAGGAATAGCAAAGATTTTGACACAGTTCTCAAAGTCACAAAGTAGATAGGATTGTATTGATGAATAAACTAGAGAAAAACTGCAGCCCAGAACACAGATGGAAAAGGCTGCAGTGGAGGTTTCTGGTAGAGCTCTCAGAGGCAACTTTGAATTGAGGAGAATGGTGGAGCAATAGTTAGGGTAGCTGGGCCTGCTGGCCTAGTTTCTTTCCTCTAGGAATTTCAAGTAACTTCTTAGAACATTTGCTCCATCTGCTTTCTAAACATAATGGATTCTTGACCTGGTTAAGTCCCATAGTATGAGTGTTTGGCATAGAAAGTTAGAGCAGACTGTGGACTTTCACACCTACCCAGAGGAAAACATGAAAGGTAGTTCTACTTAGGAGTGAAATATTCTCAATAACACAATCCCAAAGTAAAGTTCTCCTCATTTTACAGTTGTGGTAAAGTAAAGGTACTACCAGCTTCTAGCATGTGTACTCTGAAGGAAAGCCTTATCAATAAGACCTGCCTGCTTTCACTGAGCTAGCACTCGGGGATGAAGCCTTACATAAATAAATTTTTATAATGTCAAAGGAAACTTACACTAATTACTCATGCTAATCAATCTACTCATGTATTAATGGGTTTGAAGGGAAAACCAAGCTTCATCAGGTATTTTAGGAAAATAGTGTGAATGAAACCAAATTGAACAAACAATAGCTGACCCAAAAGATAACACAAAGAATAGAGAACTTTAAAAAACTCATTAATATCCTCAGATTTGATATGCATCCTCTTCTCTTCTTTTTCTTCCTCCAGTCACAATAGGTTTTCACCTGTGCCCCGGGGAATGAAGGATTTGCAGGCTAACTTTATTAATTAGTTATATATTGTAAACTCCGGGGCAACCACTAAAAAATTCAACATGGAGGTAATAATAAGCCAATAGGGAGGAAGAAGGAATCATAAAAAAAAAAATGATCAATTCAAAAGCATAAAAAGAGTAAAGGAACAAAGAATGCATAATAGAACATGTAGGAAACAACTAGCAAAATGGTAGATTTTAATCTAAACATATCAATAATTATGTTAAGTGTAGATGATCTAAATACCTCAAATAAGAAATAAATTTTTCAGATTTTATATTAAAAAGACTCAACTAAATGCTATCTACAATAAAACCAATTTTAATATAAAGATATAGATAAATTAAAGGTAAAAGAATAGAAAAGTACACCATGCTAATACTAATCAAAAGAAGTCTGGAATGGCTATATTAATATCAGGCAAAGTAGACTTCTGAACAATGAATATTACATACACTAAAGATGAATTTTACATTATGGTGAAGAGGTCAGGTCACGAAAAGATATAACAAATTCTAAATATGTATGGCTATAATAATAGAGCACATATGTGTGTGTGTGTGTGTGTGTGTGTGTGTGGCAAAAACTGATAGAACTGAGAGGATTATAGCTAAATCCACAATTGTTGGAACCACAACACTCATTTCTCAATAATTTATAGAACAAGTAGAGAGAAAAATCAATGAGGATAAAAGACCTTAACACTATCAACTAACTTGACTTAACTGACAGTAGACCACTCTACTGAACACCAGCAGAATATACATTTTTTTCAAGTATACATGGAATATTCAGTTAGGTTGTATTTAGTATAATTGAACAAACAAATACAAAAGAATCAGAATAATAGAAAGTATGATCTCTCACCAAAACAGATATAATCTAGAAGTCATTAACAAATATCTTGAAAATTCCAAATATTTGGAAATTGTACCACATACACACACTTGCGTGTATGTATAAACATAAACAATGGGTCAAAGAAGAAATAACAAGGAAAATTGGAAAATATTTTGAACTGAATGAAAATATGATATTAACATTTGAAGGATTGCAAGCTTAGAGGTAAGTGTATAGTATTTGATACTCGTATTAGAAAAGAATGAAGATCTTCAATTAATAATCTAACCTTGTACTTTAACAATTATAAAGGAAGAGCAAAGTAAGCCCAAATCGAGCAGAAGGAAGGAAATAATCAAGAGCAGATATCAGTGCAATTACAAACAAAAAGAGAGTATAGACTATCAATGAAACCAGAAGGTATTCTTTGAAAAGACCAGTAAAATTAATAAGCCTCTTGCCAGACTGACCAAAAAAAAGAGAAAGTACAAATTACCAATATCAGGAAGGAGAGAGGGGACATCACTACAGATTTTATGGAAATTAAAATGATAATTAAGTAATATTTTGAATAACATAATGGTGGCATGTCACAAGGACACTGGAGCTAAGCTGAAGAGAGTCACACTAGCCAAATCTGGTACCACTTGAGTACCAAAAAACTTATATGCAGTAATGAATTATAAATCATTGAAAATAAAATGGAATCGATGGTTCCATATTGATAATAGCTAATGGAAAAGGGAAGGCTCTTGCTTAGAGATGAATGCTGAGTGCTGACTGATAAATATGGAAGGAGCACTAGAGATGAAATGTTATTCTTTTGCAACCATAATAGTAAAGATTGATACAAGCAGAAGACACCAATCAATGTTAAATCTGGATAGAAATATAGATGAGAAGCAGTACATATGCATGATCTTAAAGGTGGACATCAGTACTTCTATACGTGATATCCTTAGAAGGACACAACACCAATCATATAGTATTCAGGCTGGTAATATATAATGTGAACAACATCTAAAGAAATTAAGCATATCATTGTCTCAGTATTATTACTCTTTATGATGTGACTTTTGGAATTTAGGTTGAGTTTTCTGAGGTATTTTCGAATACTTAGTTTCTTTTCCTGTCTAAACCATACTCAATTTTGTTTCAGAGCCCACCCTGTAATCAATGAGGTATATTACCTTTGGACAGAAAAATGAATCTGGTATATTTTGGAGAGATGATGCCAGTGTGCTTTAGTTCTAGTAAAGCCTATGGAAAACCATAGCCACATAGGTGACCCCTTTCTGGGTTTGGATCTTTTACTTTTTATTTAGAGATCATCTTAGATTTATGGAAAAATTATAAGAATAAGAAGAGTACAGAGATCACCTATATTCTTCACCCAGATTTACCATTGTTAACATTTTACTCTATATGTTAGCTGGCTAATACATTTTAAATGTTAATTTTTCTTTCTTCACTTTGCAAAAGTTTTTGTTTGTTCGTTTGTTTTTTTCTCTTTTGGTCACGTAATATGTTCTAGAGAGTCTTCAAAACTGAGGAGAACACATACACTTGCATCTTGAAGCCCAGATCTGTCTTGTTCCTATTTATATTATACCAGGAGTGTTAGAGTTGAAGCAGCCTGATTTATCTGGAATAAAGAATAAGATTGCAAATTTATATTGTGGTGGAAGAATTTATGTGCATTCTGGTAAAAATACATGGTATAGGGGGGTAGAGGTTGTCAACCTAAATGTCTTCTGAAATCATTAAGGGTGAAGATTTGGGGAGGAATTATATTGGGCCTAAAGAAGATAAGTGGTATTCCTTGATTAAGTTCTGTTTTTATTTATTTATTTTTGGTAGGGGCAGAGTTACCAACTTACTGGTCGTTTAAATACGGTTGAGAGAAAAGAGTAGGGTGCTTAGAAATGTGATGATAAAATTACTTAGGTTAGTGAATGTCGTGTTAAGGTCCAAACTGTGTTTTGGTCAACGTACTTCTTGTTCCTTTCTGTAGGAGATGTGCAGAAGAGTTTAGGGCTCTTTTTCCTATGGGATCACAGTACATGAAACAACTCCTTTTGAAGATCTAGAATTTAGTGTGTCAGGATCTAAGACTATTTCTCTGTGCTTCAGGACCTCTAGAATTATCAGGCCTGGATTGTCAAGAACATTAGATTCTCTCATTTTCTTACAGTAGGAAGATGTAAAAGGATTTTATGATCTCATAAATAGAAATGGAGGTTCCAAAAGTTGATACAAATACAAAAAATTAGGCATATAAACAAATATTAATCGTTGCAGTGCTAAAGCAAACACTTAAGGGAAATTAAATGTCTTATAATGGGATTGAGATATGAGGTATCAGTTAGAATCTAGAGTTGAATTTTCATATAATTTATACCCGTGGAGTTGAATTTTACATAGCCATTAAACATTATAACTCAGACTGTCAACATGTAAAAATGCTTGTGACATAATACAGAAAAATCACTATACATTTCCTGCACATTGATTATAACTAAAACTACTTATATTTATGAATAAGATGAAAGTTCATAAGAACTACTTATATTTATGAACTATAATAGTCAAAATGAAGGTAATTTTTCCTGTTCTACTTTTTATACTTTCAGTAATGTTATTAGCATCTGTGGCTCAAAAGAAATTTACCACTTTTAAAAAACAATAAACTATTTTTAGAGCAGTTTTAGGTTCATAGCAAAATTGAATAGAAGGTACGGAGAATTCCCATATGCTCCCAACCCCCACATATGCACAGTTTCCCCCATTATCAACATCCCCTACCAGAATGGTACATTTGTTAAAATTGATGAACTTTTAGTGAATCATCATTAACACCCAGCAACCATAGCCACTTTTTAAAAACATAAAGTTACCTGGTTTTTGAAATCTGTTCAGGGTTTCTTGGACAGTAATCCAGAAACCTGTAGGCAGAGAATCTTAGACTCCTACTCTCTGACTCCTTCTTGAGTCTGGACTTTGGTAAAAATCGAACCAATAGGGAAATTTATTCTAGTTAATCTCCCCTGGGAAGACCAGTATACCCAACCCACTCTGCTTTTTAACTCTTTTTATTTCCCTCTCACAGTGAGGGGACTAGGCTCTGCCTGTTTGGTTGTGATTGACCAGTTCTATCTGCACTGTTAAAGTTGGAATTGTCTCCTTCCATCTCTCTCTAGGAAGTGCATTTTCAACTGAACACCTCAAGCTTCAGCTCCAGAAGGAATCCCTAAGTGAGTTGAGGAAGGAGTGTACTGCGAAAAGGTAATGCAACCCCGAGAATAATGGTTGTGTGTTGAGTTTACTTTGAGGATAGGATTTGGAAAAGTAGGATTCTTTCAAAGCTGTTGTTACTAATTTATATTTCATATACCTCAGTGCTGTATTCATTTATTCAACAAATTTTATTAAACACCTACTATGTGTCATGCACTGTGCTAGAGGCTGTTACTAGAGCTCCTAGTATATAATCATAATTAGAAATGTGAACACTGTTCTAGTTTTCAGGGCCACAGCACCATGACTTAATGTTTAAAATTTCTTTCTTCTGCATGTAGTGTAGCTTATAGTTTTTTCTTCAGTGATTTCTTTAGATTTACTCCTGTTTAGTGTTAGCTCATTTGGATTACCTTAACAGCTCCTCTTTCATCAGGCTCTGTCTTTCCAATTCATCCTCTATGTTGCTGTCTGGCCCTCCTCTTAAAATACTATTTTTACCATATTTTTTTCTCTTAAGAGCACATGTTGATTATTTCACTTAACATTCAAATAACCATCAATAAATTGACTCTGTACAACTGTAGCTAATTTCAGTCACTCCACAACATTCATTTGACAAATGATAATAGTTTTTCACCTTCTTTTTTTTTTCCCAGCACATGCTTAGTTTGTTGCCTCCTCTGTTGTTTTGCTCATCTTTCTTCATTTTTTTCTGGAAAGTCATCTTACTCTGCATTTTTCTTCAAAAAACCTTAGCAGTTGAGGATTCAAGAATGTTAGACCTGGAAAGAACCTTGGATTTTACCTAATCTGATCTTCTCAATTTGCAGATAGGAAAATGAGGTTCTGGGAAGCTGCTGTTTGTCCAGCTCACTAGGGAAGCACTGAGTCCTTTAAGTCTTCAGTGCTGTTTGCATTATACTACTACTTTTGCATTCCATTTTGACCTACAGCTTCTCCTAAATTCTTTTTTTCTTAAATCGTTAACTCAGTTGAGCAGGTAATTTGTTCTATGGGTATTTTTCCTATTGGTTATGTCTCTTAAGTAGTTCAGGAGAAGAACTGCATCATCTCATGCCCCAGCTTTTTCCTCGTTTGTTCTTTTTCTTATATTATTTTTCTAATGTGGCAGCAGGTTACTTTTTGAGGTTGTTATAGTATGTAGTTGTGAGTGAAAAATAGAACACTTTTTTGAGGAAATACCATATAGATATGTATGAAATCAAATTGGCCTCAGATTAAATGAGATGTTAGTTAGCTTATTGATCTTTTCTTGTTTCCTTGTTTGTAAAATAGGTATAATTATATCAACCAAATAGCTTTGTTATAATAATTAAAGAAAGTCATTTGTAAAACTTCTGGCATATAGTAGTAAGTGCTCAGTCAATGATGATTTGTACCCTTTACATAGTTAGCTTTACATAGGCCTTAGTATGTATATAGTTAGCTTGATTGATAGTATTTAGAGATAGGTCAGGACTCATGTTAGCTATTATTCTTGCCTACACTTCTAAATTTCTGTGGCCTACTGCAGACCGTGTATGTAATCTTTTTCTGCATCAGTTATGTGGAAATAAATGTCAGAAAGTGTGTAAACATATATTTTTTAAAACAAATGTGCTTTTTTCTTTCCTCATTAGAGAACTCTTTCTGAAGACCAATGCTCAGTTGACAATTAGATGCAGGCAATTACTATCTGAGCTTTCCTACATTTACCCTATTGATTTGGTAAGTTTAAAGTTTTCTGGAAAAAAAAAAAATGTTTTTTTAAAGATGATTTCTGTTTGAATTTCCTGTCAGTGAAAAAACTCATTGCTCTAGTCTTAATCAAATGCTTTGTCATGATTCATTCAAGAGCTAATATCTGTTTTAAAAGTAGATTTAAACTTATTTGGTATTAGGTTACACCATTTGATTTTTTATATCAGTTTGGTGGTGGGATGCACTCATCTGCCTCTCAAAGAGTACTAAATTATTTTGAGATTCTTTAGGATCTTTTCACTCAACCAGATTATCACCTATCACCATTTTTGACACATATATGCAGATACATGTGCACTGCTTTAAAAAATAACTGCTAATTAATTTATATTTATTAGTATAACTTAAAATATTCCTGGGGTAACTATCAGCATACTAAGTTTTTGAATCTATCTTGTTAAAATGAATGCAGAAAATAAAACTTCAACAAAACTGATTAGATTCTTTTTTTATTTTTTTTTAGTGAACCAAATCTGCTAAATTTAATGGTATTTTTTTTAATGAAGAGATTCAAAAGACTAATTTTCTGAGAAGAAAACAAATAGGATTTTAGGTTGCTCACAGTCTTGTAAATTTCATTAAAATTTTTTCATTTTTTAGTTATGAATTGGCCAAAAGATTTTTATGATGAAAATTTTACATGGCTTTTTGCTTAGACATATGTTTTAAATATTTATATTATAGTAAATTTCAAGTATATATAAATGTAAGAGATAGTAGCATAATGGATCATCATGTACTCATCATCCAGCTTCAAGAATTGTGGATTTTGAGTCTAGGGCAGTATTGTCTTTGAGTTAACACCGACATGCTGAATTATTTGAGATTTTACTTAGAGTTTCTTTACTTACACATAAAAAGAGTTAATTTTATTCTTATATTCTTATATATGCTTATATTCACAGAATGAGCATAAGGATTACTTTGTATGTGGTGTCAAGTTGCCCAATTCTGAGGACTTCCAAGGTATTTTATTTCTTTATACTTCTTAAAATTTGGTGTATATAATATATGGGTAAAATATATTTTTTTATGTTGCAGGGAAAATAGAGATACGTTGAAATATTGGTTGCCTAATACTTTCTCCAGAAGGATTTTTGGATCTTCTGTCTCTTCCTAGTTGTAAGGATATAGAGTCAGATTCCCTGATGGGAGACTTAAGATAATCATGGGAAAAATTATTGAACTTTATATTTGAAATTTAAAAGAAAATAGTTTTTAAAAGGGCTTTAAGAAAGTTAGACAATAGAATTCTTAAAAATACAATAATCTTATCCCTTTGATTTGAGTTTCATGAAAAATTTGTGTATGGTTGAGAGCAGAACAACAATAAATATTAATTTGTTCTATTGTTATTTAAAAAATCATATTTCTGCTGACGTGAAAAGTATTTGAAAATTTAATTTTTGACATTCCCACTACCACAGGTTAAACTTGTTCTATCATTTCTGTTCTCTTTTAATTAAAATATTTTATATTAAAGATATTATAGACTGACTCTTAGTAATTGCTACACTTTAAAATATTTTAATTTTTCTAATCTCTTTACCAGTAAGCCAAAGAAAACAACTTATTTTATTTGGCAATAAAAGATTTGTTTTTTATTGTTAGAAAGTGGGGTTTTTTCTCATTAGTCTAAACAATGCTTTGAGGCCTGCTAAGTAGCTTTATAGATTATTTTCAGAGCTAGCATATTTTCTTTTTGGGAAGACATTTTTCAGGAGTAGAGCATTGCCAACTTTGATTGGGACTTTCTTCCATTTTCTTATAAAGGAAATGTTATTATTCATGGTCCTTTAACATTTAGGACTATTTTAATTTTTACCTCCTTTGGCCTTTATTTACAACAACCCTTGCAATGAGTAGTTGGGACTTGATAAAAGAAGAGTGATAAAACAGGAGTGGGAAAACCTATATTCAATTCCTGGTTTCCTTTTGAGAGACCATGTAATTTGGAGCAAGCCATCTAAGCTTTGAGTTGATTTCCTAATTGATAGTATGTCCTACCTGTTTCACATGACTGTTGGGAAGATGATATCTGTAAAAGCATGACATTTTGCCTTATCTTTAGTCCTCACAAAAACAAAGGAAACTCATAAGGAAGGTTGCATAATCTCATTTTACAATGTATAAGTGAGCTATTCAGTGAATTGCTTGAGACCACAAAGATAGATAATGGTCTAGCTGCGACCTCTCTGGTGTTCACTGTACAAAATTCCTTCCAATTTCTGTAAGTCATACAAATGTGCTTTAGTGTTAATTTCAGGCAAAATTGTGGTGTCTTAAAGCCCATGATACGTCTTTTTCCTCATTCATTAATTTAACAAAGCTACTGAATACCTTGAACCCTGTGTTGGGTTCCAGAGATAGATTCATTCACTGAAAAAATATTAATCAAGCCAGGTACTGTGCTGAGTTTTGAGGATATGACGATGGAAAAAACAAATATATTCTCTTCTTTCATGGCGCGTACGCAGCCTATTGATGGAGACAGCCAATAAACAAGAAAAAAGTATTTAACTAGTATTCAATAAGGGAATTGCTATCATAGACAATAGGGGAACCTACTTTAAATAAAGCAGTCAGAGAAGAATTCTCGGAGGAAAAACATTTAACAAAAAATTTGAAGGCTGAAAAGAACCAGCTATGCTACAGCTGGGGAATGAGCATTCCTAGAAAAGAGGCAGCAGATACAAAAGTCAGGGTAGAGGAATGGGCTTTATTTACCTGAAAAAAATCAGGGGGTATGGGAGAACAGATCTGTATTTTAGGCAATCATGTAATCTCTGAATTTAATTTCTTTACCTGTAAAATGAGTAATACCTATATCTCTAATTCATTGTGATGATTGAATGAGATAACATTTAAAAATGCTTTTCATACAGAAGGCGCCCATATAAATATAATTGAAATTAGTTGCAAGAGAGAGGAATGAAAGAAGGAGGAGAGGAAGGAAGGTCAGCAAAGACCAGACCAGACCTATATGGCTGGAACATAGTGAACGAGAGGAAGAGTTGTGTCAGACAAGGTAGGAGAGGTCAGCCAAGGCCTTGAGGCCACTCTAAGGAGTTTATATTTTATTCTCAAGAAGGAGATTAATATGAGCTGATTTATGTTTTCAAAAGTCACTCTGCTAAATAGAGAATGATTTGAAGGGAGGCAATAAGGGAAGCAGGGATATCAGTTTTAGTGAACTCTCCCTTTAATCTACTCTGAGATGTTTCTTGATTCTGTTTTTGTTTTATGTTTTTTGAAGTTCTTTGTTTCTTAGTTTTTCATAGCTTTTTTTTGGCTATATATGCTTTGTGAATGCCCAACAAGCTGAATAAATTCTTCCTACTCTTTAAAAAATTAGTTTAGGTTTTTAGTGCAGTTGATGAAAAATGAAATGGGGGATAAAATGAAATGATTATTTAATTTTACTCTAAGGCCCTATTCACTCTCCATTAGTCCTAGGAATCAGAAGTTTTAAGAAGCAGATATGGTAGTATTGCACTTTAAAATCTTATGGTAGTGTTTTGCATGGCACTTCCATATACTAAATTTACATAGTGCCCTGTATGTGTCATCTACTGTGCCAGATGCTGAGAGTGTACAAAAATGATTAAGACATTGATCCTACTTCAGTGAAATTTCAGTCCACTTGAGGCCATCAGACTTGTAATCATGCCAATCAAGAAGTATTTGTTGAAGTCATACTCTGTGTCAGATACTGAGAAGTTTATACTGAGTACATGGGACTCAAAGAAGAGGGATTAATCAGTTCTATCAAGAGGAGATCATAAAAACCTTTTTAGCAAAGGTGATGGCTGAGATGTCTTAGAAAATGAAGTGATATTCCCCTGTTGAAAGAAGGGTAGGAGGACATTTTAGATTGGATAAGTAGAAATATGGTATCATGGAACATCATGCATGATGCTATCTTGTTTTACAACTGTGAGAATTAATTCCTTCTGTGAGGGAAAGAATTACACTCAAAATTTTTAAAGTCAGGAAAATTGAGGCTCAGAAAGATTAGTTAATTTTTCCAAAGACTCACACTAGCCAGTGACAGAGCTAGAGTCACCCCTGGTTGGCCTGATTTTAAGGTCTGTATTATTCTTGTTATGAGACAGTTTTCTCCCTTGTTGTGAATAATAAGCTCAAAACTTCTGACAGCTTTTTAGTTTTCTGTAACAGCTGCATTCTCAGTGAGACTCTAGTGAAGAGATTTCAGACTGATTATTCTATGATATTCATGAGATTTTACATCACGTGGGTTTTACTGTTTGGGAAATTCCTCCATAGTGGCCTAGCGTTTATTGTGCTTTTCATATGGGTAAGAGTATGTCAAAGAGACCTGGACATAACAGGAGAAAGTTGTCCAGTGAAGGATATTCATTTGAGTTCCATTGACAGAGACATTTCTCCTTAAAAAAAAAAAAAGTTTGTGTATGTTTTTAAGTTATCTATAACACCAGAGCCTTTTGTGGTAATGAGACCCAGATTTCCTTCTGTGTCCGTATCCCTTTATGCAGGCATGATTTCTTGGAAAGGAGAGTCCATATGTCAAACAGTGTCTCATTGAGAACATGGAATGATTCCATAGATGCAGTGATTAGAATCTTAAATATTTTATCCTGTCTGGATCAGTGGGTGCTTGGTTCCTTAACAAATCAGCTGCCTCAGTGATTGGGAAGGCGGGCTGGTAAGAGCTTTTAGATCACTTATTGTTTTTGGATTCATTTGAATATTAATAGTTTGTCCAACATATAAATCAGAGGGACATTTGAATTAATTTATAATGTCATGGCCATTGTATGTTTCTGGAATTTATTATCAAAAAAATTACACAAAAGCTGCAACCCTGAGTAACTACCAACATTTAAAAAAACAAATCAAAAGTATTTATTATGAGGAAACTGCAGATTTTTGTTTTGTTTTAAGCCCCTTAAAGCATTGTTTTAATCAGAATCTTTTTACAGTACTGAGTCTTACAGTCTATTCCTGTTCTTCTCTGAGCCCTTCAATTTCTTCTCACCAAAGAAACTATCATCTGTGACCTTTTTAACCCCTAGAGCGACATAAGGAACACAAACCTCTGTTCTACATTAGGTGTTAGGGACGTCATTAATGCTTACTGGAAAAGTATACCCCAGAGAGCCAGGTTTTGGCTTTGGTAGGTAAAAAGTCTTTTAGATCTTGGAATGCTGGAAACCTTAAACCTTTTGGTTTTTTAGCTAAAGTGATTGGCAACAGAATGTGACATCTGAGGTTTCGTGGCCAGCAATAGCCATAATTAACCACATGAGCTCACATTTTCCCACTGGAGGTTCAGTGGTCTTGGGGTGATGAAAGTGACTTCCCTACCAGGAGGTGGTTTTCCTTTTGAGGGTATTGGAATACCCTTGGGCCCTGTAATGCCTCACCCATGGTCCTTTTAAAATGCTTTTTAATATAAAGCTTCAATATTGGAAATCCAATACCACGGTGTTTAACATGAGACTGACTGAACACTATCGCCTGGAAAGGGAAACAACCTAGGGTTTTTAATAGGTAGAAAGGGGAGTCTTGTGGAGTCTTGTGGTGGAAACAATGGTGTGTGTGAATAACTAGAATCAAAGCTGATTTCCATTATTATCGTTTCTAGTTTTGCTATTTGTTTTTGGTTTTTGATTTGCATGGGTAGGCTTTTTAACATTAAGTTTATGCAAAATTGTTTTGGTTATTGATGTTAGAACACCAATTTTTGTTCTTTTAATAGTTATGTACATGTAGTCTCAAAATATGCAAACATAATCCTTTAGTATTACTTACCCCTTTAGTAATATGGAAAAAATGTAGATGCTTGAGTATTTAGCATTTGATAGATTTTTTAAAAAACATTAATCATTTGCATTTGATCTGTTTGGAAGACTAATTAAGAGGCCTTCTGTTGCTTTCTGGAAGTTTCCAATCCTTTTCTGTCAGATCATTTAGGAAGGGAAAAGCTTAATGTGAAGCACATATAGGAAAGTCCAAACTTAGTGTCATATCATCCTTCATTACTGTAAGTCCTCTTCTTCCTCTCTTCAGCCTTCAAAAGAATATTCTTAAAGACTAAATCCTTAAGATATTTTAAATTTGATGAGCACTATTCTTTACAGAAAGCAGTAGGCAGGATTCAGTGACCTCTGATGGAATTCACCGTTCAGTTGTGATTCCAGGAATAGATATTTTGGAGGCTGGATATAGACACAATTCTCCCTCTTATTACATCATTCATAGTTTTTTCCTTTATAGCTTGACCAAGTCACTTATAATTCCTAGTTCTCATTTTTATCATCTCTAAATTGATAGCATTAGACCGAGTGATACTTAAGGTTTCTCCTAGCTCTAATATTATGTGATGATTAAATTATAAGGTGATGCATTTACAATATAATGTAATTTTAGTCTCCAAGGTGTTGTGATATACAGATTTCAACAGAAGTAAAGTGTTGTAGTACTCAAGGTACTTGGGTGGCACTGGGGCTAGAGGACAGGTCTCTAAAAATAGTTAGGATTTTAGTCAGTTAGAGTATATCAGTACTGTCAGATGAAACGAATGTTGTTTGATGTTTTTCATTAGTTTGATTTGAGGGAACACCAAACATTAGTTGAGAAACCCATTCTCTGTCCAACACTATATGAGTCACTGAGGAGTCACAGATTTTTTTTTGAAGATTTAAAAAAAAATTTTAATTAGTTTTAAGTATACAGTTCATTGGTTAGATATCTATATAGTTTGTAAAATGGTTCCCGCCGACAATTACTTCCTCCTTCTCCTGACCCTCCACCTAGCCAACGTATTAATGCTAATTGCATTCCTTATGCTATGCTCCCCATCCTTGTGTCCATCCATCAGCTACTAATTTGTATTTCTTTAACCCTTCACCCCATTCTCCTAGCCCCTCAAACTCCCCTCCCCTCTGTCCATCACCAAATTGTCCATTATATTTGTGAGTCTGTTTTTGATTAGTTTATTCTTTTTGTTCCTTAGATTCTGCATATAAGTGAAATCATATAGTGTTTATCTTTCTCTGTCTGACTTAAATACCCTCTAGGTCCATCAAAGCAATATCCCCTTCCTTTTAGTTTGTGTCTTTTAATCTGAAGTGAGTCTCTTATAGGCAACATGTAGGAGTCTTGTTTTCCTTTCCATTCATCCACTCTTTTAGTTGGAGCACTTAATTCTTTTCCATTTGAGGTACTTATTGATAAGAATGTAGTTGTTACTATTCTTTATTCCTGTTTTTGATACATGTTTTTTCTTCCTACAGAAGTCCCTCCAACATTTCCTGTAATACAGGCTTGGTGGTGATAAATTCCTTCAGCTTATTTTTGTCTGGAAAGCTCTTTATCTGTCCTTCAGCTCTAAATGATAGCTTTGCTGGATAAATTATTCTTGGTTGTAGATCCTGGGTCTTCATCCTGCTGAATATTTTTTTGCCAAGCCCTCTGTCCTGCATAGTTTCTTTTGAGAAATCAGCTGCCAGTCTTATGGGTGTTCCCTTATAAGTATGTATCTTTTTCTCTTGCTTTTAATATTCTTTTTTTGTATTTAATCTTTGGCATTTTAATTATGATGTGTGTTGGTGTGCACCTTTTGGATCCCTGATTTTTGAAATTCTCTGAGCTTCCTGGGGTTTTATGTCCATTTCCTTCACCAGGTTAGGGAAGTTTTACATCATTATTTCTTCAAACAGCTGTTCAACATTTTGATTTTCTTCAGTTATGCTGATCAGATGGATATTTGGACCCTTAATAGTATCCCATATGCTCCTTAAATTATTTTTATAGTTTTGGCATCTTATTTCTTGCCATTCTGATTGAGTGTCCTTGGCTTTTCCATCCTCTAGGTAGAGCATTTATTCACTTTGTTTATTTCTTTGTTTATTCCATTTAATATACTTTTCATCTCAGATAATGTGTTCTTCATTTCAGACTGGCACTCTTTTATAATTTCCATTTCCATTTTTATGTTTTTTATCTCTTTGTTGAAATTCTCACTGAAGTTAACCAAAAGTTCATTGAGCATCTTTACAACGAGTGTTTTGAACTCTGCATCTGTTAGATTACTTGACTACATTATATCTGGATCTCTGTTCTGTTTTCTCATATGGTTTCTGCTTCTTTGTCTTCCCATTTTGGCTGCCTTTCCATGTCTGTTTCTATGTCCTAAGCAAAGCTCCTAAGTCTCCTGGTCTTATTAGTGTAGATTTGTGAAGTAGGTGTCCACTGGCACAGTCCTGAGAGGGGCTCAGCTACAGGCCAAATTTAGCTCAAGCCTCTACCCCTCCAGGGCCACCTGTTAAGATTCAGCAAGCAATCCATAGATGCTGTGCTTATAGTTGCCTCAAAAGACCACACCAGAAACTGAGGCCAGCTGCCTCCGGTGTGAGTCTAGGCGTTGCTCAGCGAGGAGCACCTGACGCGCTGAGGATAAACCTGGATGTGGCTTGGGTGGGGCCACAAGCTGGAGGAGGTGGAGTTTCAGGGAGTAACCTCTGTTATCCAGTCTGATGACCTCACAGCAATGGCAGCACTGTGTCCGCACACTGGGAGTGGGGAGGGCTCAATAGGGAACAATAGATACCGCTGGTACTTCTGTACAGAGCGAATCTCGCCTAGGCCCTCACTACTACAGTGTCTCCCTGTAAGTCCCTGGTGCCCCCTGTGCACAGCCCAGTCTGCACTGGTGCTCAGAACGAGCAGGTCTGTCACCGCAAAAATCCCCTCACGGATGCAGCCCCTTTAAGAGGCTTCTACCACTGCTGCAGACTCCGTTTCATTCAGCTGCTTGAGATTGGGTTGTCCCGTGTCCTCGCCCTGTCCTTCCTTCAGCCATTGTAGAGTGCTTTCTTGGATTTCTCCGTAGCTATATGGCTTGTTCATCAAGATCCCAGGCGATTTTCCCTTGCTGCTGCTCCTAGTTTCCGTCACAACTTTGATTTGGTCGCCAGAGGAATGAACAGAGCCTCTATCATCTATGCCATTTTGGTTGCCCGCAGGAGTCACAGACTTTTTATATGTTCTTTGCCATTACTAGAAAAAAGTGAAGAAGCTAAGGTGATACATGTGTGTTGTATACTTGGTGTGTTCTAGGCCTCCAAGTTAAAAAATTGTTATCTATTCTACAGTAAAGTCCTGAGACAGTATGGTGGAATGCCTAAAAGACAGAGGCACTGGTGTCAGGTCAACCTATATATATATATATATATATATATATTATATATATATATATATATATATATATATATAGGAAAGTATTAATTATATATATATATATATATATTATATATATATAGGTATATATATATATATATATATATATACATACATACATACATACATACTAGCTGTATTACTTTGGACATGTTCCATAACTTTTTTCAGCCTTAATTTCTTTATCTGTAAAATAAATGAAATAGCATATAAAAGGTGTTTAGTAATTGTTGCCCTGTTTAGTAATTGTTGATGAATGAATGATTCTCATAAATAAAGAACTGTGGTCAATGCCTGGTAGAAGAAAAGTATATAATAAAAATTACTCATTTTTATAGTATGATCAGAGAGGAACCGAGAGTCTGCTGTGTTTGTCAAGGGTAGAGAATTCACTGAGGAATATTAGCTATCATGGCATCCCTGCAATAAGAAGTGCTTAGATGACTAAGAATAAGTTTAAAAGGAGAATGTGAAATATATTACTAATAATTGAAGTTAAAGATACCCTTAGAAATCAAGAAATACTCAAGCCAAGATTATACCAGTCATTTCAGCCTTCCTCTAGTTAGAGATATTAAAGGTTATGTGTTAAATTTTGTGTGTGTCTGTGTGTATTTTTGTGTTAACTTTTTATAGTATTTTGAGAATACTGTATACCAAACAGTTACTTTTTTCTTCCTTCTGGGGCAAACTTAAAACTTTACTCTCAGTTTTGAGTACTTGAATGATTATTTGTCACTTGGTTGATGGTAGTAGAAATCTGGATGGTGAGTTAAAAATGTACTTATCTGTGACTTCTTAAAAGATAGTTGCTTAAGTTTAACTGTAGGATATATGAATTTTTTCCAACAGTTGCTTCCACCTAACTTTATAAAGAGGATGTGTATTAGCAGTGTGGTTTTTGACTTTTCAATTTTACTGTTTAAAATGTTTTTCTCTCTTATAGTATCTCAAACTTCACAGAGTTATTTATGCACCAGTATATTTATGAATATTGAGAACATACTCCATAAGGATGCATTATGCTGTTTCATGTCACTTTGGAATTAATAATGTTATATAGTAGTACAGCAGTACAACTGTATTGCTTAAAAGTTGTTAATGAATAAACTGTACAATGCTTTGATACATTATATAGTATGTTATGTTTAAACCTCAAACTAATTTTCGCATTGTATAATAGACTCAAGTATTATTTTTACCTTTAAAAATTCTGGGAAAGAAAGTAATGGGTATTTGAGTGCATTAAGAATTTTTTTCTTAAGATATATATCAAATATTAATCTCATCACATTAATTATTGGGAAATAGTTTTAAATATAGTAGATGAACTTTCAAGTTTTATTAATGTGTTTGGATTGTATAAAATTCACATAATTTAAGTACATTTATAATATAAACAATTGTGAGTTTAAAATTATAAAGTACATAATTTAGATAAGATTAATATTTTATTTGCCAGTTTTTTAATAAAATTTCTTTTGAAATTGATTCATTATGACCTCATAGCTACATTCGTAAGGTTAATAGTTGTTTTCTTTTCCTCTGCTTTTGAATTTACAGCAAAAGATGATGGAAGCATTGCTGTTGCCCTTGGTTATACTGCACATTTGGTCTCCATGATTTCCTTTTTCCTGCAAGTGCCCCTCAGATATCCTATAATTCATAAGGGATCTAGATCCACCATCAAAGATAATATCAATGACAAGCTGACAGAAAAGGAAAGAGAGTAAGTATCTTTTTAAAATAAATATACCTTTAACATCAAGCCAGTATGAAACATGGAGTATGCTAAAAATATAAAATGTGACCTAGATTGTGGCAATTTTTGTATATTCTTTGTTAAGTACTCTATTTCTTTTAAATAGAATGTAGTCATTCATTTAGAGTATAATGGATCAACTCCTTCACTTGTTAAAATTGCTAATGAGAGCAAAATTGACTCATTTAATTTTAATTTGCTTTTGTGAGGACAAGCATAATATACTTTGTAAATATTCATGTAGTACCTGTTTCATTTTAGTCAATAAATAAAATAGGTAAAAGATTTGTCAGAAAGACAACCAAGAAAAGGGTAAGAGACTTAACAGCAGATTGTACATATCTGAAAAATGGATTAGTGAACTGGTCAATAGAAAATATTCTGACCAAACCACAAAAAACAAAAGAGATGAATTGTATAGGAAAGTGGTAGACATGTGTAGGACATAACAAAAAGAGCTAATCTACATATAACTGGAGTCACAGAGAGGGAGAAGAGAGCACATAGGAAAAAATGCAATATTTTAAGAGATAATGGCAGAATTTTTCAAATTGATGGGGGGAAAACATCAAGCTGTAAATTCAAGAATCATTAACTACAACATCAAATAAGTACAGAGCCAAAATACTTAGGGAAATTATAGTAGAACAGCTGAAAACTAAAGACAAAGTAAAAATATTAAAAGTATCTGGAGAAAAAAGATTAAGCATCAAAAGAGCAATAATAAGACTGAAAGCTAACTTCTCAATAGAAACATTGGGAGCCAGAAGGTGATGCAGTGACATTTTAAAAGTACTATAAAACAGTACAGCCAACTTAAAAATTTACATTCCTTCAAAAGTAAAGAAAAAAATCCTTCAAAAGTAAAGAAAAAAAAGACATTTCACACCGTCAAAACTAAGAAAATACATCCCAGCAGACCTATACTAAGGGAAATAACTAAAGGCAGAATAGAAATAATCTTGCATAGAAACTTGGAAATGCAAGAAGGAACAAAGAGTAAATATAAGTATATTTGAATTAATTTTGACTACAGAACAAATAGTAATGTCTCATTAAATATAATATACACGTACACAAATATATTTAGAATTGTAATGCATGACTCTAACACAAAAGTTGTGAATTGGAAATGGAATTAAAGTGCCCTAAGATCCTAGCAATGTTTAGAAAGTGGTAAAATACTAATTTATATGAGACTCTAATAAATTGATGCTATTATAATCTCGTAACCCCTAAAAGCGTTGTTTTGTACAAGCAAAAAATTATTATTGGAAATAAATGGAAAAAAATTTTTAAATGCTCGAGTAATTCCAAAAGATAGTATGAACCCAAAATTATCCTGTAATCAGGATAATCAAAATTATCCTATAAAATTATCCTTTCTACTTAAAGATTGTCAGGCTGAATAAAAAGCTCTCATCCTGCTTTCAAGAGACAGCTCAAATATAAGGATACAGAAATGTTAAAAGAACAAATAAAGACATATTATTCAAATATTATTTAAATGGGAGCTAGTATAACTATTATATTAGACAATGTGAAATTTTAAATAAAGTGGGACATTTCATGATAATACAGTCAATTCTAAATATATATATGTACCTAAAACCATGACTTCAAACATACAGACAGAAATTCATAGAACTACAAGGAAATCCACAGTCATAGCAGAGGACTTTAAATTTCCTTTCACTATTAGAATAAGCACACAAAAACATCCATTAGAATCTAAAAGACCTGAACAGTACAATTAATGAATTAGACCTAAGTAATGGATAAAGAATATTACACCAAAGTTATAGGATATACGTTCTTTTAGGTACATATGGAATGTTTACTAGAATTGATAATGCTGGAACTCAACAAATTTCAAAAGATTAAGATAATTCACAATTTGTTTACTGACCACAGTGGAATTTACAAGAAATCAATAATAAAATCCATTAATGTGTGGATATTAAACAGTATACTTCTGTACAACCTACAGATCAAAGAAGAAACTAAAAAGGAAGTTTGAAGTTATTTTAAACTGAACGATAATGAAAATATAGCATATGAAACTTTGTAAGATGCAGGTAAATCTATGCTCAGAGGGAAATTTATGCTCTTAAATGCATATATTAGAAAAAAACACCTGGGGGAGTTTTGAAAAAGAGCTCCTGACCTCCAGATACCTGGCCTCTCCCCCCAAAATTCTGATTCCATTGATGGGGCCCAGTCATGAGGTATTTTTTTAGAAGTTCCTGGAGGTGATTCAGATGCACAATGGGGGTTGAGAACCACTATTCTAGATTGAGAGATGTCGTGATCATTGACATGAAGAAATGAATATCCTCTACTATATTTAGGAAACTGCAAAAGAAAAGACAGGAAAGGTAGGCACCCATGAAAGAATTTAGTACTTTATCTGTTAGGACAATGACTCTCAGCTTGTAAGTTGGGGGCAGGGAACACATGTGTAGTTTAAACTAGTGCTTTTTCAAGACATCGATTAATTAGTTTATAGCCCAAGTATTCTTTTCAATTTTAAAAATATTTAAAGAGAGCCTAAAATGTATATGTTTGACAAAAGAGGACATAGATATGTTTTCTTTTTTAAAAATGATCTTGGTGAAATTCACATAACATAAGGTTAACTTTTTTCAAGTATACAGTTTAGTGGCATTTAGTATTGTCACAATGTTGTGCAACCACCACCTCTCTCTACTCTAAGATATTCCATCACCCCAAAAGAAAACCCCGTTCCCATTAAACAGTCACTCCCTGTTTTCCCAGCCAGCACCCTCTTTTCTCAGCCTGTGGGAACTACCATCTACTTTCTGTCTCTATGGATTTACCTATTCTGTATATTTCATATAAATGGAATCATACAACATGTGACCTTTTGTTTAAGGTTTTGGTTTTTTTTTTCACTTATTCTGATGTTTTCAAGGTGTATCCACATTGTAGCATAATCAGTACTTTATTCACTGGTTGAATAATACTCCCTTGAATGTATATACCACGTCTTGTTTAACCATTCATCTGTTGATGGACATTTGGATTATTTCTACCTTTTGGTTATTTTGAATATTGTTGCTATAAACATTCATGTAGAAGTATTTTTTGAGTATCCATTTTCAATTACTTTGCATAGATACCTTGGAGTAGAATTGTGGGCCATATGGAAATTCTATGTTTTACTTTTTTGAGGAATTGTAAAACTTTCCCACAGCAGCTACACCAGTTTACATTCCCTGTGATTTTGATTTGTATATCCTTAATGACTAATGATGTTGAACATTTTTCCATATGCTTGCTGGCCATTTATATATCTTCTTTGGAGAAATGCCTGTTTAAGTCCGTTGCCCATTTTTTAATTGGGTTGTTCATCTTTTTTGTTTTTGAGTTGTAAGCCTTCTTTATGTATTTTGGATACTAGACCCTTATCAGATATATTTCATTTGCAAATATTGTCTCCCCTCCTCTGGGTTGTTACAGTTTAAGGCCTAAAATTAAGGTCAATATTATATGCTGACTTTATTACCTTGTGACACCAGGAGGGCCTTGAATAGCTCTGCCCAACCCTGTTCCTGTGGATAAGTTCCCCTATCCAAACAACCCTCCTTATCCACCAATAAGCAGGTATAGTTACTGCTTATTCCTCAGTAGTGAATTTTAATTCCTTGGGAGCTGAGAAATTATGGAAATCAACCTCCTACAGGATCCAGTTGTCACTATATCCTTTTGATACTACAAAATTGCCTCTCATAGCCCTTGGTTGTTCAACAATGTTGACCTTAAACATAGAGACAGCCAGCTATTTCTCCAGCAAAATGGATTTATTTGGGAACAACAAAGAACTGCAGTGTGGAACATGTAGTCTAATGGTGAACCATGCACAGGTCCAGAGAAATAAAGGAGAGGAACCCTCTTTATTGGACTTGGGGAGGGGTTGTTGTAAAGGAAGAGTCCATTGGAGGAAACTAAAAGTTCAAATATAGTGACTTTTCATTGGCTGTGTTATGGCAGTCTTCCGTTGGCTGAATTGTTACTGGGCAAGGAGAAATCTTTTCTTCTTCTTGATGAGGTAGTAATGCAGTATCAGTTCCTGTTGGAGATGCAAGATACTTCCCATCTTGTTGGGGTCAGTAGTATGCATTCACTGACACATCATGAAAGTGCTCTCTTCTGGCCTACTGAATACATTGTAAATGAGGTTTCTGTTTATTAATTTTCACACTGTTTTTACTTGTAACCCCTACGTGATCCCACATGGCATGCAATGTCTTCCTTTCGTGGGCTGTGAGAGTGTATGTGACTAATAAATTTCTCTCAATTTCATCCATCCCGTGTCAGATGTCCAGGGTTCAGCTATCTCCATAACCCTAGGACACTAATCCCTCCCTTATCAATGGGTGAGTAAGAAGCAATTAAAACAGTTTCACTTTCTTATTTGTTTGTTTATTTATTTATTATGATGACATTGGTTAACGAAATCCAGTAAGTTTCAGGTGTATAATTAAGCAGTAAGGCATATATATATTGCATTGTTTGTTCACCGCCCATAGTTAGATTTCTTTCTGTCACCATGTATTTGACCCCTGTTACCCATCTACCTCCTCCCTCTCCCTGCCCCCCAGTAACCACTAGTCTATTGTCCATGTCCATGAGTCTCTGTTTGTCCCGTTCGTTTGTTGCTTTTAGGTTTATATCCCATATATAAGTGGGATTATGTGGTTTTCAACTTTTTCTGTCTGGCTTATTTTGCTTAGCATGATTATCTCAGGGGCCATCCATGTTGTCACAAATGGCAGTATTTCATCTCTTCTTATGGCTGAGTAATATTCCATTGTATATATATACCACAGCTTCTTCAGCCAATCATCTATCGTAGAGGACATTTCGATTGCTTCCATGTCCTGGCTACTGTGAATAACGCAGCTATGAATATCGGTTTGCAAATATCTTTTCGGATATGGGTTTTAAAGTCTGGGGTAAATACCCAGTAGAGGGATGGCTGGATCATATGGTAGATCAATTCTTAGTTTTTTGAGGAACCTTCATTCTGTTTTCTATAGTGGCTTTACCAATTTGCAGTCCCACCGGCAGTGTATGAGGGTTCCTTTTTCTCCACATCCTCTCTGATACTTGTTATTACTTGTTCTGTTGATTATAGCCATTCTAACAAGTGTAAGATGGTATCTCATTGTGGTTTTGATTTGCATTTTTCTAATAGCTAGCGATGATGAGCATCCTTTCATATGTTTGCTAGCCATTTGTGTGTCTTCTTGAGAGAAGTGTCTGTTCAGGTACTTTGCCCATTTTTTAATTGGATTGTTTGTTTTTTTGTTGTTATTGAGTTGTATGAGTTCTTTGTATATTTTGGATATAAGGCCCTTTTTGGAGGTGTTGCTTGCAAATATCTTTTCCCGTTGGGGTGGTTGTCTCTTTACCTTGTTGACGGTTTCTTTTGCTGTGTGGAAGCTGTTTAGTTTGATGTAGTCTCACTTATTTATTTTTGCTTTTACTTCCCTTCCCTTCGAGGTCAAATTCATAAAATTCTCTTTAAGTCCAAGGTCCATGAGTTTAGTTCCTATGTTTTCTTCTATGCAAATATTGTTTTAGGTCTCATATTCAGATCCTTAATCCATTTTGAGTTAATTTTGATATGTGGTGATGGACAACAGTCTAGTTTCATCCTTTTGCATATGGTTTTCCAGTTTTCCCAACACCATTTATTGAAGAGGCCTTTCTTTTTCCACTGTTTGTTTTTGGCTCTTTTGTCAAAAATTATTTGTCCTTCTATACATGGGTTTACTTCTGGACTCTCTCTATTCTGTTCCACTGGTCCGTGTGTCTGTTTTGCTGCCATATCGTTTTGATTATTGTCGCTTTGTAGATTAACCTGAAGTCGGGCAGAATGATGCCTCCAGCCTCGTTCTTTTTTCTCAGGATGGCTTTTGCAATTTGGGGTCTTTTATGTTTCCATACAAATCTGATGATTTTTTGTTCTATTTCTTTAAAAAATGCTGATGGGATTTTAATAAGGATTGTATTAAATCTATAAAATGCTTTATGTAATAAGGTTATTTTAACTGTTGATTCTTTCAATCTAAGAACATTTCTTTATATCTTCTTTAATTTCTTTTAATAGGGTCCTATAATTTTCATCATATAGGTCCTTCACATGTTTTGTTAAATTTATTCCTAGATATTTTATTCTTTTTGTTCCAGTTGCAAAAGGAATTATTTTTCCATTCTTTTTCTGACAGTTCATTATTAGAGTATAGGAATGCTATGGATTTTTGAACATTGATTTTGTATCCAGAAACTTTACTGTATTTGCTTATTGTTTCTAGTAGTATTCTTGTGGAGTCTTTAGGGTTTTCTATATAGAGACTCATGTCATCCGCAAATAGTACAGTTTGACTTCTTCGATTTCACTTTCTTGATACGCAAAAAGTTTAAAATTTTGATTAGGTGTATTTTGTCTGTCTTTTTTGTTTGAAAGTACTTTCGGTTTCATATCTAAAATCCATTGCCAAATCCAAGGTCATGAAGATTTACCCCTGGTTTTTTTTTTTTTTTTTTATAGTAGTTTTATTTTATATTTAGGTCTTTGACCCATTTTGAGTTTTTGTATATGGTATGAGGTAGGGGTCCAACTCCATTTTTTTGCATGTGGGTATTCAGTTGTCTCTGCACCATTTTGAAGAGAGTGTTCCTTCCCCCACTGAATAGCTTTGGCACATGCTGAAAATCAATTAGCCATAGATTATTTCTGGACTCTCAGTTCCAGTCCATTGATCTATATGTCTGTCTTTATGCAAATACCACAGTAAATTTTGAAATTGAGAAATGTGAATCCTCCAATTTTTTGTTCTTTTTCAGTACTGTTCTGGTTATTTAGGGCCCTTGTAATTCCATATGAATTTTAGGATCATTTTTTTCTATTCCCCTTGCGCCCCCCAAAAAAGGCTTTTTAGTGAACCATTGGATTTAGTTTGCTAGTATTTCATTGAGGATTTTTACATCTATATTCATAAGGGATATTGGGTATAGTTTTCTTATGATGGTCTCTGTCTGGCTATCCTATCAGGGTAATAGTGGCTTCATGGAATGAGTTAGGAAGTGTTCCCTTCTTTTCTGTTTTTTAGAACAGCAGCCCTAAACTTTTTGGCACCAGGGACTGGTGCTCCTATGAGAATCTAATGCCTGATGTGAGATGGAGCTGAGGTGATGATGCTAGCACTGGGGAGAGGCTGCAAATAACAATGAAGCTTCACCAGCGAGTTCAACTGCCGCTTACCTCCTGCTGTGTGGCCTGGTTCCTAACAGGCCAAAGACGGGTAGCGGTCCATGGCCCGGAGGTTGGAGACCCCTATTTTAGAAGAGTTTGAGGATTGCTGTTAATTCTTCCTTTAAATGTTTATTATAATTTCCCAGTGGAGCCTTTTTGGCCCTGGTCTTTCTTTTGTTGGAAGGCTTTTGATTACTGATTCAATTTCTTTACTTGTTATAGGTCTGTTCATGTTTTTATGTAATTTTGAGTTAGTTTAGATTTGTGTGTTTCTAGGACTATATCCATTTTATCTAGGTTATATAATTTGTGCACAGTTGGACATAGTATTTCTTATAATTCTTTTAATTTCTATAAGGTCTGTAATAATGTCTCCATTTTTGTTTCTTATTTTAGTTATTTGTGTCATCTTCTTTTTAATCTAGCTAAAAGTTTATCAATTTGGTTGGTCTTTTCAAATAATTGACTTTTGATTTTGTTGATTATCTTTGTTTTTCTGTTCTCTATTTTATTTATCTATATTATTTCCTTCATTCTGCTAGGTTTGAGTTTTGTTTTCTATTCCTCAGATGTAAAGTTAGGTTATTGATATGTTATCTTTTTTTTTTTAATGTCAGTGTTTATACCTGTAAGTTTTCATATCCTGTACATTTTGGTATGTTGTGTTTTTATTTTCATTCATCTCAAAGTCTTTTCTAATGTCCCTTATGATTGCAAATTTTCTAGTTTTTCTTCCATTATTGATTTCTAGTTTCATTTCATTGTGATGGAGAAGATAGTTTGTATGATTTCAATGTTTTTACATTTCTTAAGACTTGTTTTGTGGCCTAACTTATGGTCTGTCCTAGAGAAGGTTACATATGCATTTGAGAAGGATATGTATTCTACTGTTGTTAGGTGCAGTGTTTTTATATGTATGTTAAGTTTAGGGGGATTATAGTGACAATCATCTATATCTTTATTGATCTTCTTTCTAGATATTTTATTCATTATTGAAAGTGGAGTATTAAACTCTCCAACTATTATTGTAGGAACACTTCTCCCTTCATTTCTGTCAGTGTTAGCTTCATATATTTTAGGGCTCTGTCGTTTGGTGCATATGTTTTTAGTTATTATTTCTTCCTAATGAATTGACCCTTTTTGTCTCTTACAAGTTTTTGACCTAAAGACTATTTTGTCTGATACTAGTATAACCACCCCAACTCTCTTTTGGTTACTGTTTGCATGAAATTTCTTTTCCATCTTTTCACTTTGAACCTATTCATGTCTTTACATTTAAAATGAATCTCTTGTGGGCAGCATCTAGTTGGATCATATTATTTTATTCATTCTGCCAAATCTCTGCCTTCTGATTGGAGAGTTTAATCTACTTATACTTAATATAATTATTAATATGGAAGGATTTCTGCCGCTTTGCTATTTGTTTTCCATATGTTTTTTCCTCTGGTACTGTCCCTTTTTTTGGCTTGATAGATTTTTTTGGTAGTGTACCATTTTGATTACTTTCTCATATCCTTTTCAGTATATTTTAAAGGTATTTTCTTATTGGTTACTCTGGAAATTAAAATTAACATTCTATATAACAATCTAGTTTGAATTGATACCAGCTTAGCTTCAGTAACATATAAACACTGCTTCTCTACACCTCTCTCCCCCCACCTTTATGTTATTGTTATTGTGACAAATTACATCTTTATATATTATGTGCCCATAGTGCTGTCTTTTTTATTTACCTGTGTGGTTACCTTTATTGGAGATCTTTATTTTTTTGTACAGTTTTGACGAACTGCCTAGTTTCCTTTCATTTCAACCTTAACAACTTAGCCTTCTTGTCTTGCTTGCAGTTAAGACTAGTGATAAGCCATAGATAAAAGCCTAGGATCTTCTCAGGTCTTTTCCAAGCATGCATCTTGTTCTGGGCATATTTGTAACTCTTGTATTCTCTAGTATATATGGGCACTTTCAAATGCACTAATTTCTCAAACTCTTTCTAGCTTTTTCTCTCAGGCTTTAGACAGTCTGTTCTGTGTCGCAGCCTTAATCTTTTGTACAGCAAAGCTGTGGGTTTTTTGTTTGCCATACATCTTGAACAGTGTCCCCTGTTTATCACTTCTAATTGAGTTCTGACGCGGCAAAACAAAAGCAGGTACCTTGTATTAGTCTTTCAGGTGTCTTCGACAAGTTATAACAGACAAACACAAATTTTTTTAGAATAAAATCTCCTCTGTTCCCTTAAGAACCAGGGATCAAGGCCTTATACTGGGGATATAGGCATCTGTCTTCAAGACCAGTGCTGAGCTGAAGAAAGGGTTAGGGACAGGGTATGTAAAAATGCCGCAAAGCTTTCCTCCTGATTTTTAATTTCCTTTTTCTTGATTCAACATTTATTTGGTTGTTGTAAACTTATGACTGTTTTCCAGAATTTGGGCAAAGTTGATTCTGACAGTTTATGCTGGATTTTTTTTATTTTTTAATTTTTTTACTGTTTATCTAAAAGAACCCTTAGATCTACCTGCTTTGTCTTTTTTGCTGACATCATTGCATTTGTTTGTTTAATGATGAAAAACATTACTTATAAAGGATAAAGGGACCTCTAGGTGATTATAAGTAAGAGAGAGCATCATGGCCAAATATGTTTTTGACAAAGATCACCTTGTAGTTTTACGGAGAATGATCACCCCTCCCAACCTTGTCTAGGTTCCATAGTAATAAAATTTAATATCTCTCCAGATTTTTATCAGATTAGTGCATGATGATCTAACTTAAATATTAGTTATATAGGAAAATCACTTTGGGAGCTTGAAGCAAGGGTGTCCCTCAAAAAGATAAATACTCTTTTTCCAGAATTTCTTCAGCTGCCCACTTTAATTTGTGAGGGAGCAGCCTAGCACAAATTAAAGCAGTGTGCCCCAGTGTGAGTAGTAGTGATGATTTGTTTATTGGTTGACTGATTTTTCCTAAGTAATCTGAGAAGGCTAGCTAGATTTAGAAGATTACATTACCTGTTTTTTCTTTGGCATCCAGGAGAACCACAGGAATTGCATTTTAGTGAACTAATTATGTATTCTACCTCTGTCTTCCCCCTTTTGCTGAAACACATTGTATTTTATTGATTCTGTTATACTTACTTTGACATTTTAATATTGCTAAAAATGAGATGCACCTTATTAATGGCATGTCATATTATGATTGATAGCATTTATCTTTTAGTGGTACATAAGCTAATGATGCAGTTCATGATTGATGCCATCTTAGATTTTATGAACTATCAAATATATTAGCAGATATGTATACATGGTTTTCCTTTCTGAGTGTGTTAGTTTTTATGCAGACATTTCCAGGGTATTAGGTAGACTCAAATCTTCACGGGAGATGGAAAATAGGAATTGAATGACCAGTAGAACAAATTATACTTAATATAACAGGACTAGGAATCCTCAGCCTCTGCCCTCTCTGATTGCCTACCTCATCTGGCTATTGGCACATGAAATGTTAGAGTTCAAAGCCCTGTTTAGCCAGTTTTGCTGGAGGGAAAAAAGTTCTTTCTTTCCTTTGTCTGGCCTGTTCGAAACACTGGTCCGGGTTGATACCTTGCCTAAACCATTTCTTGTGCACCTGCACACTGTAAAGGGACACTCTGAAATCTTTTCCGCATTTCATTTTGAGGCTCAGACCACAAAACACGAAGGAATGTAACCAGAGTCCAGCTGCAATGCTCTTTCTCCCACTTTTTTCTTCTTTCACTGAAGACTAAAAAGTAGGTTTTAAAGTGACTTTTGAAATGAAATGTATTAGTCATTGCTGTTGTGCTGCTTAACTGTCTGTTAGACAATACATTCAGAATGGATTAGTGAAACAATCATTTAGCTAGGACATAGCTGGTCAGAGCATATGGCTTTTTCAAACCCTCAAAAGATGTCTGACGTTTTTTGCTTTATTCTCAGAAGGAGAAATAGGGAGTGGTATAATTGGCAGGCACTTTTGAAACTTTCTGGCCTATCCACAGCAAGACTTTTACAAATCGCTAAAAGATGGTCAGCTATTTTCCTGTAGTGGAATTATTGGAACCTAGAGAAATGTTAATGCTGCTTTTCCCATTTTCTTGATTTTTTTTGTACATATGCTTATTCCTATATAAGATCTTGACTAAAACCCCAGGAGTTGCCTTTTTTTACCTTATTGATTCTGATTTTTGTAAGAGACAGAAATTGTAGAGTATAAAAAAATTATGATGTGTCCAAAATCAGATAATACTGGGTTCAGATCATAGTCATTGCATGTGGATCTGATGCTCATGAGAGAAAGAATGGTTCCTTTTAATAATCTATCACCTTTTTTGTGACTAAGTGCATAAGGCAGTCATGCACAAACTATATATATAAAGGAGCTGGCCTGACAGGTAGGTCCCTAGGCCTGAGACTTGAGTCTTTTATTTTTCTTGTAGCTTCCTTGGCATGTCTGGAGCTTCCCCTTCAGCATAACTAGGTTGCATTTTGCCAGAGGGAAGAGACAAAGGAATTTGTGGAGTGGCAGTGAGCAGACCGATTCCATTTCTGTGTTCCTTCAGCCTGCCTCTCTGGCCTGGCAATATTGCCTTCTTGAATAAATGAATGAAAATTTTTTTCTATTGGCATCTTCCTGAAGCAATTAGAATACCTGAAACGTTATTTGTATAAGAAGCAAATTATCTCTATAAATAGTGACTTGGCACCTGGGATTTTGTTGGCATAAGGCTTATATTGAAAACATAAATATTTTCAGGCTGCTGTAATTCTGACTCCTCATTTCTATTATTACCTGCATCAGGCATACTTAAACACCTGTTGACAGCATCTTATATTTTTAGAATTATAGATTCCTTCCTTTAAAATTTTCAGCTTCTGTTTGTTTATCCTCCTGTGAGTTCAGAAATGGTTGCTATTTTCGCTAAATTCTCATATGTTTGCTTGCATGGCATTCAGTTAAATCCGATGGCTTCCTTACGGAAGTGGGAGATTTTCACATTGTGCTTAGGCTTAAGTTTTCAACTTTTGTACTGTTTGTCCTATAAATTAGAACATTTCTTATAACCTTTCATCTTTATTTTATTATAGGTTGTTGCTCAGATGCTGGCATATAGAGCCCTAAGTAACCAAGATCTCAAACCTTTAAATTAAATGATGAATGTGATGACTTGGGACAGTGGGTGGACCAAATGCTTTGGTTTTGTTTTCTTTTTTCTTTTTTGATGCACAACTTTAAAGTATAATCAAACAAATACTTTCCAGGGTGAATACTATCACTGAAATAAATGAATATATTAGTTATTTCAGGTTTTCCATTTGATTATAGGAATGTGACCTGAATTGAAAAATCTCTGTTCATATGAAAACACCCAAAAAATGTCTGTAGTCCAACTCCAATATAACTACATAAGGGTACACCATGGGACAGAAATGAAGATAGAAAAATGTATGTCCATGCAGAATTGTAGATTTACTGTATTTTAGAACCAGACAGAATATTATTAGGTCATATAATTCAGTTTTTGATTTCACAAGTTGAAAATCAGGTTGAAAGATGAAGTGAGGTCACATAGCAAGTTAACTAAGCATTCACTTTGATGTGGCCGACTGAGGAAAGCACACCCAGAAGATTATATGTGATTTTAAGTGTAGTCCTTTTAAAGCAAGCATTTCGGAGATGAAAGAAATGTTTTTATCAAAATGGGTCTGTATATGAGACTGAAATACCCCGCTTCATGATTTAGGGAAAGCTCTCTAGTGAAAAATACCATGATGCAAATCCTTATATGTTAAGCAGAGTCACTATGTTAAGTTCTCACTGAAAATGTTAATTAAATTCTATTTATCAGTTGGTTCACTTGACATATTTTTCTTTAAAAGGTACAATGTAAAATGTCTCTCTTTCTTTCTTTCTTGCCTCAGTTTATTTAAACTTGGTGGGGTTTTGCTTTTTATTTTTAATTATTTAAGGCTTTAGAGTTATGTTGGCTTCACCTCTTATCAATGAGTGACTGTGGAAATGTTGTCCTCTCTGAATCTTAGTTCACCTGGTATAATAGCTCTCCCACCAGGTTCTTACGAGGATTAAATGAAGCGTAGTACTTGGCATATAGAAGATGCTCAATAAAAATTTGCAGCAACTATTATGTATGCATTGAGTTTTGCAACAGGAATGCCAGTAATTTTTTACTATTTCCAGGCACTAAAAGGAAAGGTGGGCCTAAGAAAAGGTTAAGGAAAATTTAAAATGCAACCCAGTGGTATAAGACTAGATTTCCTTTTGTTATAATGCCATGAGGTACAGAATCTTTCAGTCAATGGTGTCAATACAGAGGACTAAGAAGTTTCCCAGAGTTTTGGGAACAAAGCTGTTGCAAGTCTGAAGTCTTGTCTTTTTTTACTGCAACTGCAGGGAGTTCCCTACCTAATATCTACTAATGAATCAAGCAAATGTCTGTATCTTAGAAGCTGTCAGATAGCGAAGCCCAAGTAGGTTCAAACTAAACAGTTCCCAGCCTTGCCTGCTACTTACTTTTTTTTTGGTCTCATCCCAGTTTTCCCTCGTTTCATAACCTATGCTTAAACTATTGTTTTCCAAACACATCACATTAATTCCCACTTTGATGCTCTTTGTCCATGCTGTTCTGCTTATCTGGAATGCCTTCCTCAGAATCAAAATTGTTGTTGAACATAAAGCCCTTCCCTGATTATCTAAAACTTTCCTTATAATAATGTCAGCAATTCTATGTAGTATCTCAGAAATGAAGTGTATTTATATATACACTTATTTCATTTTAACAACAACCCAGTGATACTAGTAGCTTTTAGATTTATTTGTCTTATTCTTCTTAAATATTGTCAGTGTAGAAACTATTTCTTACTTGGCATTAACCTTACTCCACTGCCTTGCAGAGAGCCTTGTATTGTGTAGACACTCAATAAAATATTTCTTTAATTGAATTAGAAGAGCAAAAGCGATGTTCAGTTTTTGCAAATGCTATTAGGTAATCTGACACTCCACACTGTAGCCCACAGTTTTTAACTGTAGATGCTCTGGCCAGGACAATCATTATTTCATACAGTCCCTTAGGACCATGGCAAGCTATTAACTTCTGTGTCTGTCGTAATCCAAGGCACAGGCAGCAGTGCTGATGGGGTTGTGTTCAGGAGTGAGAGCAAAGAGCCTGTTTTAAAATAAGGAATCCCCATGGAAATTTAGGCAGGAGAGATCAACAAAATAAAACTGCAGAAGGTGGTTGCTGGGTGAGACAGGAAATGAACACCTTGTGAAGATTAGGCATTCCACTGAGAGGGGGAATGTGGAAAAAGAGTCAAAAGTAATTGTGCAGCGATTTCATTGCTGACACTTGGAAGCATATTGTTGTGTGTGTTGCTTTTAATGAAATGTGCTTTTATAGTGCTGATGTTATTATCTGGATGAAGAAGTCTTCCCTAGTATTATTGTCATCTCAGCTTTCTGCAACCAACTAAATTAAAATACAATAATGTAATGGGACAGTGGGATAAAAAAGAAAACCAGATAATTCTGACATGTGACCCCAACTTGAACTTACTGCTGTTCTGGTTTGCAGTATACTCAAATCAGAATAGAGGTTCAGTGTAATGCTTGAGGGTTGGAGCGGCAGAGGAATAATATATTTAGTTAATAGTGGGCTATGTCATGGGCTGCATTATTAGAATAATAATGTAATTAGAATAAAGGTTGTTACATTATTAGAGTATGCGAGATCAGTGTTTCTTAACAGGAGTTCCCCAGATCATCAGTGAGCTTTCCAGGTAGTCCATGGACTGGCTTTTAATGTATATTATATACATTATAATGTATATCTGTTAATACATATCATAACAGCATAGATGCTTTGGGTTCTAATATGAATTAATCATTTACTTTAATAAATAAATTTATTTTGTTGCATTGAAAGTAGCAACCATTCTTTAATTTTTAAATGTTTGTTTTTTTGGTAGGAAAACAATGAAAGATACAAGGATAATTATATAAAGCCAGAGAGTTTTGAGTAGGTGGTTTGTGGAATCTTTTGGTTTTCTGAAGAAATAAATGGATGGAAAGAGCAAGAAAATTATTTTTAGGTAAATGTGAGATTATTTTAACTTCCCAAGGTATCTTACTATAATAGTTCAAATATAGTAAAATACCTTGACTCAGGATACATTCATGTCCTGAGTCATTGTAAAACAAATTAATGTCATTCTTTTAACCAGATAGTAAAAATATGGAAGATATTCACTGCTATATTTCCATACCTCTCCCCATGATAATTTATAATTGGTAAGATCACCCAACTTAGTAACTTCTGAATCAGATTAAATGATCAATTGATTTTTATAGAGTTTTTCTTCTCTAATTCTTTGAAGGAAAAATCGGTATGAGAATTCATATATAATTAAATCACAAGAGTTAAATTATGAAAGAGTTACATCATGACAAAGTCAAACCATATATTGAGGTCTAATAAATATTAGTCACTGTACAAGATGCTGGAGTCAGATAAAATTACTCAGCTACTGAAGTGGCATCAGGGGTGGACAGCAAATCAGCAGACAATCATACTCAGCATTATAAAGGCCATGTTAGAGATTAGCTTAGGGTTGAATTGGGGATAGCAAGCAAAGGCACACTCAAGGAGATGGCCCCTAAACATCTGAGCTGCTGAGTGTAGAAGAGAATTATGAGCTGTCCAAGTAAAGGTTAGATGCAACCGAAGGACATATACACTGGTATAAAACAGGTATCGTACCATTCCATTGACCATAACCTCCAGTTTCTCACTTTGCCTGGTAAGAGACTTCACTTTAAGCTGCTCAGTGATTTTCTTTTAGGCATAGATAAAAGAAGGATGTTTATAATTTAATCGTTAGTTTACATAAAAATAAAAATTACTTTCAAAGATGATTAGCTTTAAGTATACATTTACATTCAATATGCATTTATCCAAAGCATGGTAATATATCTTTATAACGTGTTTTAAATCACGAATTGGTTATAATAAACATACAACTAATTTGACTTAAACATATGCTTGCTTCCATATATAACTATCTAACAAGGATAAGCCATATGGACATTTTTTTTATATTCTGTAATTAAAATTTATTGTATGACAACCTGTTGCTGCTACAGTACTAAGAGATTACTGCCATTATAACAGTATAAGTTCCTTCATATGGCATTTGAATAATAAAAATTGAATATTCTAAACTTAAGAAAGGAAAAATCATGGCTTTCCCATTTTACTCTTCTGAAAGAACTTTGGCATCAAACACACCTTGAACCAGTTTATTTAACATCACTAGTCTCTGTGCTCTTATCTGGAAATGAAGATAATCGCTTTAGAGAAATGTGAAGAATATAAGGCAGAATTTATGTAAAATGACTACTGTATGTAATAGTCACTCAGAAATATCTGTACAAGGAATAAATGCGCATAGTTCTCAAAACATTAATCTCTTTCCCTTCTACCTGAACTTTTTGATCTTATTTCACTCCAGTAGAAATGAGACTCATAGATTTTTAGAATTTGAAAAGTCCATAGCTTTCAATTCAGAAAGAATCTTTTAAATAATCACAGAAATGCACAGACCACACTATGAGAAGTCTCATAAATTTGATTTCATTTAAAAAAACCTTGTTTTTAACAAAAGTAAACATAACGAAATGAAAAAGCAAGCCACAGATCAGAAGATATTTATAGCACATAGATTAACCAAGGGTTAGTATCCAGAATATATAAGGAAAACCTTTATATCAGTAAGAAAATGAGTAATCAACCAAATAGAAACATAGACATAGTATATAAAGAAGCTGTTACAGAACAAATACTAAATGTCTAATAACATGAAAAATACTCAGCCTCACTAGTAATCAGGAAAATGCAAATGAATACCAGACGAGATGTCATTTTATGTTCATCAACCTGGAAAAAAAAAAGAATGTTTATTTAGTACCTAATTTGGGGAGCATAGAGGAAAAGGAATATTCAGTCTTCATGAGAGTTTTGACTAGTTCGTCTGTTTCAGAGAGCAATTTGATAATACAACAAAATCTGCACAAACCTTTCTCAACCTAACAACCTCACTCCTGGTTATATACGAGACTGTTGAGTGGCTTTCACACATACATAGTCTATAAATATTAATTGTGTCTGTATTATATAGATAATTAAAAGAATTATCTCTTAGGTACTCCTATTATTCTATATTGGAATTATTCACAATTATATAGCTAGTATTTAATTTTTGAAAAGTGCCTCTTTTGTGCTAGTATTCCTTTCAGAGCCCTCATTACTATGAAACATTACTTTTTTTTTTTTGAAGCTTTCTTTAAGACTGGAATATATGATTCTTTGCTTACAACTTTCCCTTCATTAACATAGGGTTGATATGGGTTACTTTTTCTCTTAATTCACATTGTTTTTGTATACCAATTCTTGCTTCTTGATTAGTTTTAAATTTATAGTACTAGTTCTCCATATTTCCTTTTGAGCAAATATTGATGTTAATAATGCCTCGAATTTTGAGTGCTACTCATTTATATTATTGGAAACCTTTTAAAAGGACTTACAAAAGAATTAATTCTTCCCATGCTGCTTGTTGGTAACTCCTGTTAATATAAATGATGGCTCCCAGGTTCATGATGTGGAAAGTCTAGTGATGAAATACTAGAAGTGTTAACTGTGGTTAGTTATAGGAATTTACTGCTGTAAGTTAATTAAACACACCAATAAGCAACTGGAGCATTTTATTATTTTAATTTGTATAAATATAAGGTTGGTAAAGTAATGAGAAGTGGCAGGTCTCTTGGAGTTTGATTGACACTTGTACTAAAACTCTTTTAAATGTGTAGATGATGAATGAATTTATTGAGACAGCTTCTGTTGTAAGATATTCCATACAGAGAATATTTATTTTTAGTGTGCAGTAGCATAAATTTGTCATTTCCGGCTTTAAAAAATTACTTACTAGAGGAAAACTTTTTAGGAGCCACCTCCTAATATTTACTAAATAGTGTTCTGTATGAGAGATACAAGAATTTCTTTTATTATTTTCGGGATTCTATATTGTTTGTAGTTTCTGTGTAAATCACAAAATGAGAGATTCATAGATTGATTGAAAGGAATTTACTAAATAGCATATTATTTGTGCTCAGATATTTCTAGAAGAAATGATTGGTAGTATTTTATTCTAAGAGGACACAGATTGGTCATGTAATTGAAAGAACTTTCTTTTCCCATTTTGTATTATTTGGGGTAGGGAGAACCTACCTGTTTTTTTAGTATGCAATTTAGAATAGACATTTCACTCAGTTTTGTATGATTAAATGCTAACTCAAAATCAAGTTTTAGAATTATAAATGCACACACGAATCTGCTCATCTGTTCATTAATTCATCAAATGTTTAATAAGCGTGTACTATGTGACAGACATTGTTCCAGGTCTTTGGAATATAGTAATGAGCAACATTAATAATTAAAACAATTTTTCTCTTTAAAATAAATTCCGTGAATGGTACTGTCTACCATATGAATAGACTTTATACTTGATATTTTTAGAACAGACATAAACTAAGAAAGTGAACATATTATCTGAGCTTATTGTCTCATTTGAGAAATAACAAAAATTACCTTGTTTCATTCCTCTTGTTCAGTAACACTCCTTTCTTTACCTAGCATTTCCTTGTCTTGTAAACACATTGCAAGAAGGACAATCTGATTTTGAGCAGAAAAAGATAAGGTTGGTTGATAGGTGGTTTGGGACCAGTCTTAACAGTCATTTTGTCACTAAGAATAAAGACCTGATGATTGACTAGAAAGTACTTAAAAGAATTTATAGGACTAACTTAAAAGTTACTATGTTCAGAACATTTACCTTAGTGTTTTGGCTTTTCAAGTGAAAATAACATTATGCTTACATGACTCACTGCTCATACCCTGCAAAAATCTGCTAACATCAGAACCTATTTGTTTGACAAAACTAATTTGGAGCAACAATAAATAGTGTTTATTTGTTCAAAACTGGCCAATGAAATAAAAGTTACAAATGTTAAATTAGAAATACCATGCATGGTTTATTGTCATGAGTTTCACATATGAGTGTGCCTGAGTGCACACATACATACATACACATAGAGCAATATCAGATAATGTTAGAAAAACATAGGATTTTTAGAACTCAGCTAGTCATTATGTTCACCAGATGCCTTGAGTAAAGTATTCCTCTTATCTCTATGGTGTTCCAAATGCTGGAACTCATGGGAGATACTAAAAATCAGTTTGACCATAGATATGCTTAAGAATTGCTCAGTCTACTCTCTCAGTCTACTCATCTAGGAGCCATAGATTTGCCAAAGGTTAAATTGTTTATGACTCCTTCACTAGACTTTTTTCTACTTTAATCTTTTTAGGAAACATCTGAGGATAGAAAATTTAAAGGGGAGATCCAAAGACATGGTGGGGGGAGCAAAAATAGAAGAATACACATCTAAAGAAATTGAAATAATATTCTAAAAAGAAAAAGGCTTAAGTATATTCAGATTTCTCAAAGATAAAGGAACAAATAGCATTTATAAAACAAGATGGGAGTTTACAAAACAAACAGGTAGTTATGACTCAAAAAAATAACATTTGTTTAAAGGTTATATTGGTTAAGGAAAACCTATTGATTTAGAAACACTCATAAGATAAACAGTAGACTAGAGAGAATTTCCTTAAGTAAAAGGAAATCCAGTAAATCCAGTAAAATAGAACATGACCCAGAATGCAAGACACAGAGCTAAAGAGATATATGAAACAATAGTTATAGGACCTAGAGGATAATTGAGAGGTGTCAACATATATCAAATAGGAATTCTAGGTTAGAGATTAGAAGGAATGGCAAGGAAGAAATATTTTTAGAAAATGGATGAGTAAAAAAATACAAAGAGAAAATTTGTGATATCAAAAAAAGGAGACACTTAGAGATTGCAAAATCATAAGAACATACTGTGAACAACTATTGAAAGTTGGGAACAGAGAGAATTTCTTTAAAATGCTAGAGAATGATTATTAAGCCTACAGCAAGCATTGGGTTCAAATGGTGAAACTATTCCCATTGAAGTTAGAAAGCAAATAAGGAGGGATTGGTGGAAGTTATTTGACTGGTGGAAGTTATTAAGAAATAGAGCATAAACTTTACTGGAACCCTAGGAAGATTGACTAACAATTATAAGAAAGTGTATGAGAAATTAGTTTGGCTAAAAATAAATAGGGTACTGGAATGGTTTTTGGAGATTTTGTTTTTTGTTCAGAAAATCATGGGAGAATCCCTTCTTCCTGCCCAGATTCAATAAAGTTTCCTTTTGTAATTCGTGATTGTAAACATTAGCACAGAAATAGCAAAAGAATGAAAGGAAATAAAGGAGAGAGGGAAGGAGAGAGGAAAGAAGGAAGAAAAGCATCATTCCAGACAGTATAAAGAAACTTTTGGTTCAATAGTTATAAGAAACAGCTCAATTGAAAAATTATGAAAGGATATTACATCAGTCAGATTTCAGTCAGGAAAGCAGAATCACTATGAGTGTTACGGTATAAGGGATTTATTATAGAAATAAGTTATCACACAGTTGTGGGAGAAGCCAGAGAAGAATCCTAAAGCGGGAGTGGGAGGATCAGAGAAAGTCGCTAACCAGCCTATCAGAAACTCAGTGTAGGTGGACAACTCAGGCCAGGAAGTGGGAAGCAAGATCTCTCCAGCTGCCGAGTGGAACCCCAAAGGAGAGCAGGTGGAGACATCTATGGAAGACTATTGCCACTGTATCTGGTAGTGGGCCTGGAGTCACTATTTGTCAGCAGGGCAAGCAGCTGGGAACAAGAGCTAGATGCAGAACAGGAGCACAAAAGAACAGACGGAATATGCAGGCAGCCTTATGTCTGTCTCTTACTAGTCTAACCACCATTAACTTCAGAGCATAATGGCTGCTGCTTTACTTCTGTCTTCCAAATCTCATGCAAATTTATCTTCCATTTAACTCTAGCCCAGATCCATACAGGCAGTGGTATTCTGGGAAATAGTTCCAGCTTAGCCAAGTGAACACTGTAAAAACCCACAACAAATATAAGTGGGTCCTATACTCTATTTTAGAAATATAAAGATTAATAATAATAGTAATCACTCAGAAAATTATAGTTGCTCTTACTATGCTTCAGGTACTGTTGTAAATTATATTATATATATTTATATATATTAATTGTCACAAAAGCAGTATGAAATTAATGCTGTTAATTCACTTATTGATGTGTAAACTGAGTCACAAAGAGGTCTAGAAATTTACTTCCAAGTCTACACATTGTTCTCCAGGGTTATCAGCAACATCATTTTTGCAGAATCTAGTAAAATGGGGACATACTTAAAAACTGTACATACTAGAGAAACTTGCTCAGGGCATATAAAGATGTTAAATGTATCATTATTTGTATTAGTGAAAAAAATAGAAAAAATTAGGAACAGCCCAAATCTTCATCGGTAAGGGAGTGGAGAAATAAAATCGGGAACAACTCTTAAGGTGAAATACCAATTAGGAGTTCAAAAGAATGCATTAGATAAGTGTATCAGCAAAAAATAGCTCTCAAAAAATAATATTGAGGAAAAAGTAAGTTGCAGAATGATATGCATGGTCCATTATTATTTGTATAAACATATGTATTTTAAAAGTATAAAAAATGATATACACAGATGTTCACCAAATATGTAGAGCTAGTGGCCTGTGGGAGAGGCTATGGCGGATGGAGTTTGTTGTCTACCCACAGCCATTCTTGGTTTCCTTTTTATCAGCAGAGCTCCATCTTGTTATTCTTTCTCTTCAATTGCTATATGGAAGGTGGGCCCCGTCCCAGCACCAGAGAGTAAACCACGACTGGCTTTTTACCAATCATGGTAGTCCCATTTCATTCAGCAGTGATTAGTTTAGGCATAAACTCTGTCACAGAGCCTATGGCCAGTTCTACAGTGTGTTTCTAGGAATGGTTTTCTGCACTGAGACATATGGTTGGGGTGCTAGTAGTAGTTTGTTTCTTGATCTGAGTACTGGTTTCATGGGGGTATGGTATGAAAATTCAGTAGGTTTACATTTATCTGTATGTTGAACCTTAATAAAAAGTTATATGTATGTATGTATGTGTGTATATATGTGTGTCTGTATGTATGTCATATATATCTATATGTATTTGTGTATATGTATATATATATATATATATATATATATATATATATATAGTTATTTGCTCATTATTCTTTAACTTAAAAAAATCTTTAAAAATAAAAAGAGGAAAATGAGTGCCAGATAAGTTGTATAAACATCATGAACAAAGATGTGGGAATGATCGTTGTAAGATGATATATATATCATCATCATCATCTACTGGTGTAGCAACAATTTTATCACCATGAATGGGCTAGAACAATTTTCTAAAGATGGCAGGGTGGAATGATGGAGAAACCTAGGTCCTGGATAAGGTCATTAAGCTCCTGAGTTAGCCAATTCTGGAGCTAGTTTGTCTCCTTCTTATTTAAATCATTTGATTTGATTTTTCTGTATGAGGTTGAAAATACGGTGAAAGTAGGGAGGTTATAGGGGTGGGGAACAAAGGAGACTCACTTTATCTGTAATGTTTCATTTATTTTAACTAAAAAAATGCAAAATAACATCAATTATCAAGTCTGGGTAGTGGATATATAGTTATTTGCTCATTACTCTTTAACTTAAAAAAATCTTTAAAAATAAAAAGAGGAAAATGAGTGCCAGATGAGTTGTATAAACATCATGAACAAAGATGTGGGAATGATCGTTGTAAGTTGAGGGGCAACTGGGAAATATTTCTCAGCAAATGAATCAAGAATCAATTTGTTTGTATTCATGTAATAAATACTTATAGGACTTTACTGTTTGTAAGCTACTGTGACATTCAGTTTGGGGCTTATGTTTGAAATCACTGTTTTTTATTTGTAAAGAACATCTCAATATATTGATACCTATCTTCAGTGTTCTATAGAATGGCTTCCTATATATGTCTGTTTTAATGTCGACATTTTAAATTAGATCATCTCCAACATTATATCCAAATTTGATGAAAAACTTTTATAACCATTTTCACATGATTCAAAAACACATTTGTTCCCATCATTTAACTAAGTAAAACTCATAAAACAAATTATTCTTACTTCTGGTGAAATAGTGAGCAGAACTCTGACTCCTACATTTTTATTATTCTTTCTTGGGATAGTAATCATACTCAACCCTTAAATTATGACATACATGTGTATCTGGTTCTCGGATATGATAATTTGAAGAAAGCCTGTGGTTAAATTATGAACTTTGGTGTAAGACCTGAGTTAGCTGTCTTCCTTCTCACCCTAACCTTGGGCAAGTCACTTTCCAAGCTTCAATTTGGGGAAATTGTATCAGTTTGTAGTTTTCTTTGTATAATAGAAACCTCAAATTAATAATGATTTAAACATGTAAAATTTTATCATCACGTATAAAAATCCAGGCATCAGTAATTCAATGGCAGTTCCATGAATGCTTCAGAAAATCCAGGCTCCTTCAAGCTCTCTGCTCTGCCATCCCTAGGGTGTGGCCCTCGTACAAGATGGTTATTGGAACGTCGGTCATTCAGCCAGCAGGAAAATGGGTGCTCTTTCCTTCCATAAAGACTTCTACATTCTCCAACCTCTATAAGAGACAGAAATGTGTTTCTTCTGAAGGGACTACTAAACTTTAGGGATTCTGTTAACCACAGAAGAGGTTGGCTGTTGGGTAGCAATCAGCAGTCTCTGCTTTAGGGTTGTTTTAAAAATTAAATGATACATATAGCACAAGAGCCTGACAGAAAAAAAGCAAAGGAAGCTGCTATTAATCTTACTTAATGAACTTCAGACTTCTAACTGAACAATTGTACTTATTTTTTCTCCCCTACATGACACGAAAATAATAGTACAGGGATTGAAATTTAAAAAGCATAAACCCATAGTCACAAAAAGAATATGAGAAGCAACTTCAAGTGAAAAGAGATGGCAGCAAAATTGTGAAAACTGGAAAACAGATGGAGGGTAGCTCCTGACTTAGCCAACTGGAAAAACTAAAATCTAAGCGCTTGCATGGGAGAAAGCTAAGACGCAAGCTGATTCATGCTGTAAAAGTCCAGGAAAACTCAGAATTAGAGGCTAGGTATCTTTGAAGATGAGGCAGGTATAGCTGGAAGTCTGTATTAGAAGTTAGTGTACCCTAATAACTCCTCTCTCATGCAGTTACCTCTCCCTACACCAGCAGAAAACTTGAAGTTTACTCTAAAGAGGTTGAACCAGACTAACCCTAGATTCAGGGACAACCTAAATAACTGAGAGCAGAGGAGCCAGCCAAAAAGATAAATTAGGTAAATGTCTACACACTGAAGGACAAAATTGATAAGACTGTGGAAAATTGATTGATCCAAGAGAAAATGCAACTTACAGTTATACATCTTCCAATGAAACTGCCAAGCTTCAGCTCATCGCCCCAAAGTAAAACTTGCTGTTTGACCAATCCTATTCATGCAGTTTTCAATTAGTTTTTCATGCTTCACTTTTAAAAATGAATGGTCATTTGAAAATCACATGATGTCACTTATATGTGGGATATAAACCTAAAAGCAACAAATGAACAGAACAAACAAACAGAGACTCGTGGACATGAACAATGGACTAGTGGTTACCAGAGGGGAGAGGGGAAAAATAAAATGTTAAAAAAATGATAAAAAAATTAAAAAAAAAAAAAAAAAAAGAATGGTCAGCCAAGGACCATCAGCTATTTGGGGGAGAACTCTCACATAAAATACAGAAGCCCCCCTAAAAAAATTGAGAAAGAAATGGGGAGATAAAAAAGAATATAAGGATCAATCAAAAGCAAAAATTAGGGGAAAAAAAAACAAACGATATTTTCCAAGAGACAAGGGAGAGTGCTACATCCAAGAACAAAAACAACACAGTATTAAAAACGAGCATTCATTAAAAGACAGACTAACAAAGCTTGAAAATGAAAATGATGAAATTTTAAAAACTGGACAGAAAGTTGAAAGGTAAAGTTGAAGTCTAGGAGGGAGGAAAAAGCCAAAAGGCAGAGATTAAAAATAGAAAAGATAAGAAATGAGAGGCTTCCTTCAAACATCTGATGATCCAACATCCAAATAACAGTGAGTACAGAAAAGGAACAGCAAAAAGAGGGTAAGAAATTCAAGAAGTAATATAAGAAAAATTCTAATAATTGAAAGATTTGATTTCAGATTCAAAGAGCCCGGTGAGTGCCCAACACTGATATTTTGAAATGCTGGAGGTAAAGTGAAGATTTAGAAAGCCTGCAGAGGAGGAAAAATACATACAAGCAGGAATAGAAATCATAGTATCTGGTCAAAGGCAAGACTGAAATCTAGAAAGCAGTGGAACAATGCCATCAAAGTACTGTGAAAAATTATTTCTATAACCTAAATCTCTATGTATGTCAAGCTAATAGAGGGATAGAAAAAAGACTTTTCAGACATTAAAGTCCTTTAAAAAATCTGCCTATGTACCTTTCCTAGGAAGCTCCTGGAAGATGTGCTGTACTAGTAAAAAGGAATAAACCAAGTAAGAGGAAAACATCATTCAAGGAAAAGAAGGGATCCAACACAGCAGAGAAGCAAAAGAGATCTCAAGATATGATAAAAGGAAATCGTAGGTCAGCTCTTCAACTGGCCTAGAGAACAGGAGGATGAAAGACTCCAAGAAAAAGTGAAATGGATAGACTACCTAATGCATTTAATGATGTTGAGAGGGAATTTTCATTGCTTTCAGTGAGTCAGGAGGAATTAGTGAGAGGCACATCAAAACATTTAGCAATTGAAGAAACTAGAGGGTTATTAACTCCAGGAAAAACTAAGTTTAAAAGTAAGAAAAAATAAATATACATTATATGGCTCAGCCCAAAATAATAATTACATAGATATACTACTGTAGTGTTGGATATTGATTTAACCAAAAACCGTGGTGTTGACCCTACTGAGAAAATAGGAGGAAGGGGAAGTGTGGATGTTTTGGGAAGAGATGGGGAAACAATGTGTAAGAGATAAATCCTCATCCTCCCCAGTAGGTTGTCAATAGATTGTTTTTAAAACCGTAGAATCAAGAAACAGGAATATAGGATGTTAGTTAGATATATGTAAGGTAAATACCAAGAAAAAAAAGCAGCTTAAAGTGTTGAATAATTGGCTCTGGGATCTGGGTATTGAGGTAAAAGGTATTAGCTAATAAACATGTAAATTAATGTTTTTACTATCAGGTTTGTAGAGCAATTTGACTTTTTAAACCTCTATATTATTTTGATAAAAATATGAATTTTAAAGTGTGCTTCATTTATACAAATCTTTTTATTTGTAAACCAATTTAATACAACTCAGCGAACAATTTATTCAATGCTTGTTAGATCACTGTACAAGAGAGACATGTAAATATAGGACTGTAAAACAAAACCTAATGAGATTACATGTTTTCAAATGATGGCTATATACTGATAAATCTTATGGTAGCACCATCATTTCTGATTTGAGACTGGGGAAGGCTTCAGAGTGAAACGAGTATTTGCACTGGGCCTCAAAGGATGAGAAGAATTTGAATGGGAGATTAAATGCCAGCTGTGGCCAGTGTTGTCCCACCATGGCTGGAAAAGTAAATGCGTGTAGGAAAGAAGTCTGGGAGAGCTGTAGGAGGCTGTGTTGACTTCTCTGCCTTTCCTAGACATTTCTATTAGTCATTTTTTCCTGAGGATTTACTCCTCCCTGCCCTATCACTCAGACACTCTTAATTTTAATATTGACTTTACCATGCTGGGTTAGGTTGTTGTTCTCTCTCAGCTGGCACCCTGCCTCTTAAACTTTTGGTCTAATTTAAAGAAGGATAAGGGAAGGGAAAAGAAAGTCTTGATTTCACCTGGCCAAATGTAGATTTATATTCCTGAATGTAAAGATAGGAACTCTCTTTCCTGACCTCATAGTCAGCTAGCTAGATATGGCTGTTACCTTTTTTTGAGGTCTTGAGATTAAACACTCATTTTTGCAGTTTCAACATAATTTTTAGAACCCTCGAGAGTAATGTAGGACACATCTAATTGTTTGCAAAGAAATGTAATAATTTCATAGCTGTGAAATAATTTATTCCTGTCATTTGTTAAAAGTGCTATTCAGAAGTAAGTGGGCAAGTAAGTGGTGTGCGTGCGTGTGTGTGTGTGTGCACGCACACACACGTAACATCTTCCAAATTTAGGTTTTTGTGCTCTGGATTTGTTTTCTTTTATATTGTTGGGTCCATAAGAGGAAAGGCTGGCTTAGAACTAAATAGCAGAGCTAAACCATATGTTTTATACCAAATTAGAAACAGGTGAAGGTTGTTAAAATCCAGCAAGAGCTTAGAAAAGCTTTAGACTCAAGTTTGTATTAAAGGCAGGTGGTTATATGTACAATAAAAAACAGTCACCAGCACACCAGCTTATTGATACATATGTGATTGATCTTTTTGGATAAAAACAAGGAGGAGTTAATAAATCACTGCACATAGCTATAAAGATGTTTGGGCTTGAAAGCCTGGCCTGTAAGAGCAAATGTGGACCCTGAAGGAAATTTATGAAGCATAGATCCTTTTAGCTTTACTTAACAGCTAACATCTGACTGACCCAGGGGGACCATGGAAATTTATTGCTGGGCCATTCAAATATTTAAGCTGTTGTGTGATGTAGAACAGGTAAAGATTAGCCCAATAACAAATATGAGGCTATAAAATAAAATGAGATTTCGATGACTTGTAAGTACTTGTCAGAGGTCAGCTCCAAATGACTGGTCAGAAATGAGAAAAACTTGTTGATAATTAGGGCAGATTGATTATGACAACCTAGATGTTAGCTTTGCTTTCTGTAGGATCAGTGATCCTCGGCGTTTCCTCTTCCTGTGAAATCCATACACAAACAGAATAACTTTAGAGACCTCTAATTGTCTTTCTTTTGTGCTCTGAAATTGGGTAAAATGATGAGTTGAGGTGATTCCTTTTGCAATTTTGTAATTGAAATGTCTTTCTCATATATATTCTGAATATGTGGAATTCCTAGACAGCATATTCTTCTAAAAAACTGACTTATTAACCTATGTATGTGATTTTGAGTTTAACATCTAGAAAGCAGGTCGAAGTTTTTAGGCTTTCTGATAGATGATCTAAAATTAACCTTTAAAATTTACGTAGTTGACAGATTTATACACATGGTGGTTGAAAAATCAATTTAGTAAATTAACTGGATATTTCAAAAACTTTTAGATTTATTTCCAAATCTTTTATCCACTTTTCTTTATATAAAGTCCCAAAAGTAAGAAATGTATATAATATTGATACTAGGACATTAGAAGTTACATTTTGGACTTAATGAGGTCTATAGTTTTTGATGTCGACAATCTCTGCCTTTTTGATATAGCACTAAGCCCAAAATGTGGTCAGATAAAAGCTACATGTGTTGATTTTCAGGGTGCCAGCTTATCAAATCAGTTAATGAATTTGGTGGTAATTTGGTTCATGAACATTTGATTTATAGGGAGAGGAAATCCCACAAGTTTTTATTGAAATCTTGAATAAGTGAAGTTTACAAAATAATACAAATTTATAAAATGGAATTATTATGGGGCGGGGGGAGGACCATGGTGGAGAATTAAGCATAGGATTAAGAATTGGTTAGACCTGGGTTGGAATTCTAGCTCTACCACTCCATCTGTACATTTACTTTCTCCATTCCACCAATAAATATATTCTAGACATTTTGCTCTAGGAACTGGGATACAATATTAATAAATTTAGGCTCATAGTTTTTGTTCTTGTGGAAGATACTACAGAGGAATAAACAAGCAATTGCAGAACAGTGTAAAATGTGCTGTTTTAGTGAGTGTACAGGGTTCTGTGAGAACACATGGAGGAGTAATAATTAATCCAAATTCAGGACAGGGGTGAGGTGGAGAGGAGTGGGATTGGTGGTTGTAGGTGTTGGGAAAGGCTGTGTGGCCAGGGCACTTCAATAATAGTGCCTATAGGACAGTAGCTTGTATCGTATGGATAAGGTGTTCTAAGCACAATACCTAATGCCTAATAGATATTCAGTAAATACAATCCAGCATCAAAATCATGGTTGCTGTTGTTCTAGCAGTATTCACTGGCCCTCTTACTCTAGTGCTAGAGGGCACTCCCTCCTATTAATCCACAGCAAACACCATTCTGTAATTTGAAATTTCCTCCCCACCAAAGAATTTGTCTTTTGGGCAAAACTCAAAGCACTTTTTAAAAATAAGAGTTGGATGTCTAGGTATATTAAAGTTAAGAAAGGAGAATAAAAATGTTTCTGAAGCTTAAAATTTATTTTTTAATTCTCAGAGATATATGTCACCTAGATATTTGTTCAATATTTAATTTTTAAATGTATTCCTTAATTTATTCATTTATTTGCAGATATTTGTTGAACACCTACTGTGGATAAGACCCTGAGCTCAACACCCATGTCCTCAAGGAGTTTACATTCTAGTGGAGGAAATAAGACATTTGTATAAACAACTAAAATATAGGGTAGAAAGTGTCAGGTAAATGAAGATGCTTTGTGATTTCAGGAGGCAGCAAAATGAATAAAATGTGGTATCTCCCCTTGTGGCACTTACAGATAGGTGTGGGACAGGTGAGGGATGAAACAAATCATAGTAATAATAATAATAATTGAATGTCTCCTGTATTCTTGTAACTGTGCTGGGTCTTAGATTTTTTGTTTAATTCTCACAGCAATCCTGAAAGATTGGTATTATTAAACCCATTTTACAGATGTAGAAACTGAGGTTCTGAGTAGTACACCCAAGTTTACACTACAAGTAAGTAGCAAAGCTGAGATCTGAGCCTGTGCCTCTCTGACCTCAAAGCCTTGACTTATTACATCTAAATCTCTCTTCTTCTTTTCTTCTCCTCCCAGAAATTGGTTTTATAATTAAATAAATAATTTCGATATGGGGGATCAAGCACCTATTCTGTTCCCAGCCCTGATAAGGAAGTGGTTTACAGAGAATATACCATTAGATGAACTGATATATTTAAGCAAACCTATATTATATGCACACATTGTGAAATTGTCTTTAGAAAGTTAAAATAATGAATGGTTTTTCTTCCAAATTCATGTTCCAGATAGAAACATCTTCTGGCATTACCAAGCATCGTAGTTTTATGCACCTCGCATGCATAATTGTAGGGTTTTTATTTTTATTTTTTTAACATTTACAGATTTTTGTGGGAAACAGGTGCGGTTGAACCCGGGCAAATGCAGGATAGCTGTTAATGTTGTGGAATGTGATTTTGATTTACTTGGCAGAATTTTTATTTTACAAAATTGACTATTAAAAAAGACATGGTCTCCATCCTTTGATTTTGCTCTGTTCACTGAAGTTTGCCTGTAGACTATTTTTCAACAGTTACCAAAAGGGTGTGGAAAAACTAGAAGGTTTCTACAAGGAAATTGATATTGAATTCTTTAACAATTTTCACAACCCTGCAGTTTACCAAGTTAAAAAAAAAAAGAGCATTATTTTTAACCTTCTTACTAAAATTATTTGGAATTCTATTTCCCTGAAATTCCATTCTCTTTTTAGTACAGTTCTCTCTAAATAACTATGTCTATATTGGCAAAGAGAATAATCTGATGTAAACCTTTCATTAAATGATTTCTCCTTTAAAAACTTGTAATGGAATCTTATTACCTATCATAGCAAATTTAATCTCTTTTGACTGGCATATATGCTCTCCTATTATATATTCTCTCCCTTTTCTTTCCCCAAAGGAGGTGGGGGCAGGGAATCACTACTAATTTTTCCATAAGGACTTATGTCGTTCTCTGCCCACAAATTAATTTCACATTGTTATTTTTTGTTTGCTGCCTCTCTCTGATCTATTACCTCTCTCCTTCTTCCTAGATCTTTCCTCTGTGCTTTGTGAAACCCCTCTTCAATGATTATAATATACACGTTCTCAACCTCTTTAATATATAACTGTATATACAACTATGGTAAACAATAAATGTACAGCTGTAGTATACAACTAGATGTAAGCAAAATAACTGGGCCCACCTGAAAGTATCACTTTGGAGCCTTTTCAAGTGGCAACTGTTTCTTGTCTTAACCTCCCACATCTCTGGGTCTAGAGCAGGTAATATCCTCTGTTTCCCTTTGTCAGTGCCAAGTCTTTTCTCAGTGGCATGTATCTAGTGTTTTTGACACTTGGAGTGGATCATTTTTAACATCTTTTTCTCTATATGATATAATTACTTTTAGTAATGATCAAGAAATGAAACAAATAATAATAGCTAAAAGAGAAAAGCAGAAAATTTTCTTTTATTGGAAAGTATATATGTTTTTACTTTTAAAATTTGAACACAATTTCTGTGTGCTCATCTGCAAGGAATAATTTTAAAAGTTTGTATTTCACTGTACCTTGTTCGAGGCTGATTGTAAATATTTTTATATCTGAATAACCTTATCTGAAAAATTCTCACCGGAAAAAAGATAACTCAGAAAAGAAAAACTGCACATTGCTATCACTGTTTATTTTTAATCTACTGTTTAAACACAAGAATACATAGCACCAGACAGTTTGGAGACACAAACCGTGCCCAAAGCAAACTTGGAAGATTACAAACCATTCGGAACTTGGAAGAAACTAAGTGTGTTAGTCCACTTTTTTGAGCTGAGTGTATAACTGAGAGTTCTACAAATTAGCTTCCATTTACATAAAATGTTTATTAGAGTGTACATATGAAAACATCCTAATTTGAAGCTTACATATATATTGAAATTAAATAGTTAATGGCAACAATTGTTTAGAACTTAGACCAACAAAAGATTTTGCGGGGGGAGGAATATTTTATCACTGGCATTATTTAGATTTGTTGGCTCACAGTGATAATAAAAAACAGACCAATTTTTAATCCATTTTATTATCATTTTAAAAGTCTTTACAGGTAATGCACTCCTTTATACAACTCCTCATCATCCTGTTCTTTCTTGTTAGGCCACTGTCATTCTACCCTAGTAGCTTCACACCTATAGGTTCTCGTCAATATTCTAAACATCCTTATTCCATCATTCTTACTTAGCTACTAGAAAAAAAACAAACGGTTGGAAAGATTGGTAGCATTGTAAATTCACAGTTGTCTATTTCAGTTGGACTAATACATGCTAGATATTTGGTTCTCTTGCCACAAGACTATCTCAAACCTTCTCTCCTTTTTCCCCATCATGTTTTCCCTTTCATTCTTGATAAATCGCCTCATTTCTGACTTTACAGAGAAAATTGAGGCTATCGGACAGGAAGACTTCCACCAAAACATCTCGAAATCTTTTGTAATCATCTTCATTATCCTCAAAATGCCATTTACTCCTTTGACCCTGACCCAGCTCTCCAGTTCTTCGGCTGATCCTCCGAAAATACATCTGTATAATCAACAAACTCTCCTGTCTTCAGGCTTTTCTCAGATAGGTCAGCCTACCTCTTGCCCTATCTGAACCTGAATTTTTCTTGAGAGCCCCACTTCTCTTGAAGCCTTACCATTAGCAGCTTTTAATTTTCGTATATGCTAGTTATTCAGATTTAGGTGAGGTTGAGGTTTTCTTGCTCCTCACTGCTGAAAGATTCTTCTCTGCTCTGTTGGCAAAGCAAACATACAAAAACCCTATTCCTTTGAGATGTATGCTCTTCAACTATACCACCTTTCCCCTACCAATCTCAATTATTACCCCTTACTCATCATGTATTTTGGCAACAGAGAAATATAAGAAAGAATATAGGAAAGAGAAACAGTCTTTCTAATCAAAGGCTTGCTATTGTGGGTGACATTAGCACACAAGTGGATGATTCATCCAACACCCTGGCCTCTCATTTTCTTGATCTTTGTCATCAGTGACCTCTTGCATTTTATCATTTTTATTTACTTTCATGGTTATACTCTGAATCATGTCAACATTTCAGTTCATGTCCAAAATCTGATCAGGCATCTTGCTCCTGGATGACTACCTCTTCTCCTTCTGCTTGTTTGTTCAGCCACTTGTTCATTGCTCTTCTTGGTGACCTACAGACCTTGGTCCCTTTATCCAGCTTAGATTTTATGGCCCATTATTTTAGTGACACCCTTGTCTTGCTGACTATGACTTGTCATCCTTACAGCCCTATTGTCCATTTTTTCTGTACCTGCTGTACTCAAGCAGATGTCACACAATAGCATCATTTTACACTCATGATTAATTACCTTGTCTGTGCTCTCAGTAGTGCTCAACAGTTTTATTACATTTCTTTGTTTAAGTTGTTTTACCATTTGATCAACCCTCCATCCAGCTGGGCAAAACAAAACTTTGGGTTATCCATTATTTGTCCCTTTCTGTCACCCTTCACGTCTAACCCATAACCAAATCTTATGATTTTATCTCCTAAAAGTCTTCCAAGTTAGTCTCCTTTTTTTCCATTTCTGATACCATCATCTTAGTTCAAGCCACCATGATCTCTCACCTACATTACTGCAACAAGCTGGTCTCACCTTCTACAGACCATTCTCTACTGCAATCAGCATAATTTTTTCAAGATGTAAATCTGTCATTGTCAGGAAAGTTGAAAGAAAAAAGGTTAATTTAAAAAGGAAGATACCAGATGCAAATCTGAGCATTGTTTAAAGTCCTTCCATTTTTTTCTCTTAGGAAAGAAACAACAGACTATGATCTGACATGGTCTAGAAGTCTCTGCATAATCTACCTTCCTATCAGCTTCATCTGTTGTCACAATTCCCCTCAGTTCAACTACTGTTCTTTCAATTCCTTGAAGCAACATGCTTCCTCCTGCCATGAGGCCTTTACATATGCTGCTTCCTCTAATTGGAACATTCCTTTCCTTCACTCCTACCCATCTCTGAGATCTCAGCTAACATGCTGCTTTTTCTCAGAAGTCTTCCCTGATTCTCTCAGTCTTTTATCTACCTCTTTTCTATAACAGTATTCCTCTCCTTTGGAGTACTTAATTTGTAAATTATATATTTATTAGTGTGATTATATGAGCAATGTCTGTCTACTCCACTGGACTTTAAGCTCCGTTGTCTGTGTTTGCTCATTCTTCTATCTCTACCACCTAGCACTACACCTGACACATAGTATGAGTTCAGCGAAAATTTGTTGAATGAATAAACTATTGATAGTGAGTATTTTTTCTCACCCTTCCCATTATAATGGGAGAGCTATCCCACCCACCATCAAAGGCAAATCATTCTCTTCTAATCTAACCTACCGGATGAAGAGCCTGTCCCCTCTCACCTTGGCAGGCCATTCTATTCTTTTCTTGTCTTGTCTTGTCTTTTCTTTCTTGTCTTTCTTCTCTTCTCTTCTCTTCTCTTCTCTTCTCTTCTCTTCTCTTTTCTTTTTTTTTAGGCGAGGCAACCCTTGGTTGACCTCACAGATTGCAAGGACCTTGTCAGTTTACAATCCCTTATTTTTTTGTTTTTTACACCTACAGCACCTGGTCTTATTAGGTGGTCTCCCATCCAAGTACTAATGAGGCCCGACCCTGCTTAGTTTCTGAGATCAGACGAGATCGGGCTTGTTCCGGGTAGCATGGCTGTAGACCAGGCCATTCTTTCTGTTATGTTTCACCATGTCCCTCCAGTTACTGAGCTCTCCTCTCTCTATGCCAAACTCCTCATCATGTCCATTTCCTTACTTCCAGTCACTCCTGAACTCATACCAGTCTTCTTTCATACCCCACTGCTTCATTTAAATTATATTTACTATATTGCTAAAGCCACCTACCAGTGAACTCATGTAATTACATCCAATAGACATGTTTTCATGTCTGTTTTGCTTGACCTGTCAGCAACATTTGACTACTGATGATAGCTTCCTTCTTAAATTAACACTTTCTCTGAGCTTTTCTGGCGAGATACTTGGTTTTCCTCAGATATTTCTGAGCAGTCCTTTTCTGGCTATTTTTTTTCATTTCTCCAACCCTAGTTGATATTCTCAAAGCTCTGCAACAGCCCTCTTCTCTATGATTTCTTTAGGTCATCTCATTCATACTTGTGGCTTCAGTTTCCATCTAAATTTTTATAATTCCCTAGTTGATATTTTCACCCCAAATCTCTCTCTTACTTTTACATATAGTAAATTATGCACCTGCTGCTCCTCCAGTGTTTCCTGTCTCAGTTCAGAGACACCACCACCTGCCTAGTTACTCAGTCGAGAAACCAAAGGGTCATCTTTGACTCCTCCCTCTACCACTGTCAGAACCAGTCTATCTCAAAGTCCTTTCAGTTCTACTCACAATTTATAGCTCAGATCTCTTCATATATGTTCCTTTTCACTACTGGAACCCTAATCGAAACCATCACCATTCTGGCCTGGCCCATTGAAACAACCTTCTAACTAGGTCTTGTTCCCCTTCATTTACTACATTATAGCAAGAATGGTTTTTAAGAAATATAAACCCCAATCATGGCACTCTCATGCTTAAAAAAATCTTTAATGACCTAACCATATCTTTAAGGATGTAGTCTAGATAGATGTCTTATAGTGTACAGGAACCTGTGGAGTCTGGTCCCTGCCGACCTCTCCAGCCTAATCTGTTAACACTGAGCCCTCATACTGTGGTCCTCACCCCAGCCCCTAGCTGCTTATTCTAATGTCAGCTATACTTTATCAAAGTTAAGATGACAACACCATTCTGTCAGTTGCGTAGGCCAAAAACTTTGAAGTAATCCTTGACTACCTCTGCCTCTCATACCTCATATGAAATCGGTCAAATTATGTTGGTTCTCTCTTCAAAATTCAAATTATGTTGGTTCTCTCTTCAAAATTCAACCACTTCTCCACAGCTATCATCCTGGTTTAAACTGCCCTCTTTTCTTCCCTGGATTTTTGGAGTAGCCTCACCATGTTTCCTTTCTTGCTCCCCTGCAGTTTATTCTTACAGAGTAGCCAAGGCATCCACGTCCCTCCTCTTTTCAGAACCCTCAAGAGCCCTCCTCTCATTCAGAATAAATGCCAGAGTCCTTACTGTGACCCAGAAGACCCTGCATGATCTGGACCTGTTCTTGTTGACTTTATCTCCTTTTTCTTTTCCCTCACTCTGCTCCAGCCATTTCTCATCCTGTATGCCTATGGCTGCCTTAGGTTTTCACTGCATTATCATCAATTTGCAGTGAGTTAGAGATAAGGCTTTGGTGATATACAACTTAGCAGAAAAATGTGAGAGTTTTTTTTTTTCTTTAGATGTGACAAAGTGAGACATAGTCTCTTTTACTCTGCCAGCTGGAAGGAAAGAGAGATGGGCATTTCCAGGAAGTAAACAAAGGCGGAAAGAGATGAATCTTAAATGTTTATAAGTCTGTGAGGAAACCACTTGAGCATAATAAAGTAGCAGACACATCAGGCAGACAGGTCAGATCAGTTAGGCCTTGAAATCTAAGCAAAGAAGTTAAAATTTAAGACAATGACTAATTAGGAAGCAGGGTAAAAGTCTTAAATAATAATACTGGCTTCTAGTGAGTAGAGGACAGGAATGCTGCTAAACCTCCTACAGTGCACACAACAACAAAGAATTTTCCAGAGTGGCAGTGGGAATGGAGAGATAAGACTGTTTCACAGGAAAAATAACTTGTTGACTTGGTGAATCACTGCATATATAAAAGACAAAGAAGTTGGACAAAAATGGAATGTCACTATAAGCCTTAATAACTGATAAAAGTTGTGGTGGAAAACTAGTCTGGACTGGAGAAATATGTTAAGTTTGAAGTAAAGTCATGGCATCACAACATATTGACTAAGTATTGTCACATTTTCTACAAATATAGTGGTCAGAAGTGAACTTAATACACGTAATACAATTTTTGAATTAACTTATAGCCATATCCTCATTCCTAGTTGAGCCCTCAAAGGACCAAACTTGGATGTGGGGCTTTAAAGGTGAAGGCAAGAAACTGTCCCCAGTTTGTAGTTCTTTTTAAAAATATGTGTTGGGGAAGAGAAGGTAGCACTTATAATAAATGTACCTTTTTAAAGTAAGAATGATTCAAGATCAGTTTCTTTTACAATTTTTTTCCAAATTGAGACATATTTTTCATATACACACACACACACATCACTAATTAGAATATATATGCATATATATATACACACATACCAAAAATTTTAATTTAAAACATTTTCTACTTTGATACCATACATAGGAATGTTTTTCTCACATTCCATTTACTCACACTTCAGTAGGCCTATTTTGCAGTCTAAGCTGATGCCTCTCATGATGACCTTTTGGCATTATAGTCTTGTAATATTTTCTTAGTTTTTGAAGGAAGGACAAAGTTATATTCCATTTACTTAGTTTTGCATATCTAGAATTATAGAATCTTAGAGGTGGAGGAGATATTTTGCCTCATCTAGTCCAGTGGGTCATCTAAAACAAATTGCCACAGATTTGGTGGCTTAAAATAGCAGCAGTTTATCCTCTCATAGTTCTGGTGAAGTCTGAAGTCTGAAATCAAGGTGTCAGCAGAGCCACACGCCCTCCAAAGGCAACAGGAGAGAATCTTGCCTTGCCTTTTGCAGCTTCTCGTGGCTCCAGGCATTCCTTGGCTTGTGACTGTGTAACTGATCTGTGCCTCCATCTTTATATGACTTTCTCCTCTTCTCTGTATCCCTCCTCAGTGTGTCCCTTATAAGGATACTTATTGGATATATACCCTGATGATTAAGAATGAGCTCATCTCAAGATCCTTAACTTAATTGCAGACCCTTTTTCCAAATAAGGTCACGTTCACAGGTTCCAAGGATTAAGATATGGACATATGTTTTGCGGGCCACCATTCAGTCCATTAAGCCCCCTGGATACATGTTCATCATTCGTTGCCCAGCTTCTGATTGGCTGCCTCTACTCAAGATCTTTTGGATTTTGACTAACTGGCGAAATCCATTTTCCTGTAACATTTACCATTAACTTTGTTTCTATCTGCTTGAAGCCATGAAAACAAAACCAGCTCTTTTTCTCTCTGAAAGTACTTCATATGTTATCCTTAAGACTTCTGTCCTCTGGGCTAAATACCTCTGATTCCCTCAATTATTTCTCTCAAAACTGTAGCTCCTGTTTTTCTAATCATCCTGGTTGTTCTTTTTTAAAGGACTCCGAGGAAATAGAAAGAATACGGAATTTATAATTGAAGACCTAATATTGAGGTCATACCTCTTCCACTTAAGTAGGTGACCAAGGAAAGTCAGGGTTTTTTTTAAATAATAAAAACACTGGACCACTCTACTTCACTGCTGATTATAGTCAAATGAGATTATTTCAAAACCTATAAGAAATATAACCTACAAGAAAGTTTCCAATTATTCATCTGTATACTTACAAAAACGTTAACTCCCAGACTGAACATAGATGTCTCAGTATAGTCAGACCCAGCATGAAGTAGTTGACACTAGCACGTTTGCTGGTTATCTGCTCTGTTTCTTTTAAAACAAGCTGGGATCACATTAGCTTTTTGGTAGTCTTGTCATAATCTTTATTCATACTGAAATTACTATGTACTAAAGAGCTCTATTACAAAGCATAATCTATTTATTGCTTTGTAATTCATTGATTTATACCATGTAGAGTCAGTGAATTTTTAAAATAATTTGGAAATATAATTTAATTTAATTTGAAAAAGATTTTAATATTGTTCATTTTAATTGCCTTTCTATAAGAGTGTAATAATGGGAAATGTAGAGTTCTTCCTCCAGTTATTTAATGTAATACTCTGCTTTAATGCATTCTATTTGTGGTACTAAGGATATTTTTCTGGTTGTACTTGAATGACCACATTCTTATCTAAACCTTCTACAGTTTGCTAATTTAATTCTCTATCTATATTGAATTAAGATGCCTTTGATTTCTCTCATGTCCTGAGGATAACAAGTTTTACCCTTTAAAATAGATTTCATTTTTATAGATTGCTTAATAGATCTACAAATCCATGCACTTTTGCAAAGTAAGATGAATGTGTAATAGTTATAAACTATTATACTGTTCAACTTAAAGTGACCCTTAAGAATTTCAAAACAATTTAAGACGTGAACTCTGTCCTAATATTTGATCTCTCTTAAAATTGCCCTATTTGAACCTTTGGCTCTAATTACTCTTTAGATTTATTTTAATGTTCTATACATACTTTGTGGTTCTTTTTATAAAGAAGTCCTTAGAGAGGTAATAAAGTCAATGTTGTGTGATCCACTTTTCAGGAATTTAGAAGCTTGGTTTTCAATGCGTGCTTTTTTCAATTTAGTCTTCTAACATTTGAAACAGTTTCTGTATTTATAACTTGAAAGTGGAGAGAGATATTTACGGTATTGGAGAGTTGTGCACATAGTCTACATGTGATGGTTTATAGACTGACAACTATTCAGTAAAAAGTTTTAGGACTCATAGATCCCTTTCAAAGTGCCTACATGTTGTTTTGTCTTTCCAGTTAGGTAGTTTCTTTGCAAACTACCCCATACAAATATGAATGATTCATAGACATCCTATGAATGCCTGGTGTTGCACTTTGCTTATCCTGAATTTGCTTTGCTGTCATTTTTATGCATCTCAATTCAGGACCAAAACACATGTCCTAGCTTATTTTTTACTGTTTCAATTAAATACAAAGCTATTTCTCTTGATGGTGTGTGAAGCATTTGGTGTTCCTGTAGTAGACAATAAAAATAGTTTATGACCTTGCTCACGCCCCAGTGCCTTTAAATTTACAGCAGATTTACATTTGGACACCATGTAATCAGCATCTTTCGTGAGTTTAATATGAAGCTTTTAAATTCTGTCTTTTTCAATTTTCCCTAAAAAGCAACATCCTCCAAGCTTTATGGATGTATATTTTCTTTAGAAAATTAAAACTAAGAATATCTAGTAATTGTCATCTACCATTCATTTCAGTAAAATAATTTTATTCTCAAGAGTAATCGTGTATTGCAAAGATAAGGAAGGTGAAGTTTTCTTCTTGATCCTAAGTTGTGATTGATCTGTTTGTAGAGAAATCTGTTTTAGAGGATAAAATGTATGCTTGGTCTTGAGAATCAGGAAAATATGATTAGAATATAGGTATACTGTAACCTTTTCTTCATTTTTAAGAATATGAAAAGAAAAATAGTAAATATGAAAAGAAAAATAATAAGGGAAAATTATCTTCTAAAATAATTTATTATCTTTATAAAGATCATGGATCTCAGGCCTTATGCTTCAGTGAGTCAGGTTAAAATGGAAAGTCATGTGAGAGCTGTGTGGCATGAGTTCATTGCCTTGGACCCATGTAACATCCACATAGCCATTGCTGCAAATGAATTTTTGATGAATTTTCACTCATATTGGTGCTATTGATTTGACTGGCCACCTTAAAAGAAACGGAAATCTTATATATCATTTTCATGTCTGATTTTTTTTCTTAATATTCTCCAATGTAGTAGAAGTTGAGATGTTGGGTCCAAGGTTATGACATGTAAATTTGAAGCATAGTGGCTTCAACTCTTTGAGGTTCGTGGATCACTTTTTTATGTATAAGTCCTCTGTTGCATGAGCTAATTCATTTTTTTAAACAAAGCAGTCATTGTTCTGATTTAACTAATGTAATGAGGATATTAAAGCAATAGGTTGCAATGACTGTAACTGAATGTTTTAGTCCAAGTCCTCAGATGTTTCTGCTGTAGCCAAGAAAGTTCCACATTTGTCAACAACTTGGAGGTTGTTTTATTCAAGTTTTGGAAAACTTCTGATCCTACTTTACCTTTTTTTAGGTTTCCATTATATCCAAAAGGAGGGGAGAAGTTGCAATTTGACTATGGTGTCTATCTTCTCAACAAAAATATAGCACAGGTAAGTAACTCATTCTTCGCTTCTCTCTTACTTCCCACATACACGCTGCTTCCTTGGATTGCTAACCTTCTTTCTTTATAAGTAAGTACTAGAGTTGGCCGTTTTATTTAACCAGTTACAGTGTCAATGAAAAGTTTCATGTTTCGTTTTTTTGGGTTTTTTTGTTTTTTGTTTTCTTTTTGGCCACAGTCTTATTCTGTGCCATTATAAATACTACAGAGAAACAATGAGTACAAATTGGAATCCTTCTGCTAAACTCAGAGGTCCTTTGCTGAGTTGTTACTTGCTAGTAGACTGTACTCAAATGTGGACTTTATGACCTCTTGCCTCTGCAACTTGACTAGTAATAGCTTTCTTCTCACACAGCTTTCTTCTCTTAGACCATTTCTAGAGACTTATTTTGCATTGGAAGTTGTTTATGGGGTAAAAGTTTAGTGGCTTTGGCAAGTCCTTAATGGTCTCCTCACCTTATTATCCAGAGCCAAAAGGAAAGACCAAGCATATGGTCCTTCCACACCATCTGGATTTTCGTGGCTTTCTCAACATCACACCAGTTGGTATCTCATTTAAATAATGTCTGTAGAAAAACTAACAGATGCTTGCTTGGGTTTGCGTTTTTCTAAAGGAAATATGCAGCATTTCTTCAGCATACTCTGCTCTACTTAAAAAGGTAGACATTCTATAAATTCTCTAGTTGTAAAGGAAGTTCAACTTCAGTGCCTTGTTTTTATTTGGGCATCCTTCCAATTGGAATAACTTATGGATGAGTATCCAGGTTTCGCTGTTATTTGAAGTCATTATTAACTGTATCCCCAGACCTTTCCATTTTATGAAGCAATAGATTCATGATTCGTGATTCTTTTGTTTACATGATCCCAAGTTGCCTTTTATCTATATAAATCTAAAGACTCACTGAACAATTTCCTTATTCATTCCTGATAGATCTAGAATTAAACCTCTATATAGTGTCATCTTTGACTTTCTTCCTGTCATCCAACCTCAGTTTAATGTTTTATTTTTTAATTTGATTTTTCTTAAGATTCTTATCCTTTCTGCTGTTGGATCAAATTTCTAGTTTGCAGTCCTCAATCATATGCTTTATAAACTTTACACTCATTGCCCTCTCAGTTGTACTGCTTTTATTGTTATTGTCACTCCAGCTCATGTTCTTTATTCCAGGCAAGCAGCCTTGCTCACAGATTCTGGCCCATGACTCATCTTTCCATGTGCCATTCTTCCCACAACTGACACTTTCCCTTCCCCCATTTTTGGCAGAAAAGTATCTCAATCTAAGAAACCAAACTTTTAATTTCAAGGCTACCTAGCTCACACTACTGATCACAGTTGTCATACCATGGAAAAGGCAGTGTTTAGACAGAACTGGTCAAGAAGTGACCACACTAAGAGTGCATTAAGGGAGAAGAGATGCATCTAAGTAAATTAGAGAGCACCTCCGTGTAAAGTCAGCCAAGGTGGAAAAGAACGCATGGATATTGGAGTCCAGAGTCTGGGAGTCAGTATATCGTCTGTAGAAAAACTAACAGATGCTTGCTTGGGTTTGCGTCTGTACAAAGTTCTGATCTGAGCTTAGAGGTTCTTCTCCCTGCCCTGTTTTCTCTTTCTTGCTCTAAGAACCTATACCCTAGGTCAGAAGTTTGTTGGAATATTTCATGTGAAATCTACTCCTGATTAAGACTAAGGCTGAAATGCTTGGATTTCCTCATAAATCCCAGATTCAAACACACACACATGCACACGTGTACATAGACACACATGCCCGCTCGCACGCGCTCTCTCTCCCTCTCTCTCTCCTTTACCTCCTCCCCCTCTCTGTCCCTCCTCCTCTCCCTCTCGCCCTCTCTCCCTCCCTCCTTTCTTTCTTCTTAGGGTCCAGTAGGAATTCCAAAGGATGGTATAAAGAAGTGCTAAGAATAGCCCAGCTTGCTTTGAAAATAGGACAAAGGTGGAGGCTGAGCATGTGCAGTGGAAAATTTTGGAAAGTCAGCCGTCCACATCAGACTCTTAGCTCTAGTATTTGTTTGGTCCTCTCTTTGGAACATTTCCCAAGTAGCCTCTGACTTTATTCTTAACTGAACCAAGTTTGCAAATGTGCTAAACTAGTTTTATTCATGTATTTAAAAAATGTGCTAAACTAGTTTTATTCATGTATTTAAATAATTTTGTATCCTCTGCAGCTTTATACTATTTTTGATAATGAGGGAGCACACTTGTGTTTGTGTTTAAGATCAATAGGTTAACCACTCTAAATCCAGAAGGAGCAAGTATCTTGCTCTCTAGTGGTTTTTGTTTTTGTTTTTTGTTTGTTTGTTTTTTTCGTTTTTTGTTCTTTGTTCGTAACTGTTGTGGCAGTTTTAAAAGGAGAGGAGAGTAAACTTCTTATAAACAGACTTTCCTAGGTTTCAGAGTTCATTCAGGAAGCGCCTTAGCATTTAGAAAGCAACTTTTAGCAGATTTGTGACTTTTAACCTTTCTTTGCTTCATCTCTACTCCGTCTCTTACTGTTTCTTAGGAATGTTTCATTTTGTCTTTGGCCTTACTACCATCACTTGATTACATTTCTATTTATAACAAATCACAGAACTATAAATTATCATGGCTTCTAATCAAGTAGTATATCAATAAGATATTTCTAACTTTTGAAAGTTTATTTTTCTCTACATTAATACCAATACATGTTGTCAAAGGGGAGTTTGTCTTCTTAGCCAGTCTCATTTATACCCCATCTCTAGAGATGTGAACAAATCATACTTTTAAAATGACCCCACCTCAGTAATTTATAAGCCACGTTAGTGGAGGTGGATGAAAGCATTGGCATGTGTTAAAGTGCCAGAGAAAAAGTAGTGAAGTCATTTAATACTGCATCCATAACTTGGTTGAGGATTTGAATAGTCAATAGGACCTTTCATCACAACCAGAAGTAGTAGTAAAATCACTTTTTTGGTAGAGGAAATGACAGAATTTAGTAATATTTGTTACTTCAGTATTTGGGATCAGTCCAGCCCAAGTTTTGAAAGCACAAGCTTAGAAAGACAGGCCTTCAAGTAGAAGTCCTCAAGTGTTGTTTGAAGAGCTGAGAGGATTAGTAAGGCCTGCTTGCCCCCTTCCTGTCATTGGGTCACCAAGCAAAGGTGTGTGTGTGTGTGTGTGTGTGTGTGTGTGTGTGTGTGTGTGTGTGTGTGTGGCAGGTGTGTGCACACTTGGTATTGAAAGCGAATAAAGCAAAATGCCTTATTTTTAGCACCATTTATTAATATTTTTCAAGCCCCTTTGTCTGGAAAAGCATTTTTTGTTGGTCAGCACATAATATACTAGGAATGGGCCTGGCAATATTCAGGTACAGTGTAATTAATATCAATTAATAAAAAAAAACAGGTTTTGCCATAATTGTCAGTAAGTTTATAAGTATATTAGAATTTACTATCATAGTAGTTTGCTTTTAGTTCCCAGAACATAAAAAATAGTAAATCAAAAATTATAATACTTTATCTTACATTTATGGAGAGGTTTTATAGTTTATAACATGCATTCATATATATTTATGTGAACCTCATCATCACTGTGCAAAGTGAAAAGAGCAGCTAATATTAAATGAATTTGAAGACAATATGACTTTTGACATTCATCAGCCAAGTGTAGCATCACATCATCTGACAGGCTTACTTCCATATATTTCATTGTGTTTTATATTTCCATCCTAAACATGCACAGAATCAAAGAAGATGGCATTCCTAAATGGAAAAGGAATTGAACATTAGTTGAGAGCAGAGACAATAACTGTTTTGCACATTATGATATTTCCATTTATAAACACAATGCCTGAAACACTGTAAATTCTCAAAAGATGTTTAATAAATGAATAAATTGTGATACAGCTCCATCACACAGCTAAGAAACTGAGATCCAGAAAATCTGTGACTTGCTTAAAATTGATGAATTAGTTGATGCAACAAGTATTTGTTGATTATCTACAGTGTGCTATATATACTGAGGTCTCAATTGATAGGGCAGTGAATAAGACAAGATCTTCCTCATAAATAAAGTAGAAACAAAATGACAAATATTATATGGTTCCACTTATATGCATTTTCTAGAATAGGCAAAATCATAGAGACAGAAAGTAGATTAGGGGTTACCAGGGATTGGGAGAAGGGGGAAATGGGAGAGTCATTAATTAATGGTTACAGTTTCTATTGGGGATGATTTAAAATTTTTGGAAATAGATAGTGATGATGGTTGTACAACATGTGAGTGTAATTAATGCCACTGAGTTATACACTTAAAATGGTTAAAGTGACAAATTTTATGTTATATATTTTTCTATAATTAAAAAATTTAATAAAGCAAAAATCATTAAATTATACAATTTAAATGAGTGAGTTGTATGGTATGTGATTATATCTCAATAAAGCTGTTTAAAAAGGAAGAGAAAGTTCCTTGCCTCCTTAAGCTTATAATGTAATGGAAAGAGACAGACAAAATAATTTTAGGTAGCGGTAAGTGATATGATAGAAATTAATTAGGTGATAGAATAGTAAATAACTGGAGAGAGACCTACTTTAGATAAAGCTGTCAAATAAGCCTTACTGAAGAAGTGATATTGAGCTAAGACATGGAGATGACAAGGAACCAGCCCATTCAAAGAGCTAGGAAACAGTAAGTTCCCTAGGGTATAGAAACAGTGCAAAGGCCCTGAAGTAGGAAAGAGCTTTTTGTGTTTAAGTAACAGGCTAATGTGGTAGGAGCTTAGTAATTAAGGGGAGAGGTAGCCAGGGAACATATCATATAGGCCTTAGAGATTACAGTAAAGAGCTTGAATTTTATTCTAAATGCAAAGGGAAGTCAATAATTTAAGCAAGAAAGTGACTTGATTTGATTTATTTTTTCAAAGATCATTGTAGCTGCTCTGTAGATTATAGGGAACTAGAATAAAGCAAAGTCATCATTTAGAAGGCTATTTCAAAAGACCAGATGAAAGTTGATGCTTGGACTAGGATAGTAGGGATAGAGATGGAGAGGAGTGAACAGATTTAAAATATATTATGTGTACTAAACATCACTAATCACCAGGGAAAGGCAAATAAAAACCAAATGAGGTATCACCTTATACCTGTTAGAATGTCTATTATAAAAAAAAAAAAAGACAAGAAATAACAAATATTGGCAAGGATGTGGATGAAGTGGAACCCTTGTGCACTGTTGGTGGGAATGTATATTGATACAGCCACTAAGGAAACCAGTATCAAAATTCCTCAAAAAATTAAAAATTGAACTACTGTATGATCCATCAGTTCTACTTCTGGGCACTTATTTGAAAGAAATGAAAATACTAACTTGAAAAGATATCGGCAACCCTATGTTTATTACAGCATTATCTACAATACCGAAGACGTAGAATAACCTAAGTGCCCATCAGCGGATGAATGGATAAAGAAAATGTGGTTTTACATTTTCATTGTGTATGTGGTATACGTACATACACACATACACACACCATATATATATACAGCGGAATTTTATTTAGCCATAAAAATGAATGAAATCTTGCCATTTGATGGACCTTGATGGCATTATGCTAAGTGAAATAAGTCAGACAGAGACAGACAAATACTGTACAATCTCACTTATATGTGGAATCTTAAAACTGAACTCAGATACAGAGAACATCTTTGGTGATTGCCAGAGGCAAAGGGTTAAGGGATGGCCAAAATGAGTGAAGGTGGTCAAAAGGTACAAACTTCCAGTTGTGTAATAAATAAGTCCTGAGGATGCAATATACAGCATGATGATTAAAGTTAACAATACTGTACTGCATATTTAAAGTTGCTAAGAAGGTATACCTTAAAAGTTCTCACTACAAGAAAAAAAAAGTATAACTTTGTGTGGTGATGGATGTTACCTAGACTTATTATGGTGATCATTTCACAATATATATTGAATCCTTATATTGTACTTCTGAATCCTTATATTGTACAATCCTTATATTGAAACTAATATGTTAATTATATCTTCATAAAAAATTTTATTATGGGAGATGAGCTAATGGTTTGAATGTGGGAGGTGAGGAAAGAGGAGTAATCAAGAATGACTCCTAGATTTTGTGTTTGAGCAACTGGAAGGATGAAAATGCCATTTGTTGCAATAGGGGAGGGTCTAGGAGATGTGGAGTTAAGGAAACCACACGTTTTGCTTTCAAAATGTTAAGTTTGAGTTGCTACTTAGAAATCCAAGTACACTCATTAAGTAGGCAACAGGATATGGGTCTGGAACTCAGGGTAATGAGGTCAATACTAGAGATACAAATTTGGGAGTCATCGATATAAAGATGATTTTAAGCACATGATACCAGATGAGATCAACCAGGGAGAGAATGAAGAGTTGAAAAGAGTGAAAGACAATTAATATAGACAGAAATATAGAATGGGATTTTGCCCTGAGAAATCACATTTAGAAGTTGAGTAGAGGAGGATGAACCAGCAAAGACTGAGAGGAATGGCCAGTCAAGTAGAGAGAAAACCAAGAGAAAGTAATAATTTGGAAACTAAGGAAAGTAAATTTCTGGAAGGGAAGCATAATCATCTATGTCAAATCCTACTGTAAGATGAAGCTTCCTGAACTTGGGAACATGGAAGTCATTGACAAGAGCAGCTTTTGTAGAGGAATAGGTTTGTTGAAGAGTGAATAGGAAGTGAGGAAGTGACATTGATTGTAGACAACTCTTTTGGGGTGTTTTTTGTGAAGTGAAATAAATGGGTTCATAACTGGAAAAGATAGTGGGGGTAAGGGAAGTTTTTTGTTGTTGCTTTTTATCCGTTTTGTGGAGATTAGAGGGTTTTTTTTAAGATGGGAAATATCAGTTTATATGCTGATGAGAGTGATCAAATTGAGAAAAATTGTCAGTATAAGATAAAAAGGGACACTTGAAGGAATAAAGTCTTTGAGAAGGGAAGAGGAAATAGGATATAGAACATAAGTGAACATGTTGACATAAAATCAGAAAAGGGGATACTTTCAGCAAACTTATAGTTTAAAAAAAAATCGTTTCACTTAAGAATGTTCTTCATGAAGCAGTAAAAATTATTATATTAAATCTTGACCCTGGAGTACCCTTGACCCTTTTTATATTCTGTGCGGATGGAAAGGGAAATGTGCATAAAGCATTTGCACTGGATGCTGAAGTATAAGGTTTGTTTCAAGGAAAAGCACTTGTGCAATTGGTTGCTAACTACCTCATTCTTTCATGGAGCACAATCTTTAATTGAAAGACTGACTGACAGGCAATTGACAAACTATTCAGGCTTAGGTATTTGCCAAGCATTTTTTAAAGAATGAGTGAAGTGAGCCTCTCAAAGGAAATCAACTGATCATAAAATTCAAGATTTTTAATGAAAATTAGTATTTCGGAAAACTTGTGTTTGCCGCCATGAGATTGAGAGCTTCCTATTCCTTAAAGATGTTTTCGATGAGACTGGTAGTGATATTTAACAACTGTAACTTTTGAATATTTTATAATTAATGTGTTAGCATTTAAAATCTATGTAACTTGGTGAGCCAGTATTTCCCAAGTGACCAGTGCATGATGCTTTCAAATCACTTACAGATAAAGATCTCTTCAAAGGGCCAAAAACCAATGGATTTTACTGTAACAGGTGCCAACAGTATGTTGATATGGTTTCTGATTCTACCTTTTTACTAACCTTCAAGAAAGTACTATTCGTTGAGCTTGAGAGTGGTATCAGAGAAGAATATCCACAGTTATCTGAAAAGGCTATTAAAATGCTCTTTTCCAACTGCTAATCTGTATGAGGCTGAGTTTTCTTATGGAACCACATATATGGTAACAAAATAAATATATGAGAATCCAGCTGTCTTCTGTTAAGGCAGAGATTGGAAAAGAGACTTGCAAAAATATAAAACAATGTCGTTCTAAATTTCTTTTTTTGAAAATATGCTTGTTTTTTCATTAAAAAATATTTATGTTAGCAACAAATAGATTTCTATTATTTTTTAAATGAATTAATAAATATTTAAGAGTTTTCTCAATTTTAACTTCTAATATGATAAATAAACACTGATATACATGACTCACATAAACAAAAGCTCTTTCAGGTCTTCAATAATTTTGAGCATAAAAGGGTCTTGAGACTACAAAGTTTGAGAACTGCTATTCTAGGGAATGTGGGAGAATCCAGATTTCCTATGGAACACCTCAATTGCTCATAGTTTGATAAACCAAGACACATGTGTCAGTTCGCCAAATGTGGGAATATTGTATAAGAGACTTGCTAATTTGAATTCTGATAATACTGTGTAGTGTAATCCAATTCATAAGGCTATCAGTGGATTCTTCCCTATTGCTTTTGGCTCTTAAGCCAGGCCTCTTCTTTCCTTTCTTGAAAGCTCAGGGACTTAAGAGCAATGCTTTGAGGACATAGTTTACAAATACGAATGTTGATTTACATTTGTATTGAATGTAATGGCTTTTGGTATATTTTTACTTCTATATTTCATTTCATTCTTTCTGAAGTACATTGACCAGATCTATCTTTAGATATAAAAAATTGAGCTGTTGCTATGTTTACTTTCCTGAGGATGACAAAGCTATTAAATGGCAAACAGAATTGAAGACCAAATCTTCTGAAGTCAAACACAATTATTTATTCTTCCTTCCTTCCTTCCTTCCTTCCTTCCTCCTTCCTTCCTTCCTTCCTTCCTTTCCTTCCCTTCCTTCCTTCCTTCTTCCTTCCTTCCTTCCTTCCTTCCTTCCTATTTGTGCCTTATTACAATCCTGTGAGGTAGGTAGGGCACAAACAGTTATCTGCTTTTTACAGATGAGACCCCTGAGATTGAGTTAAGTAGAAGAACTGGGATCAGAACCTGGGAGTTTCATGACCTCTCTTCCTTTTACTCTTTTACCTCCCTTTCCCCTCAGGTTATTTTAAGACTTCATAGAAAGTAAAAATTGGAAACCTCCATTCTGCCAAGGATATGATTTTTCTCTAAAATTTGACTGTTCATGGGGTCCATAGTGCACAGCTGTTTAGAGGGGGTCAATGCCAGCTTACACCCAGCAGCTTAAATTCATGTCTATTTCTTTAACGTACAGCCCAATGTATGTGACACATGAGGGGAAAATGTGTTTTTATTTTCTTCATTCTTCTTGGAATCAAGAAAACAAATTCTGAGGATGTTTTAATAGTCAAAATGCCTCCCCCTACCCCTGCTGGCTACAAAATTTTCCAGTAATGTAGTAGAAACTATTTTTAAGATTTATATCTATACCTTTAAAGAAAAATAACTTTACAGAGATATAATTCACATACCATATAATTCATCTATTTAAAATGTACAATTCAATGTTTTTTAGTATATTCATCGTTTTTAAACTATCACCACTGCTGCTTTTAGAATATTTCATTGCCCTGAAAAGAAACCCTGTGCCCATTAGCAATCACTCACATTAGCCCAAGACCTCCATCCCTAGGTAGCTACCATTTTACTTTCTGTTTCTATATATTTGCCTATTCTGGACATTTCATATAAATGGAACCATGAAACGTTTGTTCTTTGTGACTAGTTTCTTTCACTTACCATAGTTTCAAGGTTCATCCATATTATAGCATGTATCAGTTTTTTGTTTTGTTTTGTTTTGTTTTGGTGGCCAAATCATTTTGGTAATTTGAAGTTGTATATGGATATGCCACATTTTATTCATCCATTCATCAGTTGATAGGCATTTGGGTTGTTTACACTTTTTGGCAATTATTAATAATACCGCTATGAGCATTCATATATAAGTTTCTGTGGGTACATATGTTTTTGTTACTTTCGGGTGTATGCCTAGGAGCAGAAATGTCGAGCTATATGGTAACTGTGTTTAATATTTTGAAGAATTGCCAGACTATTTCCTAAAATAGCTGTATCCTTTTACATTCTACCAGCAATGTATAAGAGTTTCAATTTCTCTACATCCTTGCCAACACTTGTTAGTTTCTATCTTTTTGATTATAGCTATCCTACTAGATATAAAGCCGTAGCTCATTGTTGTTTTGATTTGAACTTTCCTAATGGCTAATGATGTTGAACATCTTATATGTGCCCATTAGACATTCATGTATGTTCTTTGGAGAAACGTCTGTTCAGACTCTTTGCCCATTTTTAAATTGGGTTATTTGTCTTCATTATTATTGAGTTATAAGAGATCTTTATATAATCTATACACAAATCCCTTCTCAAATGTACAATTTGCAAATATTTTTTCTCATTCCACAAGTTGTCTTTTTTCACTTTCTTTGTATTTTGAAGCACAAAAGGTTTTAGTTTTGATAAATTCCAATTTACCTAAGAAAGCTTAGCCCAAGTACTTTTAGATTTTCTTCTGTGTTTTACCTCATATGTTTAGGTCTGTGATCCATTTTGATTAAATTTTTTTATATAATGTAAGAAAGGGATCCGGCTTCATTCTTTTGCATGAAAATATCCAGTTGTCTGTCTGAGAAAAATTTATTGAGAAGACTACTCTTTACCCATTGGACTGTCTTGGCACATTTGTTGAAAATTAACTATAAATGTGAGGGTTTATTTCTAAACCCTATCCTTATGCTAGTATCACCCTATATCTTTTTTCTTTAAAAAATATTTTCTAAATACAATAATAATATATGTCAATTATAGAAGTTTTAAGAAGTACACAAGAAGATAGAAGACCAGAATTTTTAAAATAATCCAGTCTCACCGTTCACATGTACCTTCTGGATCTTCCAAACTTTTTTGTCTTTTTCTTACATAGTTGAGATAACATTATAAATACTGCTCTGTATCTTTTTTTCTTGAGCACAGGCATTTCACCAATCCATTAAAAACTTAGTCAAAATTTTTAGTTAATATATATTTTTAACATACAATATTTCATTTGTGTGCATATAACTTATTTAACCATTCTTCTAATCTTGGACATCTGTTCCTCTAGATTTTTCTTAAAAATAAGGTTTAATTACCATGTTAGTTAGCATATATATGTATTTTGCATGTATATGTTTCTGCTCTGTAGAGTGACAGATTCAGATATAAGATACAGTAAGTACTAAAGCAGTTTGTAGCAACAGAAATCTTGTCTCAAGCTTTTTTTGTGAGTCCTAAAGTGTTTCCACTAAATCAATTCAAACTTAAGCTTTATGCAGCTGTGGACAAAGCAGTCACATCCTCAATTTGAAAGATGATGATCATTAATTTATTATTCATCCTTTATGTAATTTTTTTCTAAGAATAGAAAAGTTCCATTTTCTTGTGTATGTGTAATATATATCTCAGTGCACAAATATCTGAGTGTTTGAGCTATACAAGGCCTATGAGAGGCTGACTTTACCCTCAGTGGGCCTATATTTGAGGGAGTGGGGTAAAAATATGCACAGTATGTAAACAGTTAGCCAACAGTAAAGGCACACAGTGATCACTGTCAAAAAAGTTCCATTCAAAGTGCAGTTTTGGCTTGCAGCAGGGAGAGCCCTGTGGTAGCTTAGAGTCCCATAGACCTGGATCTGCATCCCAGTGACTGATGAACTTGGGCATGTAATAAAATCACACTGCACCTCCATTCCTTTATCTCTATAAAGATTGGAAAATCTTTGTAGGATTGTTGAGGGGACTAGAAACAATGAATGTCCAGTTTGTAGCTCAGGATTTATCCACAGAAAAGGTACTCAGTAAATGGTAGCTGCCATTTTTTGCTCTTGTTGTTATTGACATTCCTGTTAGGCTGACGTGAAGAAGGAAAGCTTCAGTAAAAAGATATGACACCTAAATTGGAAAATCAAGGATGGAAAAATCTGGCTAGCGAGTGAGAAGGGGAAGCTAAGGTACAGAAGAAGGACTGCGTAAGGTATATCAAGACCAGCCTGGCTAGAGCAGAAGATCACCTCAATAGTAGGGAAAGGAAATATCCCTACTATTGACCACAACTGGCCCCAGCACCACACAGTTACCAGTGTTTATAATTGGACATAAATGTGGTGTGTGTGAACTCCCTGAGCGTGTTTCGAGAATTCAGTAAATATTTATCAAAAATATGAATGGTGAATGAGTTAGCCAGGAGATTGTTCTTTCCTTCTTAATTAACTTATTTCTATTTAATTGTGTATTTAAATATACATTTAAGTGTGTCTTGACTTATGTCTTTTAAATGAAGGCTTTAATTGAGGTAAAAAATAATATATGTAGTTGTTTTCCAAAAGTTCCATTCTGTGTTTAAAGTGATAACATGTTAACTTTTTGGAGTTACAAGTAATTGGTTAAGTGGTCATTATTAATTTTTTTAAGAACCATATCAGCTATTAACCAGTTTATTAGATATTTATAATGGTATATTGACTTGATCATTGTACTCATCAAATGCTGAAGAGTGATAAATTGACAAGATAAAGCAATTTATTTTTATCTCATTTGGACATTTTCCCCGTTTCAGACTGAAACTAAAAATCCAATGCCAAAAATATCTTTCCAATGAAAAGTAAAACAGTTGTAACTTACATTTATACAGATTATTTTAGGGTACAGTGATCTTTCACTTTATTCTTTGAAAAAGCCCCAAAAGTCTTTGTATTATTATTTCCATTTTACATTTAGATAAACTAAGTCTCTGAAGAGTGTGCAAAGAAATTCAGATCCTATATTTGCTAGTTTCCTTTTATTAGACAGAAAGAAACATTAAATGACAGTTTTCTCTTTTATCCGTGACTACCTAAGACCTAAATTTGGCACCTTATTTGGTTTAGCATTTTTGATAACTTCTATTTCTTCCTTTATCCTTGTTTTTTTAAAAGATTCACTTTAGCCTTTTACTTTGCATATTTTAGTATTTTAAGATGGCATATTATTTTCTTCACTTAAATAAATTGCTTATTCAGTAATGATGTTAGCCAAAGCACCACCATGAGCGACTTTTTTTGCTGAGAGAAAAACATTTAAAAAATGAACTTCAACTGAAATGAAATACACAGTGCTTAGTTTAGAAAAAGTAGAATATAAATTCTAACTATTTTTTTCTGGTTAAACCTCATGAAATGAATTATAAGAAATAACATATATGAAAAATGAATTTGATCCGATTTTAGTTGGCATCAAAGTGACCAGCATTGTTTAGGTTTAAGCTATTTAAGGACATTAACTTCAAAATTCATTATATGTAAATTTTGATACGTATTAGAGAAAAACATTTTAAAATGTTCAAACTTGGGTTTCCAGGAAAGATAAAATTAGTATCCTAATAAGTGTAAATTTATCAAGTGAAAACCAAAATCCTAAAATTAAATGAAGTAAAATAAATTCACCATAGCTGAGTGTTTAAGAAAAAGAATTATGGATCTAGACTCCAAGAGTTCAAATGCCAGTTCTGTCACTTTAGCTGTATGATTTTGGATAAGTTACTTAATCTCTCTGTACTTCAGTGTTCTCATCTGTAAAATGGGGATAATAATTATACCTATGGTTATAGGTATAATTCCTATCTTTTAGAGTTGTTACGAGGATTAGATATTTGTAAAGCACTTAGAATAGTGCCTGGAACGCATTAAGTGCTAAATAAGTGTTTGCTAAATAAACAAAATGTAAAGTACAGTGTAATTTTTGTTGTAAAGAAAGCCCATATTCCATAAATATAAAATGAGGTGAAGATGTGTGGAACTAGATTACAAAATAAATGCAAGTAAAGAATAAGTAAAGAAGGAGGAGAACGTTGCCTTTTTAGTTGTACTATTGAGAGTCCTGTGTATAAAGAAGGAAAAGTACTCAGACACCAATTCACTATCAGTGAGCCTTTAGTTTCAAGTTAAGGTCACACTTTTTCTTCTTCCTTTTTTTTTTTTTCCAAAATAAGAATAACATTATTATCATATAAATGACCCAGTTACAGTATAAATTTGTTTTAAAATACAGACAAGCATTAATGAAAAAAATTAAAACCACTTGGGATTCTACTACTTAGAGATAACCATTGTGATATTTTGGTGAACATTTTTCTAAATATCTGTGCAAATATACATACATACATACATACATAAGTTAAATAGATAAAAAAATTTACATAAGTGGTTTCATACTGTGCATTCTGTTACATGTCTTCTTTCATTTAACTGTGTTGCGAAGATAGTTTCCTATTGATGATTATAGTATGAAATTTTGTTGTCTGCATTGCATTCTGGTGTATGGACATACTGTAATTAACAGCTTCCTTGTCAATAGACATTTAGATTGTTTCCAAGATTTCCCTGTAATGAACCACATTGTAATGATAGGCATTCCTCTACTTAGATATTTGTACGTGTTCAGTTTTTTCCTTAGGATAAATATCTAATTGCTGGTTCAAGGAATATATACATTTTAAAGTTTAACATATCTGTTTCTGTATCCTTGTCAATATTGTTTTATTAGCTTTATATATATGAGAGAAGAAACATAATAACTTTATGCTTTTATCTATAGCTCTTTGATTATTAGTGAACGTTAAGTTCATTTATTCGCTCTTTCAAGTTCTTTTGTGAATAACCAATACACTTTTATGCCTTTTAAAAATATATAGATAGACTGTAGAATCTACAAAACGATATAAGATCTAAGGAAATAATACATAGGCTTTGCAACTACGTGTGAAGAATTTGCTAAGTTACAGACTTGTGTCAGTGTTTATTTCTCTGTTTTTACCACCTTTCTTCCCCCAGTGTTCTCTGGGATTGTCAGTTCCTTTGCTATATAAAAGCAGTCTATGGCAGTAGAGCAAAGGCTGGATTGAAGATAGCTTTTGGAAGAAGCATCTAAACTCCCATCTCTCAGTGCCTGGCTCATTTCTCCATTCTTTTCCGCTAATTGGCACTGTTCATCTGCTGTAAAATGTTTCTGTTCTTTCATCTGAGTCCTATGACTAGTCTGACTGTTTCTTTTTACTCTTTTGGTATTTCTGTGGCTCTAAGTAGGGCTGATTGATCACTTTCTCAAGTCAGGTGTTAGGCTGGGCATTGGGGAGACAAGGATGAATAGGACTTGGTTCCTAAACCTGGTAGCTCACCTTCTAGCCAGGGTGGCATTACAGTGTAGTGTAGACTAATAATAGAGATATGTGAAAACTAGTTTGGGAAGTATTCCTAAAGGAAACATGCAAGCTGGGCCTTTAAGACTTCATGGTTTGCTTTCAAAGAAGTAGAGAGGAGGGAGTAGGAGTGGAGACAGGAAGGGCAGAGCTCGGAGGTGACTTACACACTGGGATCAGTCAGGGCTTCTCCCCTAGGCCTCTTGATGACATGACTTTCTGTGTGTTCCTGGGCAATAAAGTCCTCACTGTCACTTCTTCTCCATTTATAGGCTATGACATGTTACCCTTTTGGGGGACATTACATTTTTAATCATGTGGAGTATTGCATTCCTAGATCACTCCCCCAAATTTATCAGTGTTCTTTGTTTTGCTGTTAGTAGGCTGATGATATTTTTAATTCATTATGGAATAAAGTGAGGCCATTTTAGGACCATATAAAAAATGCAATGCTAAATATTCAAGTTATTAATACAAAAAAAAATACAAATCTCTTATTCTATTCATCCTTATGAAAACAGAAACTGAGTCAGGCTTTGATTCACCTGAACTAAGGATGGTAGTTTGGGCTTAGAGTATTAAACTTTTATCTCTTCTCTGTTACATACTGTAATAGTTATTACAGATAATAATAATAATGTTTATAGCCTAGCACTGTACAGGTCACAGGGCACTTTTCCTTATAATCTTCTGTAACCCTGTGAGGTGTGGAGTTTCTCTTGTCCTCTTTTGCTAATAGGCAAACAAAGCTTTGAAGAAATAAAGTGCACAGCCTCAAGTGCACACATATCTTTTAAGGGTAGAGCCAAAACTTGAGCCTCGGTCTTCTGACTGAAAACCCAGGATCTCTCGCTTTTAGGAGAGGATAGCATAAATGACTTGAAATTCTAGATGTTAGAACTTTTAATTACATTTTGCTAATTCATCTTTTTTAAAAAAGAGAGAAAAGACAGTTATCCTCTCTAACAGACCCATAGTTATCTGTAGATAGACCCAAATCAGAATCCTATATTTACAACAATAGCTTTGTATAAGTTGTCAGTTTATAGATGTATATATTATGAACTCAGATGAGCATTTTACATTTAAATAACTTAGGTAGATACGATAGAAGGAATGAAATTTTGTCACACACGGACTCCACAAATATGGATGGAATGGTTTAATGGAGAGAACATAACACCAACAATTAGAAATTTCAGTATTCTATTCTATCTCTTTTAGCTTGCTGATACCTTGGACAAGTGGTTTCTTTCTACTGGACCTAGTCTTTCTCATCTAAAAAGTAAAAAGGTTGAGCTTTATGTACTCTGAAGTCCACATGAATCCTAATATTCTTTGAATCTGTGCTTCTTAACTTGCTATCGTTCATATTTCAGTCTGTTTGTTGCTTTTTTAAAATCATCACCTTTATTTTTTTTTTACTTACCATAACATCATCAAAGAGATTTTAAGATACAATTTACAAACAGTATGCTCTTTGGACTAATGTGGAATAATAATGATAATGCCACCATACATTTATGAAGCACTTTGTAGTATTCATAGTGCTTTCACACAAAAAGCTCATAAACTGATCCTCACGATTTCTTCTTTGGAGTAGATTTAATAAGAATTTTCACTTTGATTTAATAATTCTTCTTAGGAACTCTATCATAAGGAAATTTTAACTTCCTGAAAACATTTAAAAAACATTTATCATAACTGAAAATAGCTATCTAGGGGTAGATTAAATAAACTGAAAAACATCCACAGCCATTAAAATTTTTATGAAGATTAGGTAAGAACATAGAAATATATTTGTTATTAATGGAGGAGAATATAGAGTTGAATACAAAGTTATATTACGGTTCTTAAAATAAAAATTTTAAAGGCACCAAACAAACATTTAGTGTTTACTAGGGGGAAAAATACTTCCTAGATGTATGCCAAAAGTGTGATTTTATGTTTGTTCTGTGGGATTTGGGGTAATCTTTTTACTTATTTTTTTATTTCTGATTTTTTTTATTGAGTACGTATTTCTTTTATAATAAAATATATGTGTGTATATATAAAATTATAATTTGATTTCAAGTAAATCTGAGGCCTAGTGAGTTTTTTTTGACATTCTCAAAATGGCACAAATGCCTTCCTGGTGAACTTGGGACTAGACACTGGGTTTCTTAATCTGTCCATTAGTGTTTGTCTTCTGCCATCAAATTATATGATATGCCAACAGATGTAAAGATTCCAACTTTAAAGTGTTTGCCTAGCTACATTTTTTCTTGGTAGTTGTAGTTCTCCTTTGATATTTATTACTTCATAGTAAAATTAACAAAATCAACATTTTTTTTCATACTTTCTAAAATACGACAGTATTTCCCCTGGCTGAGTAGGTTTTAGGGCAGCAAAATGTGGTTAGGAGCATGGGCACAAATGGACATGGGTTCAATTCTTGGTTCAATGTTGCCACTTGATAACTGTGGCATTTTATAAGAAATTTTTTTCTAGGACTCAGTGTTCTTATTTATATAATGGGCTTCACAAAGCTCTGTTGTACAACATAATGTTGTTGTAGACTTGTTCTAAACTGCTCTAACATTTCTATCTTGTCCCTCTTGTGTTCACATTACAGTTGTATATTACTGCTTATAGGCTGTCTTGCCATGCAGCTTAATGTCTCTAGAAAGAGCCCTAGGTTATGTTCTAAGCTTCAGAGTTGCCTCTCTTCGGTTCTCTTAACTCAATTTGCCTCTTATTCATTGTGGCATTATACAATTCTCTTAATCTTTCTAAGATGTAGATTCATTTTTTTTTAAAGTAAGGAAGTTAAAGTAAATAACCTTTCCATTTCCTTGTAGCAGGAATCTGTGATTCCTCCACATCTTGTTTGAGCACATACATGTTTTAAAAAACACAATAAATTGATAAAATCATTTTAGAAAACAATTTGGCATTATCCAGTGAACTTGAAGATATGCGTATGAAAATGTTTATGGCAGCACTATTCAAAATAGCCAAAGACTAGAAACAGCTTAAAATCTGTCAGCAATATGTTTATCATTAATCATGATATGCAATCCATGATTATGTAATGGAATACTGTGCAGCCATGAAACCATAGCTATATGCAATAATAAATTTTATAAACACAGTGTTGAATAAAAGAAGCAAAACAAAAGAGGATCTCCACAATGTTAGCCTATTTATGTATAGTTTAAAAATATTACTGTATTTTAGGAATGAAAACTATATAAAAAACTGATAATGACTACCTTGGGAGAGAGAAGGAGTTAATGAGAAAGCTCATGGGGAGCTTCTGGGACACTGGCAGCATTCTGTGTTTTTGACTGAGCAGTGATGTAACAGAGGTTTGCTTTATAATGATAACAATGGATACGTGTGTTTTAAGCATTTTCTTATATGTATATTATATCTTGACATTAAAAATTACAGGATATCAACAACAAAAAGTATATGTGACACTATTTCATTGAATTCTTGTAGTCTCTGAGAAATATTTGTCATTGCTAAGGACTTGATATTTCATTGTCATATACCAGAAGAAAAAGAATTTTGAACTGGAGCACTTGGAAGTTCATTTATCTTCTTAGCTTCACAAATGTGAATGTCTACTTTTATCAATTATCTATATGCAAAAGAGTTTTTATTCTTTATCCTTAATTTTTACAATAGCCCTTTCAGATTTTTATTGTTACCTTCATTTCACAAGTGAGGAAACTGAGGCTTAGGGTATTTAAATAACTTCTTGTTTGAGGAGGAATTTTAAATAAATCACTGGAACAAATCTGCATGGAGTATTTTTTATCTTTTTTGGAAACAATATTTGGGACCATTTTAAATACTCATAATATAAAAATAAGCTCTGAAACAAATAGACTGAATTTTGGATAGGTATCTTTGCTTAAAATATGCCTAAAATAATAAAAGATTTCTCAAATGCCTAGTAGTTAATGAGTTTGTGAGTATTTGGGCATTTACCACTTGTAGGTCAAGCCCTTGCACTGAGTGTTGAAATTGAACCTAATTAGAAGAGAAAGTGAGAGAAACAATGTCTCCATTTTTGATATACTACTTGTGGTGGTCACTTTATCCAAAGTTTGCTGAATTATGACCACTAAACTAACCACGAAACGGAAATTACTTTGTATAGCCAAGCCAAGCCAAAAAAAAGAGGGGAGGGATTTAGATTTAGTTTGTAATGTCACTTAGGATTCTTCTTAAAGGCTTGTGAACTTTCACCTTCTTTTAATAAGCCTTCATAATGACAAAGTCCCCGAAGAATGAAATCATCTAAGCGGAATGTGCCTATGTCTTAAAATCTGATAAACATCACTTCATGGTATTTAGGAGATTAAAAAAGACTTAAAACATGTAAATGTTACTTTCAGGTCATTATAGCCAAGGAAGCCTGTGGCCCAGCTATCAAAACAGCTTAGCTTTAGCAAGTTCCAAGAAGTGGGCTTAGCCAAATTGGTTAGCCCTGCTTTAGTACTCACTGCACTGTCTTTTGAGTTGACCTTTAACTTGTGATCTAAAATATAATTGTTTCATCTCTGAGGCACATTTATGTGTCCTTTTGCCCCAACACTAATTCATCATTCGCTTTATAGTAATTCCATTCAGACATCACCAGCAAGGCCCGTTAGAGGCTTCTAATGGATGCGAGTAGATAGATTTCCTAATCAGTGACATTAGTTTATATCTCCTTATTAAGATACCCATTAAATTCATACTTGAGAGAGATAACATGAACACTAATGCACTTTACATCTTCCATCAGTGCTTTTTTTATTTATTTCTATAAAGGAGTTATTAATATCTGAATTTAAGAGTCCAAGAGAATGTAAAGCTTTTAGCAGTGGTCTAAGATCTTTCATTCTGGTTAAGACATGGAAGATGTGAAAAGCAAAGGCATTCATCATTATGTTGTCATTTTTATTCTCTTACTCTTCCTAAAACAGCCATTAAAATGTAATTTATTTTAAAAGTTAATTAATATCTTACTTTTATGTAATCTCTTTTCCTGAACACAGTACATTATCCTGATTCCCTGTACTTTATAAGTTATCTTGGTTTTCTAATTTTAATCTGAAACTCAGAATATATACAGAGTTGTGTGTACCTTTAGATATACCAGCCAAAAAGTATTAATTGAATGTACTATACTAGCTCTGGTGGGTGAGGAAGTATGAAAGAAGTTGGCCCATATGAGAAATAGTTTACATATGTGTTAAATCTAATTATTCTAGTGAATTCCCCATCATATTGCTTTAACCAGAAGAGATATTCAGTAAATATTTCTTAATTCCGTTCATTATCATACCCATTCGAGACTTTGGCAAAATTGCTTATGTGACTTTCCACTTGAGGAATCCATAAATTATTGCTTACAGTGGCTATGACAACACTGTGGCAGCATGGTACCCTTTTGTTTTGGGTTTTTGCTATTATTGCTTTTTCAAAATTGGCAATATGAAGTTAATAATTCCAAAAAGTAGCAGTTTTGTATATCTGCTAGCACACTCACTTCTATCAGTCTAACAACCGACATCATTACTGTCCACCTTTGGTCCTCACTCTAACTCTGTATCCCAGGTGCCGAAAGAGGAGGTTAGGCAGTGGCAGGCTTTTCAATTTGCTCCTTGTATCAAACTTCCTTTACTGTGACTAAAATGCAGTATCTTAGACTCACTGTAGTTAATTCTATACTAACATTCTCTTCTCCCAAAATAATCACATGATTAAATATCAGTACCTATATTTATAGCTACATTAGTTCGGATTCAACAAGAAGCAGACTTCAAGAGGGGATTAGATGTACAAAAGATTTATTGGAGCAGGTAGCGGAAGGCGCAAAGAGCCTTTGGACTGTCATGCAGATACTATATTTGTAGAAGGAGAGAGGGAAGGAAGGCAGACTTGGTAGGAAGAGTCTTGGACTGCAAATCAGTTCTAGAAAGGTGCATTTGGGTTGATAGGAAGTCCTCAAGCCAGAGTTGCCCTTTGGAGAAGTCCCATGTCTCACCCAAATGCGCCAGCCTTAGCACCACTGCTATGCACAGTCCTTGGCTGGGAGCATTCTGCAGGAAGGATAGCATGAATGCAGTAGGGATCCAGAGGTGCAGTAGCTGGAACCACAAGTCAGTTATACTCCATGCCACAAGAGATCTAAGGGACACATTTCATGGCTTCTGTACTAGTTGCATGACTTTAAATAAGTTTAGCACCTCTCTGAACCTTAATTAAGAAGGGTAATAACTGCCAACACAGGGTTATTATAAAGATTAAATAAAAGAATATATGTAAAAACCTTGGAAGAGAATAATACTTAACATTAGTTTCCTTTATGGCCCCCCTTCTACTAACATGTAATTATTTTTCAACTTATTTTCCTTAGAAAAATATCATTAGGGTATAAGTTGTGCTGCTCGAAGTATGGTCCACAGAGCTGCTTGTTGCCAGTCTACAGCAGGATTAGGAACTCACACTAAATGTAAATCAGCCATGTCAATAAACACACTGCTTAGTTCAGATGCATTTTTTTTTCATATCAAGACATTCTGAATGAAAGAAGGAGTTCATTTATTTATATTCTATCACTAGCTTCTTATTTATGCATACTGGTATTTTGAGTATCTTTGAAGTTTAGTCAAACATAAAAAGCAGATTATAATATCTTTTTAATAATCAGATTTTCTTTTACACTGTATAGGGGGCTCTATCATATGTCTTTCTGCTTGCCACTGCAGAGGAAACCACTCCAAGCTGGGCGTTGGCGATTCAGGTTACTTATGTCAGTGGCAGTCAATGGCACCTTTAGCTTTGTCAGCTTCAGGGCCTGTGATCAAGTATCAAAGCAGGCAGGTTTGTCATTGTCATATTTCCAGGTCCTTTTCTGTGTGTCCTTTTCCCAACTTATTTATCAGCATATATTTATTGAACTCCTGCTACCTGCCAGATACCACGTGCCTGCTGGTGCCCAGTGCCCTCATGCTGCTCTGTTACAGCCTCAAGTCATGGTACGCCACTAAAATCCACTTTCTCTCACTGTCCATAGTACTGTTCCCTCAGTAAGCAGATAGGTGACTAAGAGGGAAGTTATCTGATTTACATAAATAATACAAAGGTGACTTACCTCCTAGTTATATATTTATAATTTAAATTCCTGTTAATGTAATTATATAAGACATATTTTTGAACTGTGGATGCCCTAGCTTAATCCATGAGCGAGAATCTTTCTTTAGTTCTTTTCACCATGTATTTCAGAAATACTTGTCATTACACATCTGTAAGGCTGCTGACCTCTGCCCTAAAGTGAGTGTTGGGTTTTCCCACAGTTTTTTACTTTCTTTGGTAACCTTCTTCCATGGAATAACCTTGGGCAGGGAGACACAAATCCAGGAAGCCAATCAGACTTATGTCTTGTGTTTAAGGATTTAAAATATAGGTTGTATATGATTTTTAATTTAAGGATCCTTTTATATTTGAAACTGATTAGATGAAGCCTTGTATTTTTTTTTTCCCTATGTATTCCCAGATCTTGATAGTTTGTTAACATGATGTAGTAGACTAGGAATATCTAGTTTTGCTTTCATACTTTTAAAAACTGAAGTGCATATTTCGTAAAATTAAAGCATCCCAAGGGTCAGTTAATATAAAGTAATACTTTACCAAGGTCATAAGTGATTTAATATGAAAGATTATATTTTATCGTAACCATAACAGACTTAGCAAAACCTAGGCAGACAAATTGCTAGTTTAGGAATGATCTGAACTTTTTTTTCCCCAAAAAACAAAACCCACGAGATTATATATATATATATATATATATATATATATATAGCAACAGGCATTATTTCATTGATCCCCAAGGTTGTAGATCTAGCAGCAGCTATTATAACATGCTTTATTTTTATTATTGCACTGTTTAGTTAGTCATCCAGATTCTAGCCACTTGTGTTTATAGCAAGAAATAGTATCCCAGTCGAAGCAGCACAGCTAGTCATACCTTTTTATTGATGTAATTTGACTTATTTTGATTTCTTTCCTAGTGTCTAACATTTTGTGAAACTCTAACATAAATTATTGGCTTATATAATCCACTGCATCACCCTCACCCAGAGATTTGCTGCCTATGCAGTTCCTTAATTTTCAAGTGTGGGAGATTTATTTTTCCTTAGTGAGTCCTAATGTTTCTGCATGCGTGCACACATGCACACACACACATGCTTATGAATGTGTGTAGGTACACAAGAATGCCAGTGAGAAAGTTAAACGTATTCTTGATTAATTCCTGCATGAGATTCTGGAGAAATCTTAAAGCTTATAGATAACTGGCTGCTATTTTCTTATGTTGAACTGATCATGAGCAGTATGGTAGTAGTCTTAAATTTTGATCCAGTTTTGCTTGTTTTTCCTATTAGCTGACTAATCAGGACTCTGTACACTTCATGTCCTCTGTGAATACTCATTGACTGCATAATTGACTAATTGATATTCCATAAGCCAACATAAACAGCAAAGATATTATCACAAATATTATGTTAGACATAGCACCCAATATAAGATAAGTGGAATTAAACCCACTTTACAAATGAGGACTTTAGAAACTCAGAAATGTTAAACAACTTGCCCAGAGTTATGCAGTTTATAAATGATCAGGGTACGTTATCAAAAAATTTTTAATACACATTATTTTATTTGATCCTTAACACAGTCCTTAAGGTGGACAGAATAAATTATTGTTTCTATTCACATTTTAGAACTGAGTAAAAGGGTTTGATAACTTACCGCAATGAGACTGCTTTAGTCTAGGACTATCCTCTGAATTCTGATAGTACTTGGCATTTGTAGAAGTTTATAGGCCAGTAAAGGCATTGGTCACACTACTGTCCCATTGGCTAATTTTTATTAAGAGATTCTTCATTGCCTCCAAGGTAGGGTCCCTGCTCAAATACTTGGCATTCAAGTAAGCACTCTTATAATGAGTACAAACATTTGGGTAGGAGGGGACCTTGCAAAGCTGTTCATATCAAACCTTGCTTGAAACCTTTTTAATGATTTGCCATAGGTTACCTTCCTATAACCCTTCCCCCTTAAGAAAAAAAAGAGAAAAAGAAAACTGGCATGGCAAAGACTTCACATGATCTATCTTCTTCCTCCCTTTTCAGCCTTACTTCCTGCCGCCATTAACCCCAAAACCCCTGCCTCTGGCCCTTTATGCCAGGAAAGCTGAACTACTTCACTGAGGTGAGGCCCACCTTCTGCTCGTGCTTTTATACTCCCTTTGCCCCAAATCTCCCCCTATCATCTATATGCTAAAATCCTATTTATTCTCCACTATCCAGCTAGGCTATCTTTTCTGTGAGGCCTTTCTTTGCCCTCCTGAACAAAGTTACCATTCATCTTTCATTCTCTCTGCTGAACTTTAAAAAAAGAAAAAAAATCGATCAAATATATCAATATTATCATTATATTTGTTGTTATTCGTTGCATGTGTATGTCCCGCAACTGGACAGATAAGCTCTTTAAGGGCCAGAGACAGAAGCTTATTCATCCCTTTATCCTAACACAGTGCTTAGCACATAAAATGGACTCAGGAAAGGTTTGTGCATGGAAGATGGAGTCGATCAGTGACCTTCCTACTTGGACTAAGGACAAGGATTCAACCTGAAAGGAATAGCCTGCCATTTGAAAGAGGAGGAGGAGTGCATAAGTACTCAGATGGAAACTGTCTTCACTTGTAAATGTGCTTGGCTTTGCATGTGTCTAGGAAGGTAATGCAGGGCTTTGAGAAATGAAGTGAGATTAAGGAGAAATTATACAGTAAGTGAGCATTTTTCCCAAAACATATGCCTTTGGTAATAAGTCGTTATAAGTTTTTGTGTGCCTTTTTCTCTTCTTCTAGTCAAACAGAGAGCTGACAAATGTTTGGAAGTGTTATCGGCATTTTCTAATAGTTTGTCTTTAGCTGACATTTTTACTTAATTATTTCAAATGCAGTAGCCAAATTACTGCCCTTATCTATAATTAAACTAGTGTATTTATAATTGCAATATAGGACAGATTGTTACCAACTCAACAAGGATGCATGACATGTTGCCATTCGAAGATCTGAAAATAGAGGGGAAGGGGTTGTGTTGTGTCTTTAATGTAACCCTGGAATCTAGTAACACTTTTTTTAGTTTTATAAAATTTATATATACTATTAAAGAGTTAGGTAGTTCCTTAAGGGTTATTATGAAAACAGTATTTCTCCTTGTTCCCAAAGGCAACCACTTTCAACAATTTAAACAGATTCTCTTAGTATTTGCTTCCAGATTACTAAAAAACTTGATAATATTTCTACTTCTGGGGTTTTGTTTTAGGATTATCAGCAATTCCTTCAACAGGAGGTGAGAATTTAGTTCCCTTTTACCACCTCTTTACTACATTCGTATGCCCTTTCTGTTCCCTTGTTCTACCAATATAGGTTATTGATAAACCTATATATAATCTAACAATATAGGTTAGTGTTTAAATTACTACATCTGTGTAAATCCCACGCGCAGATAAGCCATTCTGTATACTATGATTACTTTTATTCCTACCTAATATTTTTTGTTTTCTTAGGAGTTTATGATTCACTTTTTTTTTTCCTTTGATTAGTTTTCAGTGTATTCACAACTAAATTCCTGGATGGATCCCAGGTCTTCCTCTTTCTCAGTTTATTCTCTTGTTGGAATATATCTTCCTATAGCTTTTTTAAAAAGGGTATATGGAGGTAAATTTCAATGACCTTGTAAATCTGAAAATATCTTTATTTTTATTTGGCTGGATGTAAAATTTTAGGCTGGAAATAATTTTCCTTAAGAATTCCGAAGTCAAAAAAAACAAATGATCTAGTCAAAAAATGGACAGAGGACTTGAATAGACACTTCTCCTTAGAGGACATACAAATGACCAACAAATATATGAAAAGATGTTCAACATCGTTAGCTATTAGGCAAATGCAAATCAAAACCACAATGAGATACCATCTCATACCTGTTAGAATAGCTATAATCAATAGGACAAGTAATAACAAATGTTGGAGATGATGCGGAGGAAAAGGAACCTTCATACACTGCTGGTGGGACAGCAAATTGGTACAACCACTATGGAAAACAGTATAGAGGTTCCTCAGAAAACTAAGAATTGATTTACCTATGATCCAGTAATCCCTCTACTGGGTATTTACCCCAAAGACTCGAAAACTCATATCTGAAAAGATATTTGCGCACCAATGTTCATAGCAGCGTTATTCACAGTGGCCAGGACATGGAAGCCACTGAGTGTCCTATGATAGATAACTGGCTAAGGAAGCTGTGGTACATATATACCATGGGATATTACTTAGCCATAAGAAGAGATGAAATACTGCCATTTGCAATGACATGGATGGACCTTGAAATAATCATGCTAAGCAAAATAAGCCAGAGAGAAAAAGCTGAAAATCACATGATATCACTTATATGTGGGATATAAACCTAAAAGCAACAAATGAACAAGACCAACAGAGATTCATGGACATGGACAATGGACTAGTGGTTACCAGAGGGTTGCAGGGAGGGGGAAGATAGATGGGGGAAATTTTTTTTAAATCATTTCTTCAATAAAAATATTAAATAATATAAATTAAAGAATTTCGAAGTCATTCCTCAATTATATTTTAGCATCCAGTGTGACTTTTGAGAAACCTAAAGACATTTTATGCCTCCTATTTATTTACTTATTTTGTTTTGCTTTGTTTTGTTATTTTTCTGGAAATTTGTAGGAACTCTTCTTGTCCTCAGTGTTTTGAAATTTCAGACTAATGTGTCTTTTGGTTTATTTTTATCCATTGTGCTAGGTACTCAGTAGATACTTCAGTCTGAAAATTCAAATCATTAAGTTCTGGAAAATTTTCTTGAATCATTTAATTGATGATTGTTTCTCCTTTATTTTCTCATCTCTGTTCTGGAGTCCTTTTATTTAGATGTTAGATTTCATGCACTTATTCACTAATGTTCTTTCCTCTCTTGTTTACCATCTCTTTGTCTTTTTGTTCTGCCTCCTGAGAAATGCCCTTAACTCTATCTTCTTACCCTTCTGTTTTTTATTTTTCATAATCTGCTTTCATATTTTAAATTTCTAAGAGCTCTTTTTCTCAGAAAAAAAAAAACCCTTTTTTATGTGGGTAGTAACTTATCTATCTGAGCATTTTAGTGATTTTTAAAAATTTTGTTCTAGTTTTTGGTTTAATCTTGATATATCATTTGCATTAGAGGCTTTTCTTAGAATTTTGGTGATACTTGATTGTGTATTTATTTTTTAGAAGAGAGGGCTAGAAAACATAGGAAGCTCTTAGTATGTGGGTAGAGGCTGTCAACTGTGGCATTCACTGCAGGGTAGTTTGTCCGGGCTCTTTTCATTGCAGAACACCTAATGGTGGGCTTGTCAAGGATCTCTCTGCTATCTGCCTGTAAAGTATAAGCCTGTAAACTAGTTGCCTATATTATGGAAGTAGAGTGGGATGGAGGGAAAGAGGACTGAAGGTCTCAGAACTATGTATATGTTTACTTAATCACTTTGTTTTTACCACATCGCCTTTTCCTTAATAGTGCTAATGTTTCCCTCTCCAAAGAATAAAATTCTAGTTTATTTGCCAGGGGGTGGGAGGGATTGTTGCCTGGCTCTGTGGAGTTGGAGGGAATCTGGAGATGTTGTCTTATAAGAGATTTTCAATCTGTCGTCTTCTTCATAACCCCAATTTTACTGCCACTTAAAGAAGTACTTGGGGGCCACCAGTTCCTGAGCCTTATTGGAGTTATTGAAGTGTAGCTCAGATTACTTCTCAACTCCTCTCTTCTGGCTTAGTACTCAACTTTTTTAAGTTCACTAAATTAGTGACCACTTGTCCATTCACTTTTCAGTTTCCAAAATTTTGTTGCTGTTATAGCTTCTCCTATTCTGTCTTTGTTTTATTTATGTATAAGCACAATACATGCAGGGAACAACAATTTAAAACATTACTGTCTTCCCATTAGAAACAATGGAAACATATGATAGAAAATCCCATTACAGACATGTTGGAATTACAGGAGGCTGCAAAAGTAAACATACACATTCCATCTGCCATCGTAAGCCTCAAGTCTCCAAAAGAAGTTTTTAAATGGAGGAGGAAGGTTTTTAAAAGGTATAAGAAAACAATGAACTTTAAAATATTCTCTTAATTTTAACCAAATTCACTATGATTTTTGCATTTCCAACAATAGAAGAATGAGATCCAAATACAACTAGTAACTGTCTCAAAGCCACAATCAGGCTTTTCCGAATATAGGTCTTTCCCTGCTCAAGTCCAGAGTCACAGAATTTAAAGATCAGAGACACCTTCTGTAATTTCCAGCACTTTTCTACAGCATTCCTAAGAGATATTTATTATGCTTCTTCTTAAAACTAATTGATGAAGAATGTATTACTTTCTGAGACAGTTCATACACTTAGACTGTGGAGGAAGAGAGGAAGGAGGTCGGAAGGTTGATTCTATCGCTCTATAATGTTTATCCATCATATACATGCTATAAAGAAGGTGGACAGTATTATAGGAGCAGCATTATTTGATGTTCATGGGCTTTAAATCAGATAGACCAGGGTTTTATTTGTTTTATTGGTTATGTAACCTTTAGGAACCGCTTAAACCCCTATCTTCATCTGTGAAACAAAGATAATAATACTTTGAGAGTTTATAAAGTTTAATTATGATACATTATTAAAGAACCTAACAAAGAGCTTGGCACCTAGAAGCTGATCATTAAGTGATATCCATTATTCTTCTTACTGGTTCACTTGGAAAGCTTTTCAGTGTATAACAATTGGCTAAGCAAGAAGAAAGGGTAAGATTTAAATAGAGAGAGCCAGCAATGGAAAGGACTAGGATAGACCTTCCAGACTAAAGGAAAAGCATGACAAAGGTATAGCTGTTTCAAAGAATCAAAGTGTAGGGCTTATTTAAGGAATGACAAGTACTTCTAGGCATTTGGATTGTAGAGTGGGTAAAAGGGATCCAGCTTAATGTTAGTGAGTGTAGGAAGGTTTTGACATAGGGCACCTTAGCAAAAAAAAAGAGTTGACGTTCTCACATATTACAGCATTCAGTGAGACACAGACAAAACAAAGATCCACTGGGAAATCAAAGATCCCTTCTCTGGTAAAGCTTTACTTAATATGGCTTTTGAACAACTTCACCTGATAGAGGTCAAAATTGTAATGGAAGTTATTGATAAACCTGAAAAAAAATGAATGTTAAATACATAGTTATTCTAGGCAAGTCAAAAATCTTAAGTAAAGAATATATCCAAGGGAAGGAGATAATTATCTATTTGAAAGGATTTTAGGAGGAAGGAGTATAATTAAACTTTGCTGATAGATTAAATTAATACAAATAGAAATTGGGAAAGTTTTAACTCACATGAAAAATAATATTTTTTAACAGATAGAACTGCCCAACAACGGAATGGAAAGCCTGGGGATAAATTAAGTATCTAGTCATCAGAGATGTACATACTAAAGCTACATGATTATCAAGGGTGCTGTAGAAAATGAGTCTGTTCCGTAAAAGTAAAACCAAGTTCCTCTGAAGGTTATACTCTATTCTGTACGATTCTGTGCTTAAGCAGGGCTCTTGATCTCTCTCATCTAGGTATAAACCTTGCATTGGGCTGTGCCTGATGATCTAAGGTGGAGCCAAGGTGGTGACACTAGCGCTGGGGAGCAGTTGCAAATACAGATAAAGCTTTACTCACTCACCCGCCGCCACTCACCTGCCGCTCACCTCCTGCTGTGGGGCCTAGTTTCTAACAGACCACAGACCAGTACTGGTCCTTGGCCCAGGGGTTGGGGACCCCTGGCCTAGAACATCCTGTTCCACAAACTAGGACCTTAACAATTGTTACAAATAACCCGAGACAGTCCCTTCGTTGAGTTAAACATTTCAGCTGCTTCAAAGACTTCCAGTGGCTTTCATTAGAACAGGCTCCTGATGGCGCCTTAACCAGGGACTTCTCCACATTCCTGGTGAACACAGTGAAGCAGTCTTCATCCAAACGAGGCCTTTGGTGCAGCTCCATGGATCTCAAGGGCATCCTCACCCAAATCGGGAGCCTCCAGACCCCTTGACACAGGCTTACCAGGCCCTTGCAAGCCCCTAGTAGCTGCAGAACTCTCTTCATCTCTTTATCTTAACTGAAACCTGTAACTTTTTCCATTGGAGACTTGTTTTCTGACTCTCTACCAAGCAAGGAGGTGATGGAGATGGAGGGAGAGGTTTGTCCATTTCTCCAGACCATAATTTTTCCCTTCCTGTGTAAAACCATCATCCTTCTTTGAGGTCATTTAACTATTCAGCTCTCCATCACACCTAATCACTATCACCTGATATGCTCATTACTTCTTTGGGGTGCTCAGAATTTGGAACTTTGCTTAATTTAAAGTTTTCTTTTTGAGGCTGCTGACTCCTCTGGTCACCTCCATGACTCTAGACTCATGCCCTGTTTTTCCCATACCAAACTGCTTGCTGTTTCCCATGTCCTCTCTTGCTCCTGGGCTTTTACCCATGCACTTTCCTCTGTTTGGAATACTGTTTCCCTACTTTTACCTAGTAAAATCAAACTTGTTCCCTGTGGCTCAGATAGGTTGTCACTCCTAGACTTGGTTAGGTATCCCTCCTCTGTGTTCCTATAATTTCCTCTAGTGTGATACTCATTATTCTTTAATATAATTATTTTCTGATTTTTAAATATCTTTTCCCTTATATTATGATTACTTTAAATGCAGAAACTACCTCTTCTATATTTTGTAACTTTAGCCCATGGCCTGGCACGTAAAAGGTGTTCAGTATCTGTTGACTGAATGAATACCTGATTACAGCTGTTTGTTTTCTTTGTACCTGTACAGGACTGAAGGTGGAACAAAGAGGAACAGACTTGGTGTTGTTGCCATAGTTGGTTTATATAGCTAGCTCAAGTGTGTTGTGCTTTCCCAGTTTGATAAACAAGGTCACTTAATGCTGTGTGCTTTGCTTTAACAACCAAAAATTTTGTCCTGTTCTGAACTAGTTATTTATGTGGTTTTTAGTTTTTCAGTCTGTCTTCCATAAACTTGAACATCCAAATTTGACTCTTAGCCTGACAAGATCTTCCAGAATATTTTAGAGAACCATAATCTCTGGAGAACAAAAACACAGACTAACCAAAATGGATAAAGTTGGGGGTGATTCTTCAGTGTCCCTAACCCCTTCCCCCTGAACACTTAAATTAGCCATTGGAGAAGAATGTCCCTGCATATGTTTAACGTTCAAAATATTATTTTCTAACTAAAATCCTCTGTGCTCTTGTGTACAGCTATCCCCATTATACCTGACATATAATAGGTAAACAAAATGTTATCTGTTCATCAGGGAACTGCTCAGGCCACATTTTCCCCATGATTTCACTCCAGATATTTTCAGGTAAAAGGTAGAAGTAATCTTTTCGACCTGTATTAGTTTTCTATTGCTTCAGTAACAAATTACTCTAAATTTAGCAACTTATTTATCCCACAGTTCTGTGGGTCAGAAGTCTGGGTGGGCTCATTTGGTTTCTCTGCTCAGGGTCTCACAGGGCCAAAATCAAGGTGTTGGTCAGGCTAGGCTCTTATCTGGAAGCTCTTGAGAATAATCTACTTCCAAGTTCATTTAAATTGTTGGCAGAATCACTTCCTTACAGCTCTTGGTCTGAGGTTTCCATTTACTTGCTGGCTTGCAGCCAGGGGCCACTCTTTGTTCTTAGAGGTCTCCCACATTCCTTCTCACATGGCCCTTCCATCTTCAGACCAATGAGATCCCATCAAGCCTTTCTCACAATTCAAATCTCTCTGAACTTTCTCTTTTGCCAGTCAGAGAAAACTATCTGCTTTTAAGGGCTCATGTGATTAGATTAGGCCCACCCAGATCATCTCACTTGGCCATAAACATAAAATAATCAGAGGAGTGACACCAGAGGATGAAGGTCATGCAGGCTATCTTAAACTTCTGTCTACTTCCCCACCCTTCAAACTCTAACAGAAGGTTGTAAGAAACCTTACAGAAGGTCCTTTCCTTCTAGGTTCATTTAGTTATCATTCATTTAAGAGGAAACCTCTTTCAGGGTGGCATCCATGGCTGGGTCATTTTGTCATACTCCATCACACCTTGCACACCTTGCCTGTCATAGGTATTCAGTACATATCTAATAAATTACTCTTGAATCTCAAAAACATAAATAAACTGTGAGATCAAAAGACAAGTGAAATTTTTTCAGACCAAACTGTAAGAGTATCTGTTCAGTTAGAGGAACGATGTGCACTCAACAGTTCATTGCTGTGTGGGGAGAGGGGAATTGTTTTTGTTTTTCTTGTCCCTTCCCTTCCCTCCCCTCCCCTCCCTGCCCCTTCCCTTCCTTTTCTTTTCTTTTCTTTTCTTTTCTTTTCTTTTCTTTTCTTTTCTTTTCTTTTCTTTTCTTTTCTTTTTTTGAAGCTACATTTATTTATGATCAACCAGAGAGACTAAACAGTGGAGACATGGGCTTGGACCCTAATGTAATTCAACTGAGGTCAGAGGAATTTCATCAAAGGCATGAAGTTGATATTATAGTAAAATTAATATTTTAAGGAAAAGAATCATTAAAGAGAGAAAAGAGCATTCTGGAAAACTGTGTTCCATTTAGGGCACCTCATTACCAGATTCTTTAAGGGAAACTGGAGGGAGTTCAGAGACATAAAGAATGATGAAGAGGCTGTAGGGATTAATTTACAAGCAAAGATTTAAAAAGACTAAATATGTATACAGCTAAGTAGAGATGTAACTATTGTAAATGTCTTATATCAAGAGAAGGAAATGTGTTTCTCTCAAGAGTTCATGGTTTCTTTCTAAGTATTATAATTAAATAAAGAAAAGGAAAACAATCTTTTTTAACTAACTTGTAAGCAATATTTAGACTATGTGTGTAGTGAGATGTAAAGTATCAGAGCTGAATTCAAATCTCAGATCCTATACTTGCTACCTGTGAAATTTCAAGCAACTCCTTTAAACTTTTAAACTTCGTCATGTGCAGAGTGAGAATTATACAACCTACCTTATAGGATTATTATGAAGATTGAGTGAAATGACAAATAGGTTCCATTCCTGGCACATTCAAGTTCTACCATTTATTAGCTCTATCTCTAAGTCTCAGTTTTTTCAATCATAAAGAGTTATAGTGAGGACTGAATGAAATAATATAACATTAAGTGTTTAGCATAATGCCTGGCACATAATTAAAGTACTCAGTAAACATAGTAGCAGCTGTAACATTATTTTTGTTATCATTAACACAACCATAGAACCTAGCCAAAAGTCTAGCATATATTCAGATTATTTCCAGATTTTCTCTACATTTGCACCATTATCACCACCACCACCATTACCACCACAAACACAAACTATTCAGTAATTATTTGTCAAATTTAATTAAATAATTTTTTCCAATGATCATGTCAAGTATTTGTGGTCATTGTACATTCCTGGGACGATGACAGAATGAGCTTCTGTATTCCTCGTGTAATCAAATATATCAGAACAGACTTAAGTGTATTTTCATTCCAATAAAACTCTAATACTTCGATTTACTTGAATTTCTATGAAAGAATCTCTGCATTTATAATAAGTTTTTCATTTTTGTCTTTTATACACATAAGAACTCTTTGTGGCTCCTCATTACAAATAGAATTGTGTTGTTCAATAAACAGAATTTACTTTAGCTAGATTAAGCAGAAATGGTATTAATTAGACAGTTTCTAATTAGAGGGTATTAAGATTAATCAGATGTATTAGGTATTCATCAGAGGCGGCTCACAGAAACGGTAGGGGGGCCTGGAGAAGAGATACAGGTGGCAAAAAAAAACATATGAAAAGGTACGCAATTTTATTAGTCATTAGGGAAATGCAAACTAAAGCTGTAATGAGATAATACTACATATTTATTAGAATGACTAAAATTTTTAAGACAGAATATCAAGTCCTGATGATGATGCAGAGCAACTGAAATACACAGTGCTGGTGGGAATGTAAAATTGCATATCCACTTTGGAAACAATTTAGCATTTAAAAAATAAAGCTAAACATGTCTACTATTCAATCCAGAAATTCCACTCTTAGGAATTGGTCCAAGAGGAATAAAAATACAACTCCAAACAAAAACTTGTGCTATACACAGGTATAAAACCAAATGTTTATTGCACCTTAATTCATAAGAGCCAAAACTTGAAACAACTCAAATGTATTAACTGGCATATAGATAAGCAATTGTAATATATCCTTACAGTAGAATACTACTCAACAATGAAAAAGAGTGAACTACTCATACATGCAACGACATGGATGAGTCTCAAAAATATAAATGAAAGAAGGAAGATACAGAAGGCTAAATATTCTATGACTTCATTTATAAAACTTTCTAGAAAACTGTCACTGACCTATTGGACTGTGATCTTCATGATCTGATATAGTTCTTTACATCAAAATTGCATCAAAGTCAGTGAATTAGAAACAGGAGTACTGAGTTTGATCAGTTTAGAGAGGAAAGTTTAGCTACCAAGGGAATCAGAGTCCTCACTGGGTCTAAGGTTAGTACGAGGTAGTTTAGGTTAAATCAGGGTGCACAGGACTATTAACATGAGGGCTGGGAGCCAAAGTTGAGCCTGCTGGACCTGACAGCATGAATATCTGCTCTGACAAGTTTGTCCACTCACATAGCCTTTAGCCTCTAGAGAACATAATCTTTCTTTGATGATCATTATTGAAAGCTGATTGCAGTTGTTGTCAAAGGTATGACAAATTTCCAGTTCTGCTTTACTTGTCCATTTGCAATATGCTTTGCTGACCCTCTCTAGCAACTCACAAAAATTGGCAGTGATAGAGACCAGACTTTATGGATTAGGATGACCCCAGAGTTGCATAAGTTTAATAGTGCTTCAGGTTGTTTTCTGGCAAACATAAGATTCTGAAGCGAAGGACCATCTTAATGAAAGTGTTTTTAATACAACAGATTTTATAATGATAAGTTTGACTTAAATATAACCTGTGCCTCATGAATACAAAGTGTGATATAAAGAGCCTATGGTTAGAACTCAGCAAACTTAGATTCTGATCCCTGGGCTCAACCTTAGACCACTTAACCTCTCACTTACCTTACAATGTAAATGAAGCAGATGGACTGGTCCTTTCAAAGGTGCCATTCAGCTCTAACATGAATCCCATGATTCTAAGAATTAGTTGATGGTATGATTGGGAGGAGGAATGGAAGAAACCTCCATTTCTTAGACTTAAGAGCTTTTAGACTTGACTTTTAAGCTTTTCAGACTTTAAAATGGCAGACCTCAGCTGTGTCCAGTGTTTACATTATATCATATCTATTTTGGAAAAGAACTGGCATGGTTTACATATGGGGATGGAAAAGTACTTAGGTTGTTCTTGCAACCAAAGGCCCATAATCAGGTTTTTATACTTTTCCTTAGAGGTATATATTGCATTGACTCACTGTAAGAAACAATATTATTGTTCATATTAAATATTCTTTAAGTAGCTTTTCCACATCTTTGAAAGAGTTGTATTTTCTTCTAGGAAGGCAGATTTTGTTTTGGACGTGGTGGTGCCCTTTTTTTGAGCTCTTAATCTAGTTCTTTTTATGTCAGCGGAACCTTAGTGTTTAAAAATGAATTTAAATATTGATAAATACTCTTACAGAGATTTTTGAATACATAAGCCAAACTGTAACTTTAAGTCTTTTATGCATATGTGCGTTCTTAATTTCTTATTTTTTGAGTTCCTCTAGACTAGTTTTCTTTGTAGTCAAATTCATTGTAATCCCATCACGAAAGTGTTGATCTTTTAGTAACCTTTATTGAAGCATTGTATTAATCCACATTCCCTCACGGTAACAGACGGTTTGTATCAAACATATCATGCAGCTTAGCTCAAGCCCCATATGGAACTAATAAGCCACGCAATAAGTGGCCTTGTGTAGATGAATATAGTTTGGAAGGGTGTGTGTGTGTGTCTGTGTGTGTGTGTGTGTGTGTGTGTGTGTACATGTATGTGTGTTGTCTAAACTGAATTTCTTCTGCCAAAATCTAAATGACAAAATGATTCTTGAACCCCCAGAGTCTTTCTTGGCCTGGAAAAATTATGTGTTTATAAAATAAAAATAAAATTGAGCACTTTGATATTAAATTAGGCCTCTTAGCTCAAAAGGAGGATGCTCACTGAGTATAAGAACTCAGCATTTATTTCTCAAAAGTACAATCATACTTTATTTTTAAATATGATCTCCACAGTTGCAGGCAGTCTTACCTAGTCAATGGAGCGCCATTTATCTAGCTGAACTCACAGATTTTAACTACAGGAGCTCTAACATCATAGTTGATCTTATATGGTGAAACTCACAGTGAATGTATAGTGATTTGGGGTAAAACCAACATGGGCTTTGGAAAAATACTGCATTTTCATACATAAATATGAAAACAAAAAGAAGATAGTTCATGTAATTAACATGGCTATAGTTGTTTGGTTTTTTTTTTTTTGCTTTGTTTAGCTGTATTCTTGTTTTTTTTTTTTTAATTTAGCTATATTCTTCTTTTCTTCTTTTTTCTTTTCTTTTTCTCTCTCTCTCTTTTTTTTTTTGCTTGTACCAGTATCTGTAAAGCCAGATCTTTCTGATTAATATAGGAATTTTCTTTTGCTGGTAAACAATAGCATTTGTTCATTTTTCCAGGGAAGCCACTGAACATTACTTCTCACCATTTCCCATCTAATTTATCATCTGTGTCATTTTCACTTAGTACCCTACTATAGAGTAGTACAAAAATTTAATTGCTCCCCTGGAGTTCTAAGCCAATCAGAGTAAAGCTGAAATTCAAGCTAATTGAAACCAAAATGCCACTTAAAAACTGCTTAGACTCTTTGGGTGGTAGTGCAGTAGGAAGTTGTTACAAAAGGTGTTTATTTCAGAGTCTAATTTGAGGCAGTTAGACCCAAAGCAATATTTTTTTTGCCTGGGTTTCTTGGCATTTGCCTTCCCCAATCAGAAGTGAGAGCACAAAGCTGCGTTTAGGGAAGTGTGGTATTAAAAGAGTTGGTGAGGGCAGGTTTTGATGGAATGTGCAGTAAGATTTCTTAAAGAAAGGAATACTTCAGTCTTTTAACTTATCCTTCACAGTTGCGTCTGGAGATGTTTTTCTCATTCATTCTCCTGCTGAAAACCCTGTAGTTGATTCTTACAGCCAACCAGGAAGATAAAGTCTCAACTCTTGAGCTTAGTGCTCTAGGCTTTCAACAGTTTTCATGAATACCCTCTAAAAGTCAGGCTTCATGAGTTTCCATTCTTAATAAAAATTCTAATTGAACTCTTAAAACAATCTTATGAGACAAATATTGTTGGTCCTGTTTTATAGACAAGACACAGATTGGTTATGTAACTTGCTCAAGTTTACACACAATAAATGGTGAGAACAGACTATGAGTCCAAGTCTGTCATTCCAAAGACAGAACTGATTCATAGTGCCTAGCCTAGTGGACACTAAATTTTTTTTGAATGAATGCCTAGGAACTTATGTAGGAACTTAGTAAATATAATTCTTTCTCCCTTTTCTTTATCCTTGTCTTTCCTCCTTGACGTTGTTCTTTCTTTCCTTCCTATTTTTACTAACATCTTAGCAGGGAGTTAACGTGTTAAAGAATTGCTTAATGAATTTTAGATTTATTCCTCTCCTGAAGTATTTACATTTTAATAGTGGGTCAGCCCTACCTTACATAGTATAGCATAAAAAAACCCATCCTACCTTTTCTATTTTTATACAATTCCCCCGAGGTGTCCAGAGGGATATCTTCTGTAGACTCTTCCATCAAAGCTACCCCTCAAGGGAATATGTAAAGATTGGACTTGTAGCCAAGTTTGACTCTGACATCAGAAGTGGGCAAAACCAGAAATGGGGTTGAATGGGCTAACAATGTTTCTTCCATGCTCACATTGTGAATGTGCACTACCTTAACCATATTTTTATATCAAAATCTCAAGATGCATGGTTCAAACTTGTAATTTTTAGAGCATTTAAAATGGAGTCATAGGAATTTGAAAGGCCCTTAGAGATGATATAGTCCAGGGAAGTTTAAACTGCAAGATGGGAATGCCTGCATGGGCTCTGACTCCACCACCACTTCCTACAATTAGAGTAGACCTCTATTTGTTTTGTATTTTGGACTTCTACATAATATTTCATCTGAACAAAGGATTTCAGGGCTACCAAAAAAAAAAGTTTTAAAATTGTATTCGTAGCCTAAGCAGGGAAGGGGCTTGCTCATGGCCATACAGCAGAGCTAGGTCTATCCCCCAGGTCTCCTGACCACCCACATCATGTTATCAATTTTCCATCTCATTATGTAATTATTTTAAAGATATTACATGTATATAGGTTTATTGCTGCCTCTCTGGAGTTTTTTCAGTCAAAAGCTTAGTAAGTTAGTAAAAAAAAAACATTTAAAAATGTGAACAGTGTACTTAAGATTTTTTCCCTTCAATTTGAACTCTTTTTTTTTCTTCTCTGGTTCTCATTCTAAGTTAAGTGATAAGCCATTATTGAGCACTAGTTTTATGCCTAGCCTAGTGATAGATGCTATAATAATGACAATGTAGAGAGAATATATATGTATTTTAATGATAATAGGTATAGTTTATCGAGCACTTACTCTGTCCCAGATATCGTTTTGGGTACTCTGTATACTTTTATCTTATTTAAATGGAAGATAACATCTCCATTTACAATCAAGGAAACTGAAACCCTAAAGAAGTGACGTGACTTACCCAAAGTCAAGCAACTAGTAAGGACAGCACTAATATTCAAACCAAGATCTTTTGTATCTAGGCTCATTCTAATATGCCATGATGCCTCTCAGTCCCCCACCCGATACTGCATTAATTAAAATTATTAAATATTTATGAAGTACCTATTCATTTAGTTAAGGCTTTTCAAAGACAGTAAATACAAAGGTAGTGTAGGATTAGGGGAGAGGAGTAAAATTTCCCCTTATCCTAGAATATCAGAGAGAGCTTCCTACAAGAAATGGAACTTGTGTTGGTTCTTTGAGAAAGGGTAGACTATAACCAGATGTAGGATGCCTAGAGAGAGACTTGGAGACAAGAAAGATGGCTCTCTGCCAGAGTGGTACTATGTAAAAGGCTATAAGGAAGGTTGTTTGCCAATATTGAATAGCTGTTATATATAGGGAACTTCATAATAAACAAATTGGATATACTCATTTATGTCCACTCCCTAATGAAATGTTACTGATAAAGATAAAATAAAATTTGTAAACTCACAAGTATGAAAAGAATAGAAGAAACAAGAGCAGGTGATAGAGTTGACAGAATTTTAGAAAATCAGAAGCAAATAAATGAGTGTTAAACTGAGCTGGCAGAATAAAGTGAAACCTAAAGTCTTCAAGAAGCAGTGTAATGCAAGACATAGAATTCTAGATGTACTTAGAATTTGGAGGTACCAAGTACCTCATAGAATGTAGGGGTAAGGAATAGGTCTAAAAAATAGGAGGATTAGTTGAAAGTCTGTAAAAAGAAAAATAAGACTCTTAATCATTTTTCCCACCCTGTATAGCCAAGCAGCTACCTCTGCACATTGCCAGTGGGATACTGGAGGTTTACTTTCTGAAAAAAAATTGAACTCAATAAGCTCTGAACTCTCAACTGCCCAGTGTAGTGGGGCAAGAAGGAAGATACCTTACTGAAAAGATGGGGATTCAGTAAAAATCCAACACACTAAGACTGAATTCCCCAACTGCTTTTTTCTACTTAACTTCCCAGATGGGATCCAGATTATACTTCTAAGCAGAAAACTGGAGGACTCCCTTTGGAAAAAAATAGTTCCTGCAATGATAGCTATTGGGACTGACATGTCCTCTACAGAAGGAGCTAGGCTTCTATCTACTCATTCTAAAAAATTCCCCAGCGTAAGGACTATCTGATCAACTTTTTAAAGTCTTATTTGAAAAGATGAACTGACAACTAAAGATTACTCGACATTAACGGAAAGCCTCTAATATATACATTTTTAAAGTCTAAAATGAAAAAAAAAACCCAGAAGTAACAGAAAATGAAGGATGAGACAAAATCATGATCATGATCATCATCATCATCATCATGCAATAACATAATCAGAATTAAGGGATAGAGTTTTCATATTGAAAAAGTTCATTAAGTGACCAACACAATCAATGAAAAAGGATCCAAATAAGGCTTATCACTGTGAAATTTCAGAAAAGTGGGGTTCAAGAATAAAACCCTAAAAACTTTCAGAAAAGAAACAGCTCACATACAAAGGATCAGGAATTGGAACGTTATCGGATTTCTCAATTGCCATATGCAAAACAAAATGACAGTGAAACAACACCTTAAGAAATTCAGAAGGAAAAATATTCTCAGCCTTGACTTCTATACCCAGGCAAGCTATCATTCAGATGTGAAGATGGAATAAAGGTATTTTTAAATATTCAAGATGTCAAAAAAGATACCTCCTATTCTCTTCCGAGAGAGCTATTATGTGGTCCACCAAGATGAGGCAGTAAATCAAGAAAGAAGTCGTGAGATCTAGGAAAAAAACAACTTCAACACAGAAAAGAAGTAAACAAAATGTCCAGGATGATGGTGAAGGAAATTTCTAGGAAGATAACAATGAGGCAGGCCTAGAGAGTAGCCAGTTCAGATTGGAGCAGAGAGAGGGATACTTCAGGAAATATATCTTCAAGGTGGGAAATGGACTTGATAGGTTATCTGGTATATTTAATCAAATTGAGAAAGATTTTAAGGTTTTGTCCTAGTTGGAGGAGGATCTAGTGACAGGTACACAGGTACTCAACAAGTAGTACTATCAACAAGATAGGTATTCAACAAGTGGGAAAAAAATGTCAATTAGCGCTTCAAGAAAAACAAGCAAAAACTGATGACCGGAGTGCTTTCTATGCCACTGTATTGGACACAATGAATTCCTCTAGGAGTCCACATTGGCTAGAGCAGTTTAGGCTTTTCTTTTAGTCACAATGGCATACGGCAAAGAAGAGAAATACTTCCTGCCATCAGTTCTTTTTATTTCTGGGGACACCTTTCCCAAAAGCCACATAGCAGGCTTTCTTTTACATATTATTAGCCAGGAGAGAATCAGTGTCATTCCTAAAACAATCAATGGGTAGGAGAAGAGAGAAATCTCCTTGATTGGCTTAGGAATATCGAGATCCTCTCTTTGGAGTATGGGTAGAGGTCCAAGCTGACAGAATGATACGGTTACTGTAAGAATGTGGATATACTCACCTTTATAAGCAAAGAAGTGGAAATATTTGGGTAGATAGCCAAGAGTGATAGCCACAAGCAGCATTAGAACAAACTTCTCAGAGAGAGGGAGCGATTCTTTTACAAATGAACAAATAGCCGAAGAGGTAGAATCAGAATAAGAGGAGAATTTTAGGGATTTCAAATTCTATTTGCATGTATCTAGACTCAGTTTTAAGAAATAGCGTGTTATATGGCTCAGCGGTAAACAGTATTTTAGTAGATATAATAAGGTAAACACTAAATATTGATTTAACAAAAAACATGAATATCTTAAGAGGATGAGGAGGAGAAGTATATTTGGGAGGACAGAGAGTTAAATCCTCATATCCCTTAATAGAAAGTAGGTAGTGTATGAGCGAAGGGATAAAATGTTTGTGTAAGAGAAGAGTAATATAGGAGAGTTAACTTCTCATTTTTAATAGTTGGAACATGGTAGATGATGTCTAAAAGTAGGAGGCAGAGAATAACACATTAATAATATAAGCATTTTAGAAATATGAAGGTAAAGAAGAAACAGCTACAAGTGGTTGTAACTGAAGAGCAAAGAGCTGTTGCTTTTTCATTGTAAGACTTAACAGTAGTTTAGACTTATTAAACAGTACATGTACTTTATTTTATTAAAAAGTGACATGGTAGAAAGAATATGGAGTTGTTATTGCGAGGTTCCAGCCTTGGCTTTGTCCCTTATTAGTTCTGTGACCTAGGCAGGACACTTGCTTTATCAAGTCTTAGTTTTTTCATTTGTGAAAGGAAAGAGGTTGGAAAAGATGATCTCCAGGATTTCTTTAAGCTATAATATCCTAAGATCCTATGATAAAAAAAAAATAATAGTAATAGTACTGTGCAGCAAATGAAGAGTTAAGACCTGGGTAGAGGCTTGAAATGCCCACATTTTCCTTTTTTTGGTTGAAATCAAACTTGCAGACAAATTTTCATTGTGGTCTCTGAAAAGAATTCAACACCCACCTTCCATTGTGGAGCCTCCGACAGCCAACTGACTATGTACTGGCTCAGGGACACATAGCTTAGTGTTATTTCAGTAAGGTTTTTTTTTTTCTATTTAATATTTTTCAGTATGAATCACAGGTGAAATTTCCATGCCATGTGTAAACAATTTCACTTTTTTATTGAAACAATGAATTCAGGAATGTCGTATTGGGATATCAGCCATTTTGCTTTTATCAGTGTATGGGAAAAATGCTTTTATATTAACACAAGAAATGATGTCATTCAATATAGAGTAGATCTTATAATTCAAGGTCAGCAAATCTCAGGAGGTGATTTAGGTCACCAAGCTAGCTTTGGGGGGGAAAAAAAGAGAATATTTTCCCTTTGTCTTCTCAAGTGTTTTTACCAATTTTCCTCTCACTTTGGGGTAGATGGTGGAATAGCATGGTTGTGAAAAGGAGGCTCTGGCTAATAATATCTTTGCCATTGAAACATATGGTCTTGGAGAATTTACTTCCCCTCTCTGGGCTTCAGTTTCCCCATCTGCAAAAGGAAAGGATCGGCTTAAATAATATTCAAGATGCCTCCTTACTTTATGTGAGTATTCGAGAGATCTGATTAGGTTTGGGGATTTTTCTTAAAAAGCTCATTGTAGTGAGAGTGAACTTCTCTGTTAAGTGTCACTCACTCATACTTAAGTGAAAAGTCAATTGAGTACTAGATAGAAACAAAAGAAAACTTTAATTTTTTTGTGTTGGTAGCGGTTTTTTTTTTAAGAGAGGAAAATATTTAAAAGTTTGACTTAGTCGCTTTTAAATTTAGGTGCTAGAAAAGTAAAACAGCAAATCCGGTGACCCTTCTTATTTGTACACCAGTATACAGTTTACAGAGTACCTTATTCATATATATTATATCATTTAAAAAACACATTTCTACAGGGCTATGTTATACACATGCTATGTATTTGATATTGTGAGTGTGAGCATGTGTACGACTATGCACATGTACCTACCTCAGATCTCTATTATGGTCAGTTAAAGAAGCAAATACTATCCAGAGACAGAGTGAGAGGAGGCAAAGAACAAACAGGTGAAAACCATTTAGCAAGTTACCCAAGGAACTTAGAAGGATACTGAATTTTAGAAAATCAGCCTCTAGCAGAAATCAGTAAAACTAAGAGCAGATCTAGTCCCCAGGCCATAATTTCCTTATACTCCCTCTACAGCTCTGTTCTCTGGTTCTGGACAAAGAAGGAAGTTAGAGATACAAGAAAAATATAGAGCACACCCCCTGTCAAAAGTGGCTTGCTATTTATTTGTTTAATAAACATTGACTGAGCACTAGCACTATGTGAGACACTGTTAGGAATCAGTAAATACAACATGACCCTTACCCTTGATTATACAAAGTGAAAGAAGGGCTGAATGTGCTTGGAGTATGGAATACTAACCTTCAGTATCTAAAAATCAAGTATTGGTTTTATGGTATATGTCCCTGGAATTGATGTTAGCAGATCCTACAGGTGTCTTTTAAATATCCAAATTCCACAGTTAGTCTTTCTTAGTCTTCTCCAACTTAGGAGGCAAGAAAGCAGAACATGAAGAGGCTGCCTTTGAATACCATCCCAAAAAGTGTGGTTTGATGACATTGGGATCATACATTCACATTTCCTCTATTAGAGTTCAAAAATAAAACAAAACAAAACAAACAAACAAAAAAAAAACGTTTAGTGGATCTTGTTTTTGAAGCACTGCCGAGCACTTGCCAGAATTTATTTTAATTCTACTTTTCTACCTTTACAGCTAAGATATCAACATGGACTTGGGACTCCAGACTTGAGGCAAACCCTTCCCAACCTGAAAAACTTTATGGAGCATGGACTACTGGTCAGGTGGTGAGTACCTTTATTTCTGCTACTCAGAAACTGTAATGTGAATAATAATCCTGAGAAACTTTCCTGACGTTCACATTGCTTCACAGCTCCCCTCTAGATTTTCTTTTAAGATATTGGAAGAAAAGGAAAAGCAGCCATCGTACTTTCGTAGGTCTAAACACCAGTCTGGCTAGTCTGACTAAGGAGAGTGAAGCACTCTCGAGAGGGGATAGGGTTTGAGGGGATATTGGCTGGGCAAGCAATCCTTGAGTACATCGCTAAGGCAGAAACCGAAGGGCAGCCAGTGTGATTTATAAAAGGGAAAAATGGAATCCCTAAGACTTTTTTAAAGAACAAGCGAAGGATATAACTATTGAATGAGCATGAGGATCAGTGGCTTTGAAAGTTAAAGGAAGAAAGCAGACAAGGCATAGGTCAAGTTGTCATGACCTAGTCTTGAGAACAGAAGGCATATACTACCAGAATGTTTCTTGTATTTAATGTCAATGCCTATTGTACCACGAGGGCAAGCTGCTGTTTAAAAGTACTTTGTCAGGATAGACATGACCCTTTTAAAAAGAGAAGAGGAGAGGGAAAGTGTGATGCAAAGAAAACATTAGATTGATTCACTTGACTTAAGTAAATAGAAAGCTGTTGGCTCTAGCCATGTAGTAATTCTTGAAGTTTGAATCCTTGAATGATGGGCAGTAACTTACAAAATCATGTGAATGGAAATCAAGCCTTCAGAAAGTTACGCTTCATCTTAAAAAACTAGAAAAGGAAGAACAAATGAAGCCTAAAGTCAGCAGGAGGAAAGAAATAATCAAAATTAGAGCAGAAATCAATGAAATTGAAAACAAACAAACAAACAAAAAACAATAGAAAGAATAAATGCAACAAAGAGCTGGTTTTCTGAAAAGGTTAATAAAATTGACAAACCCCTGGCTAGACTCACTAAAGAAAAAAAAAAAGGACACAAATAAACAAAATCAGGGATGAAAGAGGGGAAATTATGACAGACACCACAGAAATACAAAGGATCATATAAGAATACTATGAAAAAGTATATAACACCAAATTTAATAACCTAGAAGAAATGGACCAGTACTTAGAAAAATACAGCCTTCCTAGACTGAATCAAGAAGAACTGGAAAATCTAAATAGACCGATCTGCAGTATGGAAATTGAAACAATCATCAAAAAAACTACCAAAAAGTAAAAGTCCAGGACCAGATGGCTTCACCAGTGAATTCTACCAAACATTCAAAGAAGATTTAATACCTGTTCTCCTCAAACTCTTCCAGAAAGTTAGACAACTGGGAGCAGCATAGTTTCTTCTAAAGAACACTGGTTTTTGATCCCAGGCCTTTGTCTAACCTGCTGTGTGAACTTAAAGTCCAGCCTTTCTGAAACATAATTTCCTCATCCATAATCCCTGCCCTGCTCATCTCACTAGTTTGTGGTGAGATTGAAATGCGATGTTAGACAGAGAAACTATTTTTGGGGATGAAGGTACAAAATTGGTTTCATTTTCTTCTGTGCCATGTGGTTGGTCTTGAAGATAATAAGAAAACAACATATATGATTGACCTTTACTTTGACCTTTTTTTTATTCTTGTCTCATATGGTCTTCAAAATGCAAGTTCCAGATGTTTGATTTTAGATAGGACTCTTGTTAAACAAATACACAAATGTTTAAAGAAGTCTAGTCAGACTATCAAAATAATTATAAAAGCTTAGTGGTGATATGGACCTCTATGCCCTGAGGAATGAGGCATACAAATTGAGTTTTAATTAAAAAAATAAAGAAGATGAAGAAGGAAGAGGTGGACGAAGAGGAAGCAAGCAGACATTTATTTAGCATCATCTCTGCATAAAATCTGAAGGGTAACAAGAGATATGAGATTCAAGCCCTACCTTCAAGGGATTTGTGATCTAGATAGAAACAAGTAGATAATTCATGAAAAGTTTTATAACCGAAGTGGTAAATAACCTAAAAATAATTTTAAAAAGAGGCAACCTACAACACTACTTGATTAATCCCTAAATCCCAGTGTCATTTATTGAAGAGTCTGTCCTTTGTCTGCTGTTTGATAATGCCACCTCTTTCACTTACCAGGTTCACATAAATAGATGAATCTGTTTCCAGGCTCCCTGTTCCACTTCATTGTTTTGTCTATTCATAGGCTAGTCCCACATTTTTAATTGTTACAAGATGTAATTTCTTTAAGTCTTGTTGAGGTTTGAGGATGCCCAATAGATAGCTTCCCTCTTCTCCTTGACATTTGGAACAATTTGAGAGAGAAGATACAAGGGATAGACTAATAGAAATCAAAATGTCAGTTTTATTATTAATAAAGCCACTTGGACAATGTGGCTTTAGATCTATAACAAGAAAGTATTGCAAAGACCTTCTTTCTCAAAATTAAATTTACCTTCACAATCACAGTGCGAACTGGGGAACCCTAGGTTTTACCCACAGAGGCAAGCCCTTAACTACACTGCAAAGAGCAGTCACGTGACTCCTACAGGAACCCAGATGGGGCCAAGCCTAAAAATACTCAGGTTTTATTTTTCTCTCTAAATTCACCAATCAGAAAAGACGCTCCTCTTCTAAGAGCAAGTGAGTGAGAGAATGGAGAGAGGCCAAGAGTGCGACTCCTAAATCAGGTTCCTTCACAGCAAGGGAAAAGAAAAGTACCCAGACTTTCTTGGTATCTGGCAGGATGAAGTTCCTACTTATGGTTCTTTTACAAAATCCTTTCACTTTTCTTGACTTATGAATTATATTTGACTGATTTGACAGCTTTATGACATTGAGTCTTAACAATGAACATGGTATTTCCTTATATGTTTTCTTTGTTTTTTTAACATAGCTGAGTAAAGTTTTTAAATTCTCTTCTTAAAAGTCTTACAAATCTTTTTATTAAATACTTAGTCCTAGGTAGCTTACCATTTGGTTGCTGTTATAAATTTTTTATTACAACATCTAACTTTTTTGTGGCTATTATACATGAACACCACTGATTTTTGTATTTTGAGAGTGTATCCAGCAACATTGCTAACATTAAGTGTAATAGTTTGCCTTAGATTCTCTTGGATTTTCTGTGTATACACTCTTTGTGTGTGTGTGTGTGTGTGTGTGTGTGTGTGTGTGTGTGTGTGTGTGTGAGAATAATGATGTTGTTTCTTCCTTTCTGTTTTTACAACTTTTATTATTTTTTCTTGACTTATGTTTTATTATATCTTTGTCTTATTCCTGACTTTAAAGAGAATGCTTCTGACTTTTCACCATTAAATATTATATCTGTTGCAAGTTTAAATAGATATTCTATTTAGCAAAAGGAAGTTTCTTTCTATTCCCAGGTTACTAAGAGTTGTTTTTAATCATGAATGTGTGGATTTGAATTTTATCAAATGCTTTTTCTGCAGCTATTAAGATAATACTGTATTTGCTCTCCTTTACTGTATTAATGTGCTAATAAATATCAGTACATTTTCTAATGTTAAACCATCTTTTCTTCCTGGGATAAACTCTACTTAGTCATGATGTGTTATTTTCTCCTGAATTATTAGATTTGATTTGCTAATGTTCTAAGAGTATCTACATCTGTGAACAGAGATGAGACTAACCTGTAATTTTTCTTTCTCATATAATCCTTTTGTGATTTTGGTAACAAGGTTGTAACAGCCTCATAAAATAAACTGAGGACCTTTCCCTCCTTTTCTATTCTCTGGAATAGTTTATTTATGATAGGAATTATCAATATGTTGAAGGTCTAATAAAAGTTAGCACAAACCTAGTATTTTTTCTTTGTTGAGGGGTAAAGTATAGATTTTTAACTACTGATTTTATTGTTACAATATTTATAGGTCTATTTATGTTGTTTTTTCAGTTCCTCATTAACTCACTCCAGTGCGATTTCCATTTCTATCACTGTACTGAAATTCCTTTTTTCTAGGTAGGTACCTGTTGGACTCTCATGTTGCCAAACTCAAAGGTCACTTTTCTGTCCTTATTCTGTTCTGCATCTAAGTGGCATTTGGCCTTGCTGGCCATCCCCACCTTCTTGAAACATTCTTTCTTGGCTTCCACACTACTTCCCTCCTATGGATTTTCTCCTTTCAGCTGCTCTTTCTCCATCTGTTTTTCATATTCCTCCTTTACTTGATCATTAAATATAGAGTTCTCTGTGGTCCCATCTCAAGTTCTTTTCTCTTTTCTCTCTCTACTCTCTTCTCATATGAGCTCATCCATTCCCTTAGTTTTGAAAAACATCTATATGTTTATGGTTCTCAAAGTTATATTTTCAGTGTAAACCTCTCTTGCAGACTCTGTTTAGTCAAAGACCTATTTGACACCTCCCCTTGGAATATCACAGGCATCTCAGCCTCAGCATAGCTAACTGTCCTTCTATCAGTCTCTTCCTCTCTGCAAATGGACCTGTCTACCCAGTTGCTCAAATCGGGAGATCATCCTTGATTCCCTTCTTTTCTTCACTCTTACTAGATCCAATCTAATTCATCAGCAAACTCTGTCATCTTTACCCACAAAATATAGATCAAATCTGAACATTTCCTACCATCTCCACTACCTGCACCCCAGTCTAAGCCACCACCTTCTCTTACCCAGACACTGCATTAGTCTAATTTATCTCCCTGGTATCACTTTTTTCTCACTTTTGTTCATTCTCCACAGTAGCCAGAGCGACCTTTTAAAATGTTAGCTCCATCTTAGTCACTCCTGATCTTCAGTGGTAGAATAAAATCCAAGCTCTTTTTCATGGTCTCCTCCCTGGCCCCTGCTTCTTCTCCTGCATCTGACACTGCTCTCCCCCTACTCTCTGTACAGTCACAATGCTGGCCTCCTCTTAGTTACGTGAACAAGTTCTTTCCTGACTCAGGGTCATCACATTCATTGTTCAGTCTAGAATGTGCTCCCCCTCTTCCTTCTCTCCTACCATGGTCCTCACTCCAGCCCCTCATACAGAGGGAAGAATTTTAGAAAAGGCACAATAGCTGTATTGACAAAGAATAGACCACCTTGGTTAGAGTGCAAACTTACTTTAGGAACAGAAAGAATCTAGATTTTGTCGTACTTAGAGCTTATAGAATTTAGGAACCCTTTTCAAAAAAAAAAAAGAATACCAATCTGTAAATACAAAATTGGGTGGGGGGAGTAAGTATTTAAAATGAGAAACAAAATCACAGCAAATTAGCGGAACTTTAGAGATTGGATCCCTTTTTTTTTTTTTTTTTTTTGCACTCTTAGACAGTTTACCCAATATGCTTACATAGAAATCCTTCCTGATTGCAACCTGACTGCCCTTCCCTTCCTAGAACACTATAATCTCTAGCAACTCCCCTATCTAAGTTACCAAGAAATTAAATGACTTTCCAAGAATGATTGACCCTTGAACCTCTAACAATAAAACTAGAATCTAAGTCTCTGATGTAATGAACCCGTTAAGCCACAAATTCACACACTTATGTAGTACCCGCCTGTGCCAACTGTGCCAACCAGGCATATTGACACTGAATGGATAATATGGTACCACTTTATGGTGCTCTAATTTAAAGTGGGCTACTGAGGTAGATGCAAAGTACCACAAAAGTGAATGCTACATCGTGATTCCAAGTAAAGACCACTGCAGGAAGCCAGGCTGGAAGTTACAAATCTAAACAAAGTTAGAACAAGCCCTTTTAGCCTCTGAGGAAATCTGAGAATTTCCGAGAGCAGCCATGGGCTGAGGAGTTACCTCCCAGGCCTGTGCTCCTTAGGGCAGAGGGTAAAACAACTCATGCTCCTAAGGGAGCCTCTTACATCTTTTGTAAAAGAAAACACTGCCATTTTTGGTGTGGTTGTTACCATTCACAGACTGGTCCCTGTGGAAGCAGATTGCTGCATGTTCTTTTGGTATCGAGGATTTCAAATTGGCTGAGGATCAGTGCAGTCACTGAATTCCTCCTTATGGTAAGCTTCAAAGTTATGTGACAGTTTGTTTTGGTTTTTAAAGAAAAGACAATATGATTAAAATTCCTTTAATGAAGTGATTTTTTTCTTTCATGTTACAGAATTCAAAAGCATCTACCTGATTAATCCTACAACTAATCCCTCTTCCTCATGAACACAGTTAGGCGGGGCACAGTCCTCAGTGCTTCATGCCAGCTCTCCAAAAGAAGTCCCCGTTTTCTCATACTAAGATTGCTAACCCCGTTGTAACCGCCAAGGAACACAATTTGTAAAAGCAGAATTTCAGCCCAGAGATTGTATTCTTGGATATTTTGGTTAAAAGCCACTGGCATGCCTCTTAAACATCCCATTTTTCTTTCTTCGACTACTAAGTACAAGTGGTCCAATATTCAAATTGACATGCACATGCACAGCTGATGCTATTGCTTAGTTATGGTCAAGGAAGAATGTATACACAAGCTGCTGCTTGATGGCTGCCAGTAAGATGATAAGTGTAGAACTAAGTTAAAGAGATTCTGTGCTGTGGTTGCTGTGAACAGGCCATGTGATGGGGCCCTGGCATCCAGGTCTGGGGACAATGCCTCAATTATATCTCTCCACTGCTCTCTCACCCTGTCTCAACAGATGTACCACACTCATTTCCGACCTCACTGCTTTTCTCAGACAAGCTCCCAAAACCTTGAATAGCCTGCCCTTGCCTCTGCCACATCCAGATGTTCTCTCACTTCAAGATCCAGCTCATGTCCTACCTCACGTATTCACTCATTCAACAGGCACAGTGACAAATACAGAGATAAATATGTATTTCCTTAGTAGCTTAGGTTCACTTCTCTCACCTGGTCTTACCCACTCGGCTTTTGAGCAGCTTGAGGCTGGGTACTATGTCTTACTCATCCTGGGGTCCCATCCCTGGCATTAGAGAAGGAGGAATATGCTCCTTGAACTCGCATTCAAGGAGCTTATAATCTAATTGAGGCAACAAAATAGGAACAAACTATGTAATAGAAGACAGAAAGTATGAAGAACTATAAGAAAGGTAGGCGAGTTATTTAGAACATTCAGAGGAATGTTCTAAATAATGTCCTGGTGCGAGTGGTGTGGGTGAGAATTGGATAAGCCTTTACTATGGAGATAGCATTTGAGTGGACCTGGAGCACAAGAAAGATTTGGACATGTGAAGATTGGGCTGTAGGACAATGTGTGTAAAGGAAACAGTTGCCCAGTCGTAAGGAGTATATTAAGACTATGGGTTTGAATGCCAACTCTACCACTTACTATCTCTGTGACCTTAGGCAAGTTTAAGCTGTCAGTTTAAATTCATGTATAAAATGAGATAATAGTGCCAACCTAATATAGAGTTTAATCATAAATATTAAATATGTAAATACATAGCATACTGCTGGCACATAGTAGTACTCAATACACTATTGAGTACTATAGTACATAATATAGCTATTATGATTATGTAATGGATAAATGAATCATAGTTATCCGTTCTAAGAATTAAATCCATTCTTTGTTATATAGGTATTTCGTTTTTTTTCTTTAAAATCTAGTCATCTCCTTACACGTGGATACAGACTATGGTTCTTGGTTACATTTTTAAATAATGGCTCATGCCATTTAATAGTACTAAATATTCACCATCTCCCTCTCACTTTCCCCACATCTTTTTAAAATGCTTCTGCAGCCTGAGAGATAAGTACCCTATGAATCTGTTTGCCTTTTTTGGGTACCTACCTTCTTAGGTAACTCTCACCTGTAGTTAAAAATGATAATAATAAAAGTCTCTTATTTGCAAAATTTTCCATGTTTTTATTTAAGCTTTGCAACAACTCTGTGAGGGAGGCAGGGCAAAGACAATGATCACTATTTACATATCAGAAAACCGAGACTTAGAAATGTGGGGTGACTTGTCAAGATCACATAATAATAAGTGAAGGAACTGGGACCAGAAACCACATTATCTGACTCCTAGTCCCATCTTTTTGTTACATACCTTGCTACCTACCCCTTATTAGTAAGAGATCATTCAACATCTGTTGCCTTCGACAGGGAAATCGAAGTCAGATCCAGAGTACTAGAAAATACACTGCAAAATCAAGGCAGCAATTCTGGTGAAAACATTCCTGATTGCGTATCCTACCCCATTTACCTCAGAGAGGTAGGAAACTAAGAGTCAGAAACTGTGTGAAGAATTTAAGAAATTTAAGACCAAAAGAAATAAAATGGTTATGTTTCAAACTCCATTTGTTAAGAAACAGGAAAACTAAAGGAAGCACATGGGTGGGCCTAAAACATATGTTTGCTCTCGTGTTTGTCTTCTGTTCATTTCAGGTTTTTGTTTTTGTTTTTGTTTTTTTTCAGAATAAGACAATAAAAACAGGATTTCAAAGCCATCTGTCCTGTTTTATACATGGAGATTTTTTATTCTAAGCTTAATTTTTCCTAACTATAAAGCTTAAACTGTCTAACAGCAGGGGAGTGTGTTACAGCAGATGGAGCACTGGATCAGGGAATCTGAAAGTGTAGACTCCAACCTCAGCTCTGTCATTTACGTTTCATAAATCATTTTGAGCGTCTGTTTTTTAAATGGAGTTAATAGCACCAGCCCTATTTCCCGAGCATCGTCGTATGAAGCAAATGAGATTATGTCTGTCCAGGTGGTTTATAAACTAAAAAAGACAATACAAAGTATTATTTAGTATTATTTATTAATTTAACAATTCATTAAGTGTCTCCTCTGCATATAGCACTATTCAAGGGATGAAGGAAGATTCAAAAGTGTAAGATTTGCCCTGCCTTTGCCTAATTGACAGTTGTTTAGGTTACAATCTAAATGAGTAGATAAGGCAAATTAAATATTTTGAAGGACGCAAGTTGCAAAAAGATTCCTATGCATTGTTCACTCTTGCTGTCATGTGGGACTTAGACCCTGAGACCCACCTTCAGTGGACAGTCTGTTACAGTGATGGAGAACAATTTTGGACTGACTTATTTAATGATTTAGGACGAAGGGTGCCATTTTTATAGAGACTGCATCAATTTCAGTGAGCTTGGTGAGAACAGAACACTTAAGGAGAAGTATCCTTGGCTGTTCTGCAGCTTCCTGGAATATACCCGCAGATTCCATCTAGCATTTGTTTATAATGAGATGACTTTGGGAGAAGCAACTCGTGGCTTTATGTAGGGTCATCTAACTTAAAATCTCTAGGTAGTGCTTCTGCTGACCTAGTCTTCATTCCTTTTTATAAATAGGATCAAACTCAAAAGGTTTTTTAAATAAAGAAGTAAGTTAGTAGGAGCTTTGGCACATTTTAAGAAAATGTGGGGTTTTTTTCCCCCCAGTAAACTGAGGATGATGAAAATCTAGAGCAAGTGAGCCAGTCTACAGAGGCTAACTATCCAATAGTTTTGCTTTTAAGCCAAACCATTCACCTTTGACAATGAGGCAGTATATAGCATTAACATTTTTTTAAAGCCTCACTTTTTTAAAAAGCAAATCTATCCTCTTTCCTTCTCTCTCATATGTTTATGCTGAATTCAGAACTAATTTCTGGCAGGTGACCGCTGAGGGACTTAAAAAACTTGTTGTCTAGCTGATGTTGGTTTTTAAATTTAGATCAAATGACACTGTCTTTGAAGTCTCAAGAGTACTACTTTAGGTAGCTGTATCAGATAGGATTGCTTTTCAGAGTACTTCTTGCAGACTGGAATCCTTAATAGGAGAGTGAAGCCTGGTCAAAAATAAATGAAAAAGAAAGTTTTATTGGAGTTATTTATTCTAAGATAGTTATTTTAGAAGGAACCTTGACAAGTCATCTCACTGCCTCTAGACAGGAACACACAAGGCATATGGGTATCTGTAGTATTTTAAAAGACCTTGGGGGACTAGGCTTCTTCCATAACTCATTTCAGAGTTTAAACACCCTCACTTCAGGAAATTCTTCCCTAAATTTAACTTACAGGCCCCCTCCTGCGGTTAACACCCACTTCCGCTTTTTTTCTGTTTTAGTCAGGATGAAGAACAGCTGGCCAACATTCTTTGTATGCTAACCCTCCATCAGTGACAGAAAGCCATTGGGGTATCCCTAGGCTTCTTTTCTCAACTTCCAGTAACCAAGTCAACTTCCAGTAACCAAATTGAGATCTTTTTCTCTTTGTTTTTACTTGTGTCTTTCTTATTTCTATTTCATTCCTTTGGATTATAAAATAATATATGTCCAATGAACAAAATCTGAAAGAGGTAAAGGTATGCATAAGAGAGGGAAACCATAATCCAGGGACAAAAAACACTGTTAAGTTAGTTTTCTGTGTGTTTCTTACATAGTCGAGATCATATCATCTATTCCAGTGCTGTCCAATAGAAGTATAATCTGAGCCACATATGTAAATATAAATTTTCTGGCAGCCACACTGAAAAAAAGTAAAAAAGAATAAGTAAATTAATTTTAATAACTTTTTAACTTAATCTCAATAAAATCCAGTAAAAGAATAAATCGTCAGCATGTTATCAATACTTTACTGTTTGTATTAAAAAATAAAATACTTTATTTTCCTGTTTTTATACTACGCTTTCTAAATCCAGGGTCTGTTTTACACGTACAGCACATGTCAAATGCGCATTGCAGATACTCAGTAACCCATAACTAGTGACTGCAGTGGGAGACAGCACAGTTCTTGAAGTTGTTATAATGCTTTTTTGTATGTCACATCCTAAGACTTTTACCAATGCCATTAAAATATTAGCATCATTTTTAATGGCTGCATAATATTTCTTCATTTAGATTTACCATGTCTTTAGATAGTTTTGCTTTCACATTATAAATAACCCTGTAATATTCTTATTTTGCTTTTTTTAACATTAACTGAACGTTTCTTAACACATTGCCAAAAGAAAAAAAAAACATAAATTATTCCCTTTGAGTACAACTAATCAAATCCATTTATTCATAAAACAAATATATTTACTTAGTATCTACTATGTGCTCTGTACTATATTAAATTAGAAAGTGAAGGAGTGGATTGCAAGAAATAGAAGACCAGTCCCTCCCGTACAGTGTTTACAAGACTTAGCTCCACAATTGGACTGCACACATATTGTATTTTATTCCCCCTTAAATATCCTTCCCTTCATTTCTTATTCTGTACTCCTACACAGACACACAATATGGTTAATTCCCTCTTATCTTTCAAGGCACCAATTAAATATAGCCTCCTCTGATGAGTCCTCCAAAAGGTTACTGTTTTCCTTCTCCATTATAATATGCATTTGTATACAATATCCATATAAAATGGATATTGTATACAAAGCACCATGGTGTTCTAGTTATTGATCAACTCTCTGTCTTCTCTACTACTAGAGTGGGTACTCTTTAATAGTAGAAACATTATTTTATAGACCTCTTTATTCCCATAGCCTAGCAGACTGCCAGACAGTGAATGTGGATTTCAATAATGTCTACTGGAATATGTATAGAAATACAAGTGATTATATTAAGCATCGGTTGGATGGTATCATTACAAGTACTACATCTGTTCAGAGTTCAAAAAGGTCACTTTAGATTGGCATGGTTAAAGAAGACTTAATGAAGGAGGTAGGACTTGGGACTGGCTTTGGAGATGGGCATACTTAAATGAATGGAAGGAGGGAATTAACAGAAAAGCCACTTATATAATCTGTACTAAAAAGTCAGTGTTTTTAGGAGGGATTCTTAAGCATGTGCTAAGTATCAGCAGATAAGCATCTTTCTAGATCTAAAGCACTATATTAAGTTTCAATAAAGCTGTAGGGACATGGTCTTTGTCCATCAAAAGCTGACAGGGGTTTGCAGCATTAGAAATGACCACTGGCTGCTTCAGTATGACCTTTGAGTTTAAGCTCAATTTAGATATCACTTCCTGTGTAATATCTAACCTTAGAGTTGTTAAAGATCATTTTATATGATACTTGTTCAACGATTCTTCTGCTAGTGGATAGTAATGTTTAATACTAAGTAATGTCATTATAGCTAAATCAAGTGACTGTTAACTGCAAACCAGGTACTCTTTCAGAGCATTTTGAATGTTATTATTTAATTAACTCATTTAATCCTTACAACAACCCTTTATCCTGTCATCTCACAAATGAGGAAACTGAGGCACAATGTTAAAAATAACTTAAAGGTGACACAGCCATCAAGTGGAGGAGCTAAGATTTGAGCCCGGGTAGAACAGTTTTAGGGCCTCTACTTTAACTGTTACTCAGTACAGCCTCCCTTGTAACCATGTTAAGATTAAAATGTTAACACAGGGGATCATTTAGCATCTTGTGGTTCCAGAAAAGGAATCCTTTTGTTACAACCTTCTCCTCATTTTCTTCATTCCTCTCTGACTACTCCATCTCATCTCATTTGTGGACTCTTCTTTTACCTCATCATAAAAACTGGAGCCCCTCGAGGCTCAGTACTAGTCCCTCTTTTCTCTCATTTTATTCTTCATGCCGAGGTGACAACCATCATTTTAATTACCACCCACATTGAAATGAAGCACAAGTGTAAATTTTCAGCACAGATCTCTGTTCCAGTTGCCTTCTGGATGTTTTCGCAATGCATTCTGTGTGCTCACGTTTGTTTGGTCCTGTCTTCTAACCACCATAAACCTTTCAGTGCTGTTTTCAGCAAAGGAAATCTCCATTCATTCTTTTACATTGGCCAGGAAACCAAACATAATCCTTGGCTCCTCTTTTCCCTTTTCCCCCTATATCCAACCTTAGTGACTCCTACCGATTCCCCTAATATGTCTATTTGTCTCTATCTAGACATTTCCATTCTGGCCCAAGCCTCCATCATCTCTCACCTCAACTACTGAACAGCCTATGGTTCCCCAGCATCCGCTCAGGACCCCTCCATTCTCTTCTCTAACATCAGCCAGAGTGTACCTTCCAAAAAAAAAAAATCAATTAATCAGTTGATTAATCTCTCTTTTCCCCCGGGCCCCCGGCCCACACTTAGCCTAAAACACCTAATGACTTAGATAAGGAGAAAAACTCTAAACATGGCCTTTGAGCTTCTGCATGGTCTAGACCTTGTCTTCCTCTCTAGCTTTGTTTTCTACCATGCTCCTCTTCACTTGATGACCTTTCAGGTCCTCACACGTTGTTCTCTCTCATGACATAGGGTCTTGGCATATGCTATTCCTTTTGCTTGGAAGATGCTCTCACCCACTAATCCATTCTCACCTGGTGAAGAATTCTACTAGCCCTTCGAATCTTGGCCTTTTCTGGGTCAGTCTTGTTATAAGCTCTCAGCCCTGTTACAAGCTCTCAGCCCATGTTCTCTCCACATAGCATGTGTCAGAGGTTGTCATTTTATGTTTCTGTCTGTAATTTTGTGACAAATGTCTGTCCTCTCCCACTGCAGTGCAAGCTCCACAAAAGCAGGAACTATGGCTTTTTTTTCTCAATCATTATTGTATCCCCAGAGTCTAGTGCACATTGCCATGTGCATAGTAGACACTCATATATCCAAATAAAGAAGAAATCATTTAATTTGTTACTATATTCTGTTAATACGCATGCAGTCTTACACTGCACTTCTTTTAGTGGTTCAGGGAATTACATAAGATAAGGTTCCTAAGATGTCCCTATACTCCCACAGTCCCTTACTAAGCAGTGATTAAATGATGGCTAACTGTAACTCATGCACTTCTGAAGGCCTCCAGCATCTCTGAAATGGTGGCAGAGCTATCCATTTTTCTTTTAAAATAACAAATAACTAAAGCCCCATGGTTTGATTCATGTCAGAGCTTATTAGAAACATGGTGGTAGTTCAGCTTCAGCAGTGTCTTTCACAGACTTAATTTCACAGATTCTGCCTCTGGAGTCTAAGCTTCCGTTAGCTCTGTTTGCAAGTCAACTTTTTAAATTCTGAAAGCATTCTCTGACTGAGGTTTTAATTTCCCCATTGAGTTCTTTTGGGGGCTGGGCTGTGTGAGATTGCTATTCCTCTGCTTTCCCTGGTAAAGGCAGAGTTTTGTTTTGTTTTTCTAGTTTTTAACATAAACACTTTATTACTTCCATGTCTTAGGTGCTAACCAGACACTCCAAGGGGTCTCCAGGTGTCTTCCCTGGCATCTGTTTCTGTTTCTGCAGTGTTTGTTACCTGACTGTGATAGTCAGCAGATTAATTTGGATAATTTCTTAAAGCGAAAGCCTATGGGTGAAGTGGTTGACTTGACTCCTTCTGAGACCTCTCTTTGTCTCCCTGGAGGATCATTCTTTATTCTCTGATCTTAGTCTCTTGAGACCAAGCAGGCCTCCAGATGAGCCTCCTTGCTGTGGGCCCGCAGCTTCTGTCCACTGGCTTGCGCTGGGGCCCTTCTGTCTAAGCTGATCGAAATGCTAAATCTTGATTGTCTGGATGCTCAGCGCCCTGGAGGCCTGCCTGATGGCCAGGCCCTCACATCACCTAGCCTGGGGAAATGGATTTCTTTAGCTTGCTTGTTTTATCTTTTGCTTGTGAAACTTTGTCTTTCAGAAATTCATCAGTATTTAATTTAAATAAAATCTAAAGGCTCCCTTGTTCACTTATACCTTTTTAAACTCTCTGTTTTTATTTAGTCAGACTTTGGCAGGAAACCTTTCAAGCTGAGCCCAGGGGAAAAGTGACCATTGGCACAGATTTCAGTCTATGCTTTTGGCCTAAGATTGTTTCTATTTTTATTTTGTTTCTTATTTTTGTTAACATCCAGGGCAAAGAGTAAGCACTTTCACTTATCTAGTAATGGTGAGAGGTCTTTAGATTGCTTGCCTGTGGCGGGGAGACCGCATGCTTAAAACTATTAACCCCCGGCTCCCTCCTGGGAGATAAGAGCTAGCTGTTAAATTTGGCTTTCCCCGAAAGGAGGCTCTGTGCTTCTACTTGATCTGAGAGAGAGAGAGGAGAAAGATAAATCCCAATCTTTGCTGGATCTTGAAAAAGGATAGTAGTCTAATTTATGGAGTTTGTTTTTTGAAAAAACTAACTTTATGTCATAATTTCTTAGCTGCCAAAAGACGTAATTCTACCTCAGCTTCGCCTTGGCAACCTGCTTTTGGCACTCCCTGCAGCCCTGTCTTTGCTCTGCATTATTTAAGCAGTAATCTTTAAGAAGGTGAGAAACTATTATTGCTTTTTAGCACAGTTGACATGATATTGGCGCAGAGTAGTACCTAGAGCTTCAAACATTTCTAATGGCCGTAAACCAACTTAAACACCTCCATGTAGAGGCCTCACTGCCATGAGGTCATTGCTTGCTGCAAGGGAGAGAGAGAAGAAGATCAAATGTTGTTTAAAGTTGTTTTTTTTTTTTCTTTTTAAGTATTCTTATTCCACCGAGTTGTAGCTGTAGATTTTGGCCAGCATCCAGACAATCAAGATTTAGCATTTTGACCAGCTGTGATCTAGTAATGTTCCTCAGAGGAAACATTTTGTAGGAGGGAAAGACACATATTTGAGACTGTGAATTGTACTCTTTCCTAATACTTTACAGTGTGAGTCCTGGTTGTAGACAGATAAAACAATCACAAGTGACTTTGAAAGAGAAAAGGAAAAAAATCTTTTCACATAACTAAAAATTTATCCCAGCTTCAGGAACTTTCTTGATGTGGTAAATCTTTATTTTTCCTTTATTTCGTTTTCCTCTGAGTCTCCATATTTATATCATTTTGTGGCAAAATGTATTTCTGTTCATAATTAATGCTTAAAATGCATCCATATTCCTTTAACAGCCTAGCAAGTCCTAGAAAGTCAAAAAACCCACATGGACTTAATATAATCAAGAATTGAAGAGAAGGAAAAGATACCAAGCTACCTGACCTAAAAATTATTGTGATTCTCACTCCTCCTTCAAACATAAGTAGATCAAATGTAGGTGTTTTGGTGGCAAGTCCTAGGGGTTGGGGGAGAGAAGGGAACAAACATTTATTTAGTTGAACTGCCTTGGTTAAATCACAGTTAATTGCCTTGCGACCCTGGGCAGGTTACCTACCTCTGTGCCTCAGTTTCTGTAAAATGAAGATGATGTTCATAATACTTCATAGAGATGTGAGGATTAACTGAGACTATGTATAAAACTGTTAACAGAGTACTTACTCCACAGCACATCATAAATATTAGTTGCTTTTGTTTTATTATTAATAATTTATGAAGTACCTACTAACTGTACTAAGAATTCTATTTGTATGCCTCATTTAATTCTTACTACAACTGTTAGATGGATATACCCATTTTCAGAAGAGGAAACAGGTTCAGAGCAATGAGATGCTTCCCCTGTCTCCCATATTTTATAATGGTGAGCTAGCTGCAGGTGGAGGTCTAGAATGTCATATGTGGGAGATGTGGAAATGGGAACACATTTGAGCCAGTGCTTTCTTACCTTGTTCTCTCTCTCCCAGTCTTTTTTCTGTAAAAGGAGGCTATAGCTTCCAACAATAAAACCAACAGAAAGAGGAAAAGAAGGGGGAAGTGGTGGGGGCAAGGATTGTGGAGTGGAGTAAACTGTGTTCTACCGTCTCCAGGTTGGCCTCATGGCAAGGTATTTGTCTAATAGTTATAAAAGTTCTGAACATGGTTCTCCTTGTTTAGGTTGGAAAAATAGAGAAATTCTCCCTCTTATAAAAACTCTCTCCCCCTGAAGCTAAATTCATACAGAAAAAAATGATACATCAGGGGTTTGGGGACAACTGGAATGTACCACAAAGGATTCTGGGAAGTTCTTATAGTCCCTAAGCATTTGGTAGATCATGTAAATAGAGGCAGTTTCAGCATTTCTATTTTATCCAAAGCCCTCTCCACCCCATGTCCTTAAGAAAAAAAGAAGAAAACACTGGAATTGAAGTTTCACATTGGGCAGAATAAATCTTTTGATTTAGTATTTTTTCTCCAAAACTCTTACACTGGCCTTAATTCTTTATCTCCTTCTTGAAGCCAGCTCCCTGATGTGCAGAAGTGGAGATGGGGGTGGATGGGAAGAGTTCTAGTTGTTCTTGCTTTAAACAGTATTCCATATGGGAGAAACAGTAGAAGGAAGGCGATGTAGATTCTGGTCTTTCCTCTGCTACCTGTTACCCCTTATCCCTGTCTAAGACATAGATGTCTTTGAGCCTCACTTACCCTTCTGTGAAATAAGGACAATACTTTTGGAATCCGAAGCCCATGGAAGCTAATAATAATGACAGCAACCACAATTGTAGCCACTGCTGCCATCAGGATATATGCCAGGCATCCTGCCAAGGATTCGAAGTACATTATTTTATTTACTTCTTACCATAGTCTAATAATCTCTTTTACAAAGGAGAAAACTGGAGCACAGAGAAGGTAAATGACTGCCTGCAGTCATATAACCAGTAAGTGGTGAGTTCAACCTTAAGTCATAACTCCAAATGTGGTCGTAGTGGTGACAGAGCTAGGAGTAGAATTCAGGTCTTTTAACATCATTTCTCATCACTACCACTATCTCCAGATATAGCTGAAGGGATTAAAAAAGGAACCGACAGCAATACATAAGGACTCACAGAATGAGAAAGAAATTAATCACCTTACTTTACAGAGATCAGAGAAGATTTGATCCAGAGAAGCCAAATTTAAACCGTACTGTTCTCCTTGACCTCTGAACTCCAAACCACCTGGCTCCTCCCTCATCAGGCTATTGTTTGTGATCGTAGGATATCCTTTTTTACTTGTAGCAAAAGGTTTATTGTTAAGTAATTTAATTGGCCCAGTGTGGTTCAGTTATTCAACAGCCCATGCTGTGTTTCACTAAACTATGGCCTAGTAAATTTGCAATTACAGTATCTTTGGGTTGTTGTTTTTTAATAAATTCCTTTTAATTGCAGCATTAAACCCCACATGTCATGTTTCCAGGTTTCTAGTTTGGACCTAAGCCAAACTGGAAGAGATATCCACTTAAAGCAAATGGCTGATGAGGAGGACGTGTGCCGTGAACTGGGGGACTTGGTTTCGTTGCTTAAACCCAGGCTCTTCACCCCCAAACCTAGTGCCTCAGACACGCAGGGACCCTTGGCCAGGGTGGAGGATGGAGCAAAGCTCCCCCATCTCCTGCTGTTTCCACTCCTCCCCAGACACCAACGTTTACTTTGGTTGTTTCTAAGAGTAGACATTCTCTATGAGTTAATCATCGTAACTTAAATAATGTGCTGTTTTCATTTGATGAGTAAATTGTCAACAGCCTTTAAAATTGGTCATATAATTAAGAAGTCTGTGCATTTTGACCTCTTCTTCCATCTAGATGAAATAATCATGAAACTAGACTGTAATCACACAGAATCTTAAAACCTTCTGGGCATTCTTTTTTTCTTTTCTTTTCTTTTTTTTTTTTTGATCTATTATTTGCTTTATTAATTGCTACCTCTCTCTCTTTAGTCAATAAAAGAGGCAAAATGTTCATTTTTCTTGTTAGAATGTAGTTAATACTGAAATGTCAAATAAAAGTTCCTGGGGTGGCTCCGTAGTGTAGTAGTTAGCATGTCTACTTTACACGCAGAAAGTACTGGGTTCGCACCCCAGGTGGAGCCATGCATGGACCATACCCCGGGTGCGCCAGGCCCCCCGGGTGCGCCAGGCTGCCGGAGTGTGCTGAGTGTGCCCGGGGCGCCAGGCCCCAGGTGCGCACTGCGAGTACATGGGAAGAGACGCCTCACCTTCAGAGATCCAGTTCTTAAGGGGAGATGGCAACATCCCTGGTCAGGGCTGGGTGTGGGAGAGGGGGCGCGGAATTAAAGAGCGGAGAAAAATAATAAATAAAGATTCCTTCTGGAAACCTATTAAATATGAAAATCATTTTATTGAAGATCTGTACATTATGTTTTTATACAAAGATGCTCACAGCAGTTTCTTAATAGCAAAATTTTAGAAATATCCTAAATCTAAAAGACTAAGGGAATGATTAAGCAAATTTTGATATTTCAATGGAGCAATCATTTAGACTTGTTTACCAAGAAGCTTTAATAGCATCCAAAAGCAGGATACAGAATTGTATATATGTACTACAAATACAACTTTAGTTTTGTTTGGTCTTTTTAAATTAAACACACTTACATGAATTCAAAGTCTAAAAGGAAACTATCTAAAATTAATAGTGGTTATATGATGAGTAATAGGCTTGTGAGTGATTCTGATTTTTTATATGGTTTATATTTTTTTAGTTTTCCAGGGGAAATTATTATAATAATTAAAACACATGTGTGTTTATATATATTCTATTATAATCATTCAACACTTCAGCTGTTCAGAGCTCAACTATCTTAAAAATCTGGAACATTGCTAAAATCCTGGAAGTAATAAAAAAATTTAATTCTGAGCAGCCAAAACTAATGTTACAAAACTCATATAATAAAGCATATTATGCCCAGGACATCTGCTGGCCCATCACTCAAATCCTATTTACTATTACTTTGCACACAATTCTCAAGAACACAGCAAATTAGAAGCAAAAGTTGAAAAAAGAGAAGCCCCAGCAGGCAAGAGCATTGACACAGCCACACTGACCTGAGGGTTGGAGAGGACACAGAAAAGCTAAGTGCAGACTTAAGAACTCTCAGGCTCACGTCCTAAGCACATCACTGAAAATCCCGTAACCCCTTTACTATGTTTTACTTTAGTTACACATGTTCATAGTGGTGGCCCGAAGTTGTTACAAAAATACCTTTTTTGTTCAACTGATTCTTTTTAAGATTATAAGAAAAACTGACGTAAAACAATTTAAAAGATTTCATTGTACATGGCAAAAATGGGTGGGACAAAATGTGATTAAAGGATAAACTTTAGATATATAGACTTCTTTATTTCCTACCCATAATAATTTATTGTCTTACCATTCTTAAGAGGGAACATGTTATTGTTACTAGGAGTTTCCAAATTGTATCTCACACTATCATTACCTGAGTTTGCTTAAAAATCTAACAGAACTGGAGAATAATAGCACAAAATCAAGATGTCAGAAAATACCAAAGTCTTCACCTCTTAAAGCCTTAGAATCCATCCATTAAAATAAGAATAGCACCCCAGAGCTTAGATACAGGTTGGGGAAGTTCAATGAGAAGGCCTGTGGAATGGCATGTAGCTTGATGTCTGGCATATCAATTGCACATAGCAAATGTTAGTTGAATTTGAATATGATTTTCCCATGTGGGATGCAATACCGTAATATCGAATCTAGTTCAGATGTGGGTTCTGCAACCTTGAACAAACCACAGAACCCAGCCACCTGCCTACATTTTTCACAGGGTAGATGTGAGGGTTCAACATTATCGGCGCTCAGGATAATGGTAGTTCTCTTCCCATTGTAGTTGGGAGGAAGTATGTCACACTTGTTTGCTTTCTGTTTTGCTAAGTTGAGGAGAGCTTTCAGGGAGTCTCAGAATCCAAGAAAGCTACAAAAAAAAACCCTTCTTCTGTATCATAAACACTGCTTTTTGTACCCTGTCTTATTCCTCATGCTCTGCCTTTTATCAGCCCACCTGGAGCCCACCAGAGAAGCAGAGCAGGATGGGGGTGGAAGGGTGATGGTGGCAGGGAAAGTGTCATGTCATTTACTCTTCCAGGCCATGAATGGTTAAGCAACTGGCCCTAGTTCCATGGCAGCAGTATTACCTTCACTGGTCCAGACTGGTTTATCTGGTGTTTCCTACCTGTCCCGGGCTGGGGTGGCAACTGAAAGCCTTGCCTGTCTGCTCAGAACAGTCTTTGGGTGATGCTAATGCTTTGTTTGGGTTTGATTACCTAGGCCCCCTGCAGAATTATTTGGAGAGGGATGCTGTCAGCAAGTGGTAGAGTGAAAACAACAAGGTTTGCAAAATGTGAAGCTTACCCAATTACTGTGAGTTTTGACAACATTTTAACTGAAAACCTAGATTAAGGCCAGCAGATTTTGCTCTGATTTGTTTTATTTTTCTTGAGAATTAAAAACAATAATTTACTGGTATACTTGCCTGGTTCTGTGCACCCCACTGACCACCCCTAATTATGAAATCTCTCCTGGCATCAACACTTATAGCCACGCAAGGAAGTCTGACGGCCTCATGGATTAGAAGCTTTGTGGTTGCCTTTTCTCAAGAAGAATAACCCTTGCTTAGGTGTCTGAGACCACAGGGATAATCTAGCATCAGAAAAAATCTGAGAAGAGGGAGCAGGGAGCTGGTGTAAGAGCTTGTGGCTCTGGACACGGATAGAAGGAACCCTAGATTCTGTCTTCTTTTTCAGAGCGCTTATCACAATTTGAAAATGTATTCATTCAGTAATTATGGATGTCTTTCTCAGATTGGAAGCTTCTCAGAGGCAGGGCCTGCTGTCTTGCATTTGTTTCCCCTCCCTAAGGCCTGGCACAAGTAGTAGCTATTTGTTGGTTGGGTATAGTTTCAAGTCTAGCCTCTGCTCCTGCCTGGTCATTGTCCTTTGCAAACCACTCCTCTGTGTGTGTTTCCTCATTGAAGACACAAGTCAAATGGATCTTGTATCTGTACCTCCCTCTGTCTCAGGACCCTGTCTGTTCATAAAGTTGTATTGAATCTAACCAGCTCCATCCAAGTATAATATCGAGAATTGTAACCTATACACCAGGGATGGTTTAACTAGTACAGTATATAACATGACCATTATTTCCAGGGTCTGGATACTCTATTTCCATTAACTAATTGTTATTTATTATTTCAAACTTAAGAGCAGTAATGTATACTCTGCTTTCTTGACAGGGTTTTTGTGAGGACCAAGTGAAATGATGTATGTGAAATTACTTTAGAAACTGAAAGGTCTTGTATCACTAAATAATGACTATTATTGCTGGCCCAAAGTATCTTCCTGAGAAGTAACTCAAGTTTGAAAGAAGGTTCTGAAGACCAAACTTATGAAACGTGTGGGACTAGCCTTGTAAAAGAAAAGTCATTTCTCAAGTTAATTTTTTATTTAAAAAAAGAGAGAGAGAGAGAGATCTATATCTATATCTATATTTATATCTGTATCTATATCTGTATCTATATCTGTATCTATATCTATATCTATCTATCCTTGATCCTCTCTCTGCCAGTTCTCTAATCCAAGGTGATTAGCATTTGGGTATTGGAAAAGCTATTGATTGTCATGTCATGAGTCTGGGGTTTTAGTCTAGCCTTGCCACTGCTTTACTGAGGAATCATGGGCAAGTCATTTAACTTCTGTGCCAAATAAGGATATGAATATAAAATGAGTTGAATATGCAAAAGATTAAGAATATGGATAGCCCTTCAGAAATATAAAGTTGATTATATCCCTCGTGTATTTTTCTTTCCAGATCCCACTCCTCCAGTTACTTCAGCTCTTCCCCATATAACATGGTTTCTATCCTCCATCCTAGCCGGGCACTCTCCGCTGGATTTAGTTCAGTATGTCTTGTATCTTTCTTGAAGGAAGCTCCCAAAGTTGAACTCACAATGCTTCATGTTGTTTCTTCCATTCGGACACTAGAATTAGTACTAAGAGTGATTATTACCAATTTTTATTTTCTCAGACCTAGATATGCTGTTTCCTGACTCTGGATCCCAAAGGCTTAAGCTGAGTTCTGAAGTTGAAAGTTAACTTCTTCTCATTTTTGTTTGTCTTCTAGTGACAGACATCATACCTCCAGTGCAATCCCTGTTCCAAAGAGACAAAGCTCCATATTTGGCGGTGCAGATGTAGGCTACTCCGGGGCCATTCCTTCACCAGAGAAAGGACACCGAAAACGGGCCAGCTCAGAGAATGAGAGACTCCAGTACAAAACCCCTCCTCCCAGCTACAACTCAGCGTTAGCCCAGCCTGTGGCCGCCATCCCCTCCCTGAGAGAATCTGAGAGAAAGACAGCATCTCTGTCCTCCTCCTTGGATACTTCCTTGGACTTCTCCAAAGAAAACCAGAAAAAAGGAGAGTTGGGTGACAGCTTAAGTGGTGGCCACGTGAGTGTGAACACTAGCCAAAAGCAAGGTGAAGTCCTGTCTGGGCATCCAGCCACAGTAAATGGCTCTCTCCTACCCAGCGAGCAGGCTGGCTCCTCCAACGTCCAGCTTCCAGGTGAGTACCGCCCGGTCTCAGAAGCTGAGCTCTGCTGTACCGTGGAGCAAGCAGAAGAGATCATTGGGATGGAAGCCACAGGTTTCACCTCAAGTGATCAGCTGGAAGCATTTAACTGCATCCCAGTGGACAGTGCTGTGGCAGTGGAGTGCGATGAACAAGTTCTGGGAGAATTTGAGGAATTTTCTCGAAGGATCTATGCACTGAATGAAAACGTATCCAGCTTTCGCCGGCCACGCAGGAGTTCTGATAAGTGAGATGAGCAGGCAGACAGTAGGGACCAGGACAGGGTCGCTGCCTAAAATGAGCTGCACTGGTTACCTTTGTAATAATTATGACACAAAATGAATATTAATGGAGGATATTCCTCAGAAAAACAGACTTTGTGAATCGAGGAGGGACTCAGGATCATTGTGTATCAGTGGGCCAGACAAAGTTAGATTTTGCTTGCAAGATTTGCTTTTCAGGTCCGATGATTGTTTTAAGGCAAAAGTCACTCTCTAGCTCGAGTCACCTTATAGGTATTTGTCTGCTTTTTATTTACACTTCTATGTTATCCTCAGAGGGAAGATGATAATATATAAATAATATAATGAACTCACCTTTAGTTTCTCATAAGCATTTACCCTCACCAGAGTTTATAAAACTTTGGGAAAATTGAATATTTAGAAAAAGGTTTCTGTCATTTCTGAAGGATCCATTAGGTTGATGAATAAGAAGCACAATGATCTCAGACCCAGGCCCATCTGCCCCTGCCCCTGCCCCCAGGCCCCGCAGGCAACCTGTACACTCCACTGTTGCCCCATTTCTCAGTGGGTGGGTCGCGCGTCCAAAAAACTGAGGACATCGGATTCTCTGGTTCTTCAGTGCAGTAGCCATGATCTTCCACCTCCTCTAATCAGCCATACCCTTCATGAAGCCCTCAAACCAGATGAAAAACCTCACCTCTGGTGGAACCCAGAGGATCCTCAAGGACCCAAGGTTACTACAGTAAGATGGCGTCCAATCCCCTTTGGGGGCCAAAGTTTTTACGTGGGCAGATGCTGCAGTCAAAAACACATACTTTCTGGCAGTGCACTCACCAGACAAAAACTCCTATATATAAATCCCATGTTAATTTATTAAATTTCAGTTGGAAAAGAAGGCATTGTATGTGATGAAATATATGTAGAGAGTCAGGCTGTCCAATGTGCAAACTGGAAGGCATTTGAGGTAGCTGGATTAAGAGACTAGATGAGGCATAGAATACTATTGGTATGTGTGCAGTTGCATAAATATTAAATTATGTTTTTGAAGTCCAATTGTCATTCCTGGAGCTCAGATTTCATTTGCTGTCGCTTTATATTTTATATACCCAAGGACATCGCCTCAGGGTTGCAAGATCTTTAAGAAAAATTTATCCATATATCCATGTATTGTATAAAAAAATAAAAATTGAGTTTACTTCACTTGACCTGATTCTTTTTTCCACTTTAAAAATTCCTCTTGAACCTACATCTCCATATGTTACGTCATGACAGACTAGCCTGAAAGGAAACCGGGGCTGTATCTAAGCCAATGTTGACTTCGAGTTTACATATTGTTATAGCAGCACGAACACCTTCACAGGTGTACCTCTAGTAGCTGCATTCGTCCTACATAACATCTTACTCATAGGTTTCATAATCATTTTCATATTTTGTCTAAGCACTCCTGGGCTCAATTTTAATTTATAGCAACATCATGAAATACAATAGTGCATGTTGTTATTTTCCATGTAAAGAGAACGCAGAGAATCATTGCATGACAGATGGACCCAACCTGCAAGCAATTAAAAGCTTTAACTTGAGCTGAAGAAATCCATATGAATTCCACATAAAGAGATGGGTCTACTCCAGAGCTGAAGCAGAAGCCATCTGCAGAGTCATGGCTTCTTTGCAGTATACTGTCATTCATTTTAGAGTCAAAGAGGGTGGAGATAGACATGGTCTCAGATATACATCAGACATGTCTGTGAGGTTGTCCAATGACGTAACTAACATCTACCTCCTCCCACCCCCCCCAAAAAGGTTTTTGAAGGACTATGTTAGTATCGAACAATAGGAGGTGAATCACCTGTGATTGTGATTTCCCAAGACATGGGAGTGGACCTTAAGCTTTATGCCAAATTTAAAGACAAGGTGCATTCAACTACAGGCCCTGTAGCCTGGCTCCTGGCACACCAAGCAGAGGAACTGTGTACAAAGCAACCATAGTCACAGTGTTCATCTCAGGTTCCACACAACCAGACAGAGCCTGGAGCTCTGGAGTTCTGTCAGTGTTTAGTTTGTGGACTCCTTAATGATTCTGGGGTCCACAGGTTCTCACCCCTACAACATGGAGCCCTGAACTGATTGTTACCTACACATTTGCTTGATTCACAGTGTCCATTGAAGTTATGCCTCAAAACACCACTTAGGTTTGGGTTTGTTTAGTTTGGGTTTTGTGTTTTCATTTGAGTTCGTTTGATATCTGTAGTTTGTTTCTGCTATGACCTGGGTAGAACCTACAGTATTACATGTCTACAGGAATAATTGTGTTTGACATTTTCCAGTGCTACAGAATTTTCGTTTTGCCTCTGATTAAAGTGGTCACAGCCAAAATATGAGATGGTATTATCTACTAAACTTTTTAATTATTCTTGTAAATCACTAAAAAAAATCAAATTTGCTTTGGGAGTATAAGTCAAAATGCAAACTCACTACTATCCTTTCTGAACGGCTAAGAGTCATTTCAGCTTTCGTGTAGCCAAGATATTTTTGACAGCCAGCAAATATCATCAAATGAATATTTGATTGTGTTTTCTCTCCACTTCCTCTTACCTACTTCAGAAATTCCAGAGATTTTTTTTCCCCCCTCAGAATATTAGTTTTGGAAGATTATATCCAGTTATATTTTTTTTAGCAGTTCTAATGGTGTCCATTTATCCTGACCTAAGCGGTTATTTAAATAATTTTTTAAACCACCACCAATAATAAATGGCATGTGAAACTGATCTGTTGATAATTGGAAGAAAACTCAGCATCTGTATTTATAAAATAAAATTGATTAGTATTTATTTTGAGAGTAAAAGCATATGTTATTTCCCTGCTATGTTTGAGTCCAGTCTTCTTCCTCATTGTTTTAAATTTTATATCAAAGCTGAGTAAACTATGAAAACCTTATTCTCGAACACTCAGCCAGCCATTTCACATTTGTTGAATTAGCTCTCTCTGCCAGGGACTGGGCTAAACAAAGTTAATACAAAGATTAATAAGCCTTGACCTCTGCCACATTCTCTAATGGAAGGGGGAAGGGGTGAAAGGTATATTAACAGTTATAATTCAGTGTGATAAGTTATATGACAGATGTATAGCCATCCTATGGAATGCAGAGAAAGCTATTCTGACTCAAGGATCAGGAAAGGTTCACAGAGGGTAATGCAGATGAAAGCTTTCACATTACAGATAGCGAGAACTGCAGGAACAAAGGCCCAGAGGCAAGGCAGGGCCTCATGTGTTAGCACGGAGTTTGCTGTGCTTGGGGCCTGAATGGCTGTGAAGGGTGAGAGAGACTGAATCGCAGGCCAATGGGAAGGACTTAGGTGCCAAGTTAAGAGAGATTTGAATGCATGCAGTGGGTGACTGATGGGTACCCTCCCAGGCTTTAAAGCAGAAGAGTAACTTGATTAGATCTGAATTATGACTAGCAGCCAAGTTGAGGCTGGACGCTAGTGATACTTGCTTGAGTCTGTTTAATTTTTCCTTTATTGCTTAGTAAAAAAAAAATTCTATGTGAAAAAGATAGAATCCTTGTGTCCCTAATGTTGTCAGGGTAAATATTGAATAACAAACTGGATTTTTAGTGTGGTACAAAGAATGTTGCCAGTATCTGTTCTTCAGAAGCTTGATTCTGAATGCCCAGCTTGGCTCCTTGGAAGCTATGACTCTGGTAAGGTCATTGAACTTTTAAGAATACCCATTTTTTTAATCTGTAAGAAATTTATTCTGCTGTGCTTGCCATTCTGTTTGTATGGGGCCTGCCCCATCAGTGGTGGTTCCCTCTTGTCCTGTGGAGGCCGCCACATAGTGACGGACTTAGACCATTTCCTGTTCCAGCGCTTGAGCACAGCCGCTTAATCTCTCTGAATCTGGCTCCTTATCTGTGAAATGGGGATAATACCCACCCACTCCCAGGGTTGGATAGAGGGTTAAAAGAGATAAATATTTCTATGAAAGCACTTAATGATCTTTACAAAGCACCGGGCACATTAGGAGGAGTTAGTCATTCAACAGAGATTTCTTGCATCATATGCGTCAGGCTTTGACGGGGCAATTGAAATACAGATATTCATTCCACACACATTGAGGATGTGTCAGGGCCGAAACTGGTCTTTTGCAAAACTAAATTCTAAACCAATGTCAAGTGTTTCTAGGTGTTTTGATGGGTGACATGGACATGGTGTTGAGATGTGGCCTAGAAGCCTAATTAGCTTAATTTTCATGTTTCTTAACACCTGGCAGATGAGCTGATTTAGGCACGCCTTATCCAGAAATATTCTCTAGTACAGCTTCTGGCTGCCTCACTGAATGCTGAGTTGGTGCCCAGAGCTCTTTATTTTGCTTGAAGTAGATAGAAGCTTGCTTTTTCTGCTTTTTTTTTTTTCTCTTAGTGCATCTAATTACAGTTTCGTAGGTAGACAGCTCAGCCTTGTGGATTTTAAATGAATAAAAAATATACGTCTATAAAATAGTTCCACACTTTTTAGTGGCCGGCAGTGTCAGCAACCCAGAAAAAGAATAGTCAGGAATCAAGATAAAATTGAAAAAGACAGCCAGTTAGTGAAATAGCCACAGCCAGCCAAGCCCAGGTACAGAACAACAAGCTTGGATCCCTTGGGTTTTGTACAAAACACAGTTCTAACAAGCTTCTCAGTCCCAGTTAAAACAGAAGTAGAAAACTAGAAAGAATGGAGAGTAGGAGGTAGACAGAAATAATGGATAAGCTGACTCTGAGAAGCACATATGAGCAGCCAGAAAGCAGTCTGGGCAACTTGAACGAGGAGCCCTCAGCCTGACCGAACAGCCAGTCCAGAGGATTCAGATCCCAGCCCTGCTGCTCACTGGCAGTGTGACCCCAGCGAGGCGCTCGACTTCTCTGAGCCCGTGTGCTTCTCCTCAGCCCTTTGCTCAGATTTTCCCATGGGGCTGGACAGAGACTCCTCTTGCCCAAGTGTAAATTGATATTCATTCTTCAAAACCAGCACCACTGTGTGTTTCCACGAATGTCTTGCTCCTTGGGTCAGGGACTATGCCATGCTTGGACTATGTCACACTGTGATGTGAGGAGATCCGGGCTGCCTTCCATCCAGAGGGGTTGCAACCTTTTCCTCATACAACAGAGGCCTCTGGAGCTCCCCGACCTTTGGTCAGGCCCTTTGCTTCCAGAAGCCTGTCGGTCACCTTGGCTCCTCTGTCTCCCCGCTACCCCTGCCCCCACTGCCCAGGCCTTTAGTGGCACACGGTAGGTGCTCATGAAGTTGGGGGGAGTGGGAAGATGAGGCAGAACATAGATCCAGGGGGTTCGTACTCACACCTGTGTCTGTATCTTGTTCCCCTGGATGCTCTGTGAAGGACCAGCGTCCCCGGAGTCAGCATCAGAAATGATTTGTGATGTTTAGAGAATGGTCTGAGGATCAAATGAGATTGGAGTCAGGTTTCTGTAAACAGTAAAAAGAGATGCATGTTGGAGGCCCATGGTTACCACAGATTCTCAGTAAACATCCCGAGTAGCAATGAGCTACCACGGGAGCAGGGAGTGGGGACGATGCAGGGGCTGAGTCTCCCCTGCCCTCCCCTGCAGTCATCTGCATTGGGGCGTCTGTTTTCTCTCTCTGGTGCTGCAATGACCCCTCAAACGTGCCGTGTTTTCCTGTCCCAAATCGAAGCCTTAGCATGATAGCAGTTGATGCTGTGGGTAGCCCTGGGAGGATGTGTTACCATCACCACTTGACCAGGGAGCCCACAGGAGTGATCTGCCCAAGATCACGCAAATCCTGAGGCCACACTGGGGCCAAACCAGGCCCTGACTTCTCCCTAAGCCCTCTTCTGCACCTCAAGGTCCTGCAATCTGTCCCACGCACCTGAGCATCCTGCCAGCTACAAGCGGCTCTCCCTCATCCAGCAGCCCCTCACTAAGAAGGTGGAACAAATCGGGAGGATGTTCCTGCTTAGAGTGTGGGACATTTCAGCACTCATGAACATTGCTTTGTGAGACATGGTGCAATTTCTAGAAGGGGGAGAATATATTTGTGTAACTGTCAGAAATGTGATATAATTGTCAAAGTCCAGGAGGTCTGCCGCATAAATTGTGACTCACAGACATGCGAGATGGAGCCTAAAAAGCAGGGGAGGCTTCTTTGAAGACTCACTTGGGCTGTGTCTAACAGGTAGGTCAAAGGGATTCAATGGAGACAGGACGGCCGCCCAGGGTAAGAAGCAGGAGAAAAGGAATTGCCAGGGACCTGTCTATTCACTCACTGAACAATTAGTTACTGCCCGCATCCTGCATCCAGCAGTGAGGAGGCAAGGGAACAGTGGGCAGTGAGAGCATATGGTGAGGAAGTGGAGACAAGTGCACACTGCACACAACTATTGCGAGAAGTTTCCCTGTAAAGAGATGGAGAAAAACAGGGTGGAAGATGGAGAAAACTATGAGTAGACTGGAGGTTTCATGTAAACGCTAATGAAAGGAGTGAGCGGCAGGGAGAAGGAGAAGGTTCAGGGAGAAGACAATGCAATGAAAGGAGCAAGGTCTTGGAGGGAGCGGGAGGGAGTGGGGGAGAGCGGAGGCCCTGGGTGTGGTGAGGACACGACCTGGGTCAGAAGAAGGCAAGACCAGACTAGAGCTGTCCGTTGACACAGGGTGGGAGGCCACCAGCGTTCCGGCCTGGACCCTGGGGGATGGCCTGGGATGCGGCCCGATTGCAGCGACCATCTAGGGTACAGGACAGGGCAGAAGGAACACCACGGGGGTTGCTCGGAGCTTCTCAGGGCTTTTAAAGGAGATTCCTGAGGTTTAGGGGAGAGGATTGGCTGGCTGCCCAGAGGTTTACCATGGTGGGGTGCCGCCTGGATTGCAATCACCTCCCCTGTCTCTCTTCAGCCACCCTCTTGCCCCGCCAGCCGATTTTGCACACTGCAAACACAGTGCTGGGCCCTAAACACAGCTGTAACCCTCTAAGAACTGTTAGATAAAGGAAAGAATTAAACATTGACTTACCTTTGCTACGTGCACAGTACACACTAGTTAGCCGAATAATTGATGAGGGGAAGTTTCTCTTGTAGAAATATTCCAAGTAAAAAGATTCAGAAGGGATAGTAGAATTAGACTATCCCCACTTTGCACCTTCTAATGAATTTGTGACTCTAAGATAATAATCATCGATGGCTGCTAATATCACAAAAAGAGAGAAAACCAGACATTTTATGCCTTCTGATGAAAGAACACCGATGAAGTATTATTGGCAAAATCTTGGCCCTAAATAGGATTACACCTCTATCTGTGATGTCCAATACAATAGACCCCAGTCATGTGTGGCTATTAGGTAATTGAAGACTGGCTTGTCAAAATTGAGATATGCAGTAAGTATAAAATACACAGTGAATTTCAGAGACAGTACAAAAATAGGATGTAAGTAATTTTATGTTAATAATTTTCATATTGATTACATGTTGAAATGATAATATTTTGGATATATTGAATTAAGTAAAATATTATTATTAATTTCATGCTTCTTTTTACTTCTTAAAATATGGCTGCTAGAAAATTTTAAATTACCAATGTGATTTGCACTGTGGCTCACTTTATGTTACACCTCCCACCACAGCTCTTTGTACACTTTCTCTAAGTATGTGTTTCCCTGTCTGCCACCTCCAGTAGGCCGTGAGCTCTCGGAAGACAGATACCCTGTTTTAAGGCTCAGCCAGTGCTCAGAAGAGTTTGCTGGATCAGTGTCAGTGTCACGAGTGCCCTTTGTACAGATAAAGCAGTTGAGGCCTTGAGAAGTCAGTGTCATTGCTAAGTTCACAGAGCGAACACCTGACAAGCTAAGACTTGAAACCAGAACCTTTGAGTCACTACTCCTCACTACATCTGAGCCACAGGCCACAGTTCCCTTCATTCATTCATCCGTTTAACATTGATCTGGTGCCCCCTGTTGGTTTGGCACTAGCTGAGCATAGGTCAGTGCTATGAAGAAAGCCCACAGGTGACCATGAGAGCATGACATGAAGGACCCACTTTGTCCTGGGATATCAGACAGGCCTCCTTTGGGGAAGTGAAATTTAAACAGATTTGAAGGCAGGGAGCCCGTTCCAGGCCCGGAAAATGACATATGCAAACCTTGGAGTAGGAAGGAATGTGGCACATGGCACATGGCACATGGGAAGGACTCTAGGGTGACCCAAGGGCTAGAGGAGAGGGATGAGCAGTGAGCTATAGAGGTGGACAGCGGCTAGCTTTTCTCACACTGGGGCCCACAGACATCACCCTCTCCCCTGTCCAGGGTTGTTTTCTTCCAATGGTATCTCATATTGTAGTACTGACAATTTTTTTTTTAAGTGCATCCTGGTCCTTTCCATCTGGCTGGCCCCCTCAGAACTCAGCTTTAGTGCTGGCCCCTGCATTTGCGTGGACCTTCCCATTGGCACAAGGAATGCCATAGGTGGCAGGTTTCAACGTATAGTCACAGTCCAGATGTGTGGAAATGTAACTTTATTTCCCCATAATGGTCTTCAACCAAGCTCATGGATACCCTTTTTGGCTAGTTGCAGAAAATTCTTGACTTTGCCACTTCAAGGCAACTCAGTCATTTCTAGTTAAAACTTAATCCTCTTTAGGGTGGGTGTTCACATTCCCAAACCCTCCCCGACCTCACCCTTCAGCTACTCTGAATGGCCCTGGTGTTACTCACTTGGGCGTCTGGAGCTGGTCTCCACAGCCGAGGCCCTTCTGTGGATCTGGACTCTAGGTTCTCACACTCTGTGTCATTCTGCCCTGGAATTAGACCTTCTCAGCCCTGCTTGGCTCCCTTGAGGATGGACGTAGGTAAACTTGGCTATTTTCTCTCATGACTCTATGAGGCTGCCCTAAAGTCCACCTGCCTGGACTTCTCCTCTCTGCTAGGTGGCTTCCCAGACCCCCTGAGGAACATGGAGCTTCTTCGAAGGCTTAGCTCTTCCTGGCCTTGGCAGTTGGGTCCCTTGTCTGCCACTGTCCCAAACTTTCCTTCTGTTTAGACCCCAGATGGGGGCAGGGACAGGGGAGGAAGGGCCCCTCTCAGACTCACCAGCCTTTTGACTTTGGGGTCTAGCTTTGCCCCTTCCAAATAGCACCCCTGCAGCTCTTTGAACTTTCACTTCCTTTTCCAGAGGTGGGAAAACACTCCTACGTCAGCAGCCTGCATTCTTCTTTCCTCTGTGGCTTCTTTTTTTAATGGCTATACGCTCGAAGTTCTCCAGGCTCCGAGCTCTGTTCGGTCAGAACTCACAAATTCTTTTCTTGCTCAATAAGCCTGGCCTTGCAATGAAAGCCTGGCTTTTGAGACATTCAGCCTTTCAATTCCCTTTATTGTTTTGGACTGTATCCACACTGCCCTGGGGGTAGTAAATGCAGGGGCAAGTGAAAGGGTCACAGGAATGAAAAACACCTAACTTAATGCTACACTGCTCTCACTGCCATTGAGCAGGGACAAAGGAGGCTGCTGGACAAATAATGAAGCATTCCTGCTGAGTGAAGTCCAAATGATGTCAGGGCCTGTGGCCCAAACAAAGGAATCTCAGAAGTTCAGAGGGAAAGAAACGGTGGGAGAAGTGAGTCGTCACTGGTGTGTGGGCATTTTAGAGGCTGAAGAACTTGCAATGTGGCAGGTAGTGGCAGAGTCAGAGGTGATTTAGTTTCAGCCAAACATCATCTATCGCATTAGGTTAATGTTGCTAACGAGAATTTAATTGGCTTTGTAGTTTTGTGAGGTTTTAATTTGTAAACTTGTTTTGGTTTTATGGTTATAGGAGAGATATAAATGTTAGTTTATATGTAGTTTTTTGATCGTGAAAGGTTCTCGAGAGGAAAAATGGAAGGGTGGAACAGTCTATACTGAACAATTTTTCCTTGTGGTGAAATTGCAAAAACAAAACAAAACGAAACAGAAACCAGGAAGAAATTAAACAGTCTTCACTTCTGGGTTAGAATATACCCTGAAATGGGGGCAGGGGTATAGAAGAAGCTACACTTACCTGACCCCAAACTTGACCTTTGCTCTAGATCCCAGAGTGCCCTCTGTGGCCAGCCCCTCTCTTCTAGGCCCTGTCCCTTCCCTATTATTTCCCTGGATGCCTTTAACTCCTAGGTTTCTCTCCCTCTTTGGGTTCTACTTTTTCTTCCCCTTAGCCTGTGGAGGACCTGGGCAGGAGTCAGGGGGCTTTGGAAGGAGGCAGAGCATCCATCGGACAGACCGAACATTGGCAGTGCTCAGACAGGGCCCCTCTTACCATTGTTTTGCCAAAAGAGTTTCTGTCTCTCGCTTCACCTTGGCCACATTCCCAAATGCCGCCTCTGTTTTCTGGCTTCAGTGTGTGCCAGGCCCAGGAAGGGGGTGGAGAAGCAAAAGACCCTATGCTGGCACAAACTTGTTTAGGCAATTTTATGAATAAAAATAAGTTTTCAACCTTAAGGGATCTTTAGGAATTTTTAACCTTAAAAGAGTTTACACATTACTTTTTGTATGGTGTCGAAGGTCTTGCTAGGGATTTTATGCTTTATCTTAAGTGCAGTGGGAAATCTCTGAAGGATCTTAAGCACGGAGAGTGACATGTGCTAGTCGTTTTAAAAAGAATGCAGGGGGAGGAACTTCCTGTAATGGTGGCGGTATTAAGTGAAGTACTTGCATAAACCTTTCTGCAGATAACAATTATGAAATCTGGACAAAAATTTTTTTTAAATAGATTTATTTATTTAAATTAGTTTCAAGTATACAGTACATTGGTTAGACATCTATATTGTTCATAAAACGATTCCCCCAATTGCTCCCTCCCTCCCCTGGCCCTCCACTTAGCCATCATATTAATGCTGACTGCATTCCCTGTGCTGCACTCCCCATCCTCGTGCCCAGCTATCAACTACTAATTTGTACTTCTTTAACTCTTCACCCCACTCTCCCAGCCCCTCTCCCCTCTGTCTGTCACCAAAAATTGTCCGCTATTTTTGTGAGTCTGTTTTCGATTAGTTTGTTCTTTTTGTTCCTTAGATTCCACATATAAGTGAAATCATATGGTATTTATCTTTCTCTGTCTGACTTATTTCACTCAGCATAATAACTTCTAGGTCCATCCATGTCATTGCAAATGGTAGGATTTCATTTTTCTTAATGGCTGAGTAATATTCCATTGTATATATGAACCATAATTTCTTTATCCAATCGTTTGTTAATGGGCATTTAGGTTGCTTCCATATCTTGGCTGTTGTAAATTGTGCTGCCATGAATATTGGAGTGCATAGATCTTTACGAATTATTGTTTTGGTTTTCTTTGGATAAATACCCAGAAGTGCAATTGCTGGGTCAAAAGGTAGATCCATTTTTAATTTTTTGAGACACCTCCATACCGTTTTCCATAGCGGCTGTACCAATTTGCAGTCCCACCAACGGTGTATGAGGGTTCCCTTTCCTCCACATCCTCGCCAGCACTTGCTGTTTTTTGATTTATTGAGGATAGCCATTCTGACAGGTGTGATATCTCATTGTGGTTTTAATTTACATTTCTCTGATGATTAGTGACCTTGAGCATCTTTTCATATTTCTGTTAGCCGTCTATATTTCCACTTTGGAGAAGTATCTGTTCAGGTCTTCTGCCCATTTTTCAATTGGATTGTTTGGGTTTTTTTGCTGTTGAGTTGTATAAGTTCTTTATAAATTTTGGATATTAACCCCTTATCAGATGTATCATTAGCAAATATTTTCTCCCAAATAGTTGGTTGTCTTTTTGTTTTGTTTATGGTTTCCTTTGCTGTACAAAAACTTTTTAGTTTGATATAGTCCCAATTTTTTATTTTTTCTTTTGTTTCTCTTGCCCGAGGAGAAAAGAAATTCCTGTATCTGAAAAGAAATTCCTGTTAGTAATATCAGAGAGTTTACTGCCTATGTTTTCTTCTAAAAGATTTATGGTTTGGGGTCTTATATTTAAGTCTTTAATCCATTTTGAGTCTATTCTTATATGCGATATAAGAAGATGGTCCAGCTTCTTTTTTTTTTTTTTTACATGTATCTGTCCATTTTTCCCAACACTGTCATTACTCCAAAGGAGGTATATTCTTACCTCCTTTGTAATATATTAAGTGAGTGTACAGGTGAGGATTTATTTCTGGGCTCTCTATTCTGCTCCAATGATCAATGTATCTGTTTTATGCCAGTACCATGCTGTTTTGATTACTGTAGCCTTGAAGTATAGTTTGATATTAGGTAGTATGATACCTCCAACTTTGTTCTTTCTCAAGGTTGCCATGGCTTGGACAAAATTTTTTAAAACAATTATTTAAAGGTCCTGGGAAGTATCTCAAAACAGACAGAAGCTGAAGGAGAGTTTGTTTACTCTTGAAAAGCTGCAGCTGGAAGAGCTAAGAATCATGAAGGTGTTCTCAACCCCCCGTGGCTATGGCAGATGGGGAACCACAGCCTCACCACCTTAGGTTGCAGAGAGTAGAGTTCAGAGCTCTAAATGGAAATTTCAAAGCTGAAAAATATAATACTTGAAATAAAAAATTTACTGTCTGAGCTCAATAGTAGATTGGAGATGGCAGAAAAAAAAAAGAATCAAATCACTAACCCCGAAGATAGATGAACAGAAAGTAATGTGAAAAGAAGAAAAAAAATAAAGAAAAATGAACATAGACTTGAGGGATAATATTAAGAGGTCCAAAATTTGTGTCGTTTGAGGGCCAGAAGGAGCAGAGAGAATGGGAAAAGGCTGGTAAAGTACTTAAATACATACTGGGCAAAAACTCCCCAAATTTGGTGAAAACTTAAACTTCAAGAGCTGATAATCTGAACAAATTCCAAGAAGGAAAAGACAAAGAAAACCACTTCTAGGGCACGTAATGATCAAACTGATAAAAGCCAAAGATAATGGGAAAATCTTGAAAGCAGCCAGAAAAAAAAAAAAAAAGATACTTTGCAGACAGAAGAATACAGATAAAATTAATGATTGATTTCTCATCAGAAACAATGGAGGACGGAAGATATTAGAGCAACACGTTCAAAGTACTGGAGGAAAAAAACCATTACTGATTATTCTATATTTAGAAAACTATCCTCCAAAAATAAAGTAAGACATTTTGAGATAGATAAATAAGGAGATAATTTATCGCCAGGAGAAGTTCATGACAAGAAATGCTAAAGAAAATTCTTCAGGCTGAAGGGAACTCAGATCTGTAGTAAGGAAAGAAAAGAATTGAAATTGATAAATGTGTGGGTCAATTAAAATATTATATATATTTTGGGAAGGTTATGAAGTATGTATATGTAATTGACAACAATAGCATTAAAGACTATGGGGGTGGGGGTAAGCGGAAATATATTACTGCGACATTCCCAAATTCTATCTAAAGTAATTCATTAACTCTAATTAGACTCTGATAAAGATTTGCGTACATATACATATCGCGTATATATGAATACAATAAAGATGTGTGTTGTACTCTCTAGAGGAACCACTAAAAGTTATGCAAAAAGATATAACTAGAAAGCCAATGAAAACTGAATAAAATGGAATACTGAAAGATATCTGATTAACACAAAAGAAAGCCAGAACAGAGGAACTAAGGAACAAAACCCAGATGAAACAAATAGAAGACAAATAGCAAAATTAAATAAATTTAAATAAATAAATAAGACAAATAAAACCATTTCAATAATTATAATAAATGCAGATGCAATAAATATTCCAATCGAAAGGCAGGGATTGTCAGACTGGATTTTAAAAAAGCAAGAATAAGTTTTATGCTGCCTAAAAGAGACATACTTTAACTATAAACACACAAACAGAATTAATGTAAAAGAATGGAAGATGAGATCATGCAAACAGGCATGAGACAACTGCTGTGGCCACATTTAAATCAGATAAAGTAGACCTGGAAACGAGACTAGTACTGTGCATAAAGAAGAACATTTCATAATGACAAGAAAAAACTCAATACATCGAGAAATGTAAGAATTACAAAAGTACATTTTAAATGGGTACAATTTATTGCATGTAACTGTACCTCAGTCAGATGGATTAAAAAAGAAGAAGAAAAAAGCCCAGTGGATGTTCAGGAGTGGAGGGTAAAAGGGAACTTAGGCTGGAATGGAGGCAGGATGGAGGGTGTAATGCAAAGAGGAAAGGCAAGTTTATCAGGAGAAATACTAATTTCAGATTAAATGTGTTCAGTTCGAGAGGTTCACAAGGGTAGATGTTAGTAGGGACCACGTGTGCAGGCAAGAGGTCACTGGCATTAGTCAGAGAGAGACTGTAGAGTGGGAGGAGTGGGTTCAGAACTGAGCTCTGAGGTTCATTTGGAGGTGGGGGAAGGAGGAGGAAAGGAACCCTCACAGGAGACTAGGAAGAAATGGCCAGAAAGGTGGGAGGGAGCCAGGGAGTCCAAAGGAAAGGGTATTTTAAGAAAAAGGATGTGGCCAGCCCAGAAAGTGTGGCTGAGAAGTCAGGTCGGAGTCTGGTGCTGTGGGGAGCTGGAGGGCAGGAGCCAGGTGTCTACCGTCGGGACTGACGGTGGCGATCCTGGCAGGAGTGCAGGCTGGAATCGTGGCCTCACCCTCTGCCCTTGGCCGGACGTGCTCACCAGGCAGGCAGATGGCAAACCTTTGCTGAGCCCAGCCTTAGCGACCTCTCTCTGTTCCTTGGTTCTCCGGGCACAGAGAGGACCTGACCTAGTCCCTGCCCCACTCTAGGAGCTCCCAGTCTGGGACACGGAGGTGGGTAATTATACTTCCCCGTGTGGGAGCGCCTGGACTTTGGAGGTGAGATGGGGAGCAGGGAAAATCTACCTGAAAGAGGAGCAATGTTTGACGGGGGCCATGAAGGAGGAGTAGGAGTAAAGGGTTTCCAGATGGTGAAAGGGAGGTTGGTTTTGTTCTGCTTGATCTGAGGGGTGGACCCGAGACCCATGGGTGGGTGGAGGTCACAAGGAGGCAGTGTTCACTCCACACAAGGTTTCTCGTAGGTGTGCCTGGCCAGGGTACAGTTGGCTAGAGAGGGGACGAGCACCTATGGGGGTGTGGAAAAGTGTGCCGGCAGTGGCTGAGCACCATGAGGAGGAAGGCTGCAGAGGGTCTGGCTGACACGGGTCCCCCATCCCTGAGACAGGGCTCGCTAGAAATGCAGGCTTGCCAAATTCATTTCCTATGCAAGCTACACTCCTGGGGGCCTTATCAGACACATGCAGTCAACTGCCAGAGGCCTGGTGGAAATATATTACTGATGTCTGCTCCTTCAGAACCCCTGCTCTCCTGGCCCTGGCCAGCCACCAAGGCACTACCTGCTGAAATGCACCCCCAATGTGGGGAGGTCTGGGAAGGGGAGGTTTTCAAACTGTGAAGTGCATGGGGTTGGAGGAAACATGCAGACAGAGGTTCCAAGAGAACAGGTGAGGCCTGGGGGCGGTGAGTGCCTGGATCTGGGGGAGCCCCTATTTCTGGTCACACAATTTACAGTCAGAGACAGCATATTATAGAGGTTACGAGTGAGGCCTGTGAGGCAGGCGAGAGGCAGATCGAGTTTTGAGGGACTGAAACTTGTACAATATGGAGAGCCCTTGTTGAGAAACAAATTTTGCCTGACATTTCATCTGAAACAGTCAGATTTCATCGGGACAAGATGAGTCAGTATACAAACGTGGGGTTCGGTGAGTTGGGGCACACAAACGTGCAACTTAACACACGATGTATTTGCTGTTTGTAGTACTGCTCCAGGTTTGCCAAAAACACAGGAATTGTGGTATATGTTATTTTGCGTGATTGTCATCAGAGAAGAGAAAAAAATGAATGCTGTTTTATTGAGTATATCCTTGACAGGAGAGAACTTTCATTTTGAGTATACACTGACAAGAACCAAATCTTCCAGTTACGACTTCACACAATCTGATGATTGGCAGAATTTTCCACAGACTACCATTTGGCTCTGTTCGTTTCAAACATTGCCTCTCCTCCATTGCCCAATGTATCAGGGTCTGTAGGACATGTTGATGTCACAATACAACATGTGGCTCTGCACCACGATGTCATGATGCTGGGGGCCTCTGAGCAGGGGACAGTGTGAGTATTCCTGGAGGCGATTCCACCCCAGAATGACTAGCACCAACAGAACTATACATGCAAGGGACTGTGACCACATGAAACTCATACTCTACACAACTTCCCCTTAGATTCCAAAAATATCTAGAGCTGCTCCAGGGAAGGCAGTACAGTAGAAGTCAAAGTGGAGAGAGATAGAGGTCTTAACCAATAGGAGTTAAAACATTATACTTTTGGAAACTTCACAAAAACATATGTGAACACATGGCTAGCCCCCACCCTCTCTGGCCTCAAAAAAAAACTAAGGGACCTGATGAATGAGGGACCTGAAGCTCGAGCCTCTCGGGATTTATTTCCATCTTAGTTCTACCCTGTCTCTCCTTGCCCGACATCCTTCTGCAGTTCCCCATTACCCTTAGGGAAAAGCCGAGCATTCAGGTCCTCAGAGGTCCTTGGGGGCTTCGTTAGCTCTCCCTCGTTCCCTGAGGAGCTGTGGAAGGCGGGCTTTCGAGGAGAAAGCAAAGATAGGGAGCCAATGGGTGAACTCTGAGGACAGCGAGAGTGACAGACCTTAGGGGTCAGTAACCCCAGGGTCAGGGTCAGTAACCCTTGGGGAGAGGGCTTTACTGATCTCCGAGGAAGCTGCTGGCACCCACCTGAGAGATAAGGGCCCATGGGTCGAGGCAGTACCCACCCTCTTCGTTCTAGCATCTTTCTTTGCTGAGCCAGTGGGGACGCCAGGGCAGAGCCCCATTCTCCTGTGAAATTCTTTTCTGGGCCGCAGAGTGGGGATTGGGGTGGGGAGCATGGGAGAGGTGGGAGAAGGGCAGTAGAAAGGACCCTGGCCCTGAAATCCATAGACCCAAGTTCAAGTGCCTGCTTTGTTGGCTGTGGAACCTTGGGCAAGTGACTTAACATCTCTGAATGTTAAGTCATCACCTATAAATGTGTCCTCATCTATAAATCAAGAAAAACTTGTTCACTCCCTGGGTCCTGGGACCCAGACACACAGTAGGGCCTCATCTGACCCTGGCTGACAGAGGACACTGAACTCATTTGTCTGTCTTGATCCTGAGTGACTCTTGAACCTCCTCAGTAGGTTAAGCAATTCGGTCGACTATTTATTAGCTTTATAAACTCTTCTGATGTCACTTGGCCCCATCTCAAAGCCCCACAAAATCCCGTTTCCCACACTGGCTGCCCTCATACCACTCGGCTGTGGGGACCATGTGGTGTGGGGATAGTACTGGGCAGTGGCCAAGCAGCCGAGATGAGCTCTGCACTGGGCCAGGCCTCAGTCTCCCTGGCCGAACCTCGAGGGGCGAGCAGGCTGAGATGAGTCCAGAGCAGCCCCTCCCGTGGCCTCTGGTTCTCATTACTGCTCTCTCTTGCGTTCTTCCAGGCCAGCGTCTTCCAAATCCCTTTCAGCACCACTTCTGGTTCTTCTCTGGAGACGCCCTCTGCCCGTCCCACCTCCCCATACACCTCTAGGCGCCCCACCTGGCCACCTGCCTGGGCCTTGTCAGGCTACTCAAGGTGGGAGCCTGAGGGGTGGCCTGAGGCCGAGGGGCTTAAGCTCCTAAGCCTGAGGGGGTATGAGTGCTCATAGAGTCCCTAGAGATGGGAGGCTGATCCAGTTGGTGACACCCTGACCGGGTTGGCCCCTGGACCGCACTCTGAGTGGCCGTGTGACTCTAGGTTGGTCTCTTCCTTTGCCGAGCCTGTTTTCTAAGAGGTTAAAAGGGGCTGCTGGGAAGTTTACAGCAAAGGGCCTAGCCCTGCTCTCAGAAGGAGCCCTCTGACTGATGCCACGTGGACCTCCCTGAGAAGGGGCTCCCTATGCCCTTCAGAATAAGCGGTCCCCGTGCTCGGGCCCTCCCAGTGTGGGGCGACTGGTCCCAGGCCCACACTGAGATTGGCCCCGCTCCAGGCCTTTGCACAGATGGTCCCCACACCTCTGTGTGACTCTGGGCAGTCACCTAGGTTCTTCCCTCATTTTTCATTCGTATTTTGAACATTTTACAATTTGTGATGTACATTCATATCTCTCTTTTCCTTTGACTCTTGAAATACTGTGCTTCCTCTCAGGTATGAATCATCATCCCATTTTACAGATGAAGAAACCAAGGCTCAGAGAAGGGTGGTGGTTAGGCCAAGGTTGCCCAAGTGGCAAGGGGCATAGTGCACCCAACCCCAAACCAAAGCCCAGCCTCTCCCCATCCCTCATGGGGCCTGGCAGGGACCTGGGATCTGGCAGGGAACAACATTTGAGTTTGTGATTTGGGTTGTTGATGAGAGTGGAGATGAATTAACTGAGTCATTTTTCAGTGAGGCATTTTTGAACTCCAAAACAGACGAGTGTTGTGGGGAGGTGGGGTCCGGAATAGCTCGGGCAGTGGAGATTCTTCTTGAATTGTGGGAAAGGCCTCCCTCTGCTGCTGGGCACATGGTCAGGGCTCCGGCACCTCAGGGGGCAGTGGACAGATGCACCACAGAAGGCCGGGGTCAGGGCATGCTGGGGGAGGACGTGGGCATAGAGCCTGATCAAGGAAGGTCTAAAAGTGGGAAAGAGACCTGGGCCCAGCCTCCACAGCAGACGTTTCTCAGGGCACTGACTGGGCAGAGGCCCTGTGCTCAGAGAAATGGCTGTACCCGTGTCTCCTGCAGCAGGCTCAAGCTGGGCCTGGACAGGGCCAAGCTGGGAACTCGACATCTGAGTTGTGGTCCTGCCTGGGCCTTTAGTGCTCTGTGTTGACCCTCCCTGGACCTGGGAATTTCATCTACTGAGTAGGGTGGCATTTCCTGCCTTATTAGCAGTTCTGGGCTCCTGGGAGCTCAGAGACAGAGGACATGGAAGCTTTGGGGGAGACAGCCCAGTACTGAGCTCAGCTGGGCCTTTTCTAGTTTCCTCATCCGCCACGCGGGGCATAGGCCTTCCCTGTCCTTCCTCTCAGGACCCAAGAAGTGAACACAGAGGCACTGTGTAAATGGTGAGGTGCAGGACTCATGGAATATTATCACTGAGCAGGGAAGTAGAAACACTTTTCTCTGGACCCGGTCTCCAGTCAAGCTTGGACTGTAGGCTTTGTGGATCCCAGCTGTTTCTTATTTGGTCACGGATCCATCTACCTCTCCATCCAACAGCCACCAACTCCTGTCACAGGAGTTGCAGCTAAGGCTCGGACAGCACGATCCAGAGCCAGCCTCGTGCCTCCTTCTCAGGAAAGGCCGTATAAGCACTTAGATACCCTTAGAGATGACCTGGGGTTCCCCACTCCACTTCCCAAATGTGGAAGCTGAGGTCCCAAGAGAGGCAGGAGGGAACCCTAGGATGATCTGACCGGTTCCAGACCTCAGCTTCAACCGTTCCTCCCTCCTCCCCGGGCTGATCTCTGACCCTGCCCTGGACCAGCCTGGGGTTTTTCGGGCTTAGAGTGAGTCAAGTAGGACAGGGGCCAGGTTACACCCCGGGCACAGAACAGCAAGGCCCCTTCCCAAAAGCTCAAGCTCAGGCGCAGGCAGGGATGCAGAGCCTGGGGGGATAGGTGGTGAGGGAAGGAGCTGGGGAGGCCCAGCCTCACTAGTCTCCAGCATATGATATTATCTCTGGCCTTGGCTCAGCCCTCCAAGCAGGATGCGGCTTTCAACACCTCTTTCCCCTCGGATGGGCTCAGGGCTTTTGGAGTTTCTCACGGCATGGATCAAGGGGCTGGGCCTGGGCAGAGGAGGCCCCCAACCAAGGCGGCCAGTCATCAGACAGTCACAGCCCCTGATGTAGGGGGATGGGCCATGATGCAGGAGAGGGAGCAAGTCACAAGAATGGGTCCCCTGATCAAACGTCTTCCCAACCCCCTCCCCGCTCTGTTGTCCATAATCCAGGGCGCCTGTTCAAGGAAATCTCCACCCGCGTGTTAGTGATTTATTTAGACTCAGTGATTTATTTAGACTCGACTCATCCTGCCTGCTCGGCATCCTGCCCACCCGGCCTGTGACAGACCCTCTCCCCACCTCCGCCCGTCACCGGGTCCCTGGGGCGGTTTTCATCTCTAGCTCGGCAGGCCTGGCCCTGCTCCACGCTGCTCCAGATGGCGACTGCTCTGCTGGACATTGCAGGCTTTCAGGGGACCCCAGAACCTCACTTCTAGGGACCCAGGCAACCCCCTAATATTCTGTGGACCCTGGTCCTCAGTCCTACTGGGCCCCTCCTTCCTAACTAAGGAGGTGACAAGTGAGCTTTAAGAATAAGAGGCAGTCTTCTGGATCCTTCAACCCAAACTCCGCATTGAACAGGTGAATAGCTAGAGGCCAAGAGAGAGGAAGGCTGGGAGGCAGTGGGGAGGTCCCAGCCCAGTATCTCACAAAAAGGCCTTTAGGATTAGTGAGGACCACCCCCCCCCATACACACACGTCATCTCATCTAACCCTCACCTAAACTCTCCCGCCAAGAAAGGGTTAATGTCTCCACTTCACATGTGAAAGAGTGAGATGGAGATGGAAAAGTGGCCACAAATCATCCGACTGGACCACAGCACAAGCTTGAGTCTGTCCCTTTTCCTCTCTGTCTCACTCAGGCTGGGCCTCCAGCTTCCGGGCTGGTTTACTGCCACCCCAGCTGCAGGGCTTTTCCATCCAGCAGAAGCTGGGCGTGCACGAGGTGTGCACAAATGTGTGTCATAAGCGCTCATCCTGCCCTTCGAAAGTGGGGTAGGATACTCCTGCTGCAGGGCCTCCGGGAACTCAAGAGCACTGTAGGGTGGGACCCACACCGCCCCGGGGCCCCTCGGTGCCTCCACCAGTCCTGGTGAGCATGAGGAGGGATCTGCCCCATTCTCTCCTACAGCCTGCAGCAAGAGTGCACCCTGGGGTGAGGGCCCTTTGTGCTGTGGCCTGAGAGATTTGCTCACCATCAGCTCTGGTCCTGAGACACATGATCAAAAGGGAGAGCGGGAAGAAGCCCCCGTGTTTCTGGCTTTTCTCAGCAAGTTCTCCTTGCCTCCCTCCCTCCAACCTCCTCAAGGTAAGCAGAGGACAGGAACCATTGTGCAGATGAGAAAACTGAGGCCCCGAAGGTTGCAGAGATTGGAACTGGCCTGTTACATGACGCTGGGCAAGTCACCTACCTTCCGTGGGCCAGTTTCTCCATCTCGCTCTGATGGGAGGGGAACAGTTAGACACAACATTCTCTGGAGCTCTCTCTTCCCAGGCAGCCACATGCCACCTGACTTCCTTCTCTCAGTGCCCAGTGTGAGGCCAGGTGCCTTATGACAGAACCCAGCCCGTATCAGATCCCCACTGAGGGTGCAGATGACATGGATGTGCAACTGAGCACCTGCTGTGTGCCAGATGGTAAACCAAGTCCCTTGCATACCTTCTCTCAGTCAAGCCTCGAAGCCACTTGTGAGGTCTGTGCAAACACCCCTGTATGATACAATGAGGCTCAAAGAGTTAAGTGACTTATCTAAGGCTGCATGGCTTTATGGGGACAACAGTGTCACCCTCCCTGTCTTCTTGCTTAGCAGGTCTTCCTGGCCAGGGTGGAAGGAGTGTCTGGACCAGAAGAGGAGGCAGGCTGTCTCTGTCCTCTGAGTGTGCAGGAACTAGGCTAGTGAAGGACTAGATGGCAGCACTTAATTGGAGGATTGGGGTTTGGGACTGTGGCCACCGAATATTGGTTGATTTGGGGGTTTCTCTCACTGGGTCTCCGAGTTTCTCCCCTTCTCACACAAAAAAATTCTCCCTGGTTCTGAGCTAGCAGAGCTCTCCTCCCCAGGGTGATCATCTTCATTTGCCTGGAGATAGCAAGGACCCAAGGACCCAAGGCTCTCCATCCCCGGGCACAAGGGGAGGATGGGTGGGCCAGGGACAACCAATGGGCCACTGACCACTCTGTGCTCAGCACTGGACTCTGGAGAATTTTGGTGCTGGTCCCTGCTCTGCTATCATCCTCTCTGCAGCCTGGGAGTCTCCTCCTCAAATGCACCTGTAGAGACAGCTGGAGCAGACATATCTGAAGAGCTTTGGGGCAGGCATATCTGGGTTGAGTCTCACCAGGGATAGATTATAACAGATTGGGCTCTGGGTGTCACACACCCTCCTCAAATTCCAGCACTAGAGTTATCAAGTTGTGTGGCTGTGGGCATATCACTTCACCTATCAGAGCCTTGGTTCTTCATCTGTGAAACAGGGGCAGTAACGGGGACCGAGCTTACTGGAGTATTCTGAAGATTAGAAGAGTTAATAGTACAAAGCACTTAGCCCAGCTAATGGCACATGGAAAGCAGGCAATCATTGTTGGCTCTTATTATTTCTATGATTGATCATTGACTCCTTTGGGCCATGGTTCTTTTTCATAGGGTGGGATTCCTGATTTACGCAGCGTGGGGTTGCTGCGATGAGCCTCTGTAGCAAGATCTGACACACACACACACACACACACACACACACACACACAGCCACACACACACGGAGAACAGTGCACTCATAGTGCCGCCAGCTTCCTCTCTATTTCAACCAGAAATGGAGAGTAAGATGCCTGCTTACCCACTGCCTAAAGGGCTAAAACATGGGATGTGAAAGTGATAGGAATAAAAAAAGATATCATGATAGACCCAGATCATAATTCAGGTATCATTTTTCACTTAAGACCCAGAGAGAGACAGTGACTTTCCCAAGGTCACACAGCAGTTAGGGCCAGTCCAGGGGTGCAGTCAGTTCTGACTCCAGCTCTTTCTCTGAGAGGTCCACAAGAACTGGGCAGGGAGAAGTACCTAGAAATGTTTCTTGGATGAGGGTTGAACATCCACAGGGTGGGATCATGGAGGCCTTGAAATCTGGATATGATCCGGCAGGCTGCAGGGTGCCCTGGGGGATTTGAACATTGAGGGGAAGCCACCTGTCAACACTGTGAGCAGAGCCCTACCCTGGAAGATAGGGAAAGTGAGAGGGGCCCAAGGATGTGTCCCATTGAGGGCGTGGCTGTATTAACTGGAAGCCGTGGGGCGGTTTGGGAAACACGATGTCAAAATTCATTCTGTTCCATGACCCAAACCTGAGCCCAAACCCAGGACTTGGCAGGGTCCTTCTTGCCATGCCTATCAACACCCGCTTCCTGATCCCTTCCTAGCAAATGAAGGGCTGGGTGTGGCTGCTGTCAGGGCTCATCAGGGTCACAGGCCACCATGATCAGACATCACAAAGGCCGAGTTTCATGGCAGCAAGGCCCTGGTCCTGAGCCTATGAATGAAATCAAGCAACACTCCCCATTGAGGACCCTGGGCCAGCTGTACCCAGGCTGGTGCCCAGTTCCCCACCACTTGGCTGGCCCAGAACTGCATACAACAGGTACTCAGGGGCCAATTACTTGCATAATGGTGACTTCCTTTGGCTGGGCTTGGGAAGGACAGGGAGGTGGCAGGGACACCAGGCACCTGTCTGCCATCTATCCACAGGTCTGGGATGTAGATGAGGCAGAACAGGAAGCGGGTGCTGCTGAGGAGGTGGAGAGAGCCTGGGCAGAACCTCTCTCTCCAAGCATCCCTTGGGGCTTCCTTGAATATTAATCTGTCAAACTAGGGGGATAACAAGGAGTAGAAGTCACAGATTGGAAACACAGGCCTGCGCCTGTTATTTCAGGTGTGTGTGTTGAGGGGCGGGGGCAGGGCGGGGGCAGGGCGGTAGCAGGCTGGCCCTTGGAAGCTAAGCCATCCACTGGCAGCCTCAGCCACCAGCCTTCTGTCGGATGTCTGTCTCCTCTCCCCTCCAGGGCGGCTCAGGAAGCCAGTCTGAGGCCTTGGGGGAGCAATAGCTGCTGGTAGCTTCGGCTGGCAGTACAGGCATCCTAGAGGTGCGAAGGGCTCCCCCACAGGGAGGGCACCTTGGGCAAAGGATGCTGGAGCCCAGCAAGTCCGCTCTTGTGTGGCCCCAGCACCCACAAGTCTGAGTCTCTGTCCCCAGTGCTTGGCACATCGGTACCACCGTCAACAGGCGCCCCAGCCCCTGAGAGAGTGCTCCCTGCTCCTCATACCTCACACTCTTTCTGGGTCAGTCTCGTGGTGAATTCAGTGAATGTGGTAGGTTTGGGACAGGCTGGAGTCTTGCTCGTATTTTCCAGAACCTTTTCAGACCCTCCTTACCTGGGCTGGTGCTGGGAGCCAGAGGAGGATTTGACCCAGCCCTCACCTGGAGGTGTCCCCAGTCTGGGGTCATGGAGAGCTGGGTGATTTCATGTGGATCTATACCTGATGGGATTCCTCTCTAGTCCCATGAACTTGTTAGGGAATGAGTGACCACCTGAGGCAATGCTTGCTGACCGCCCTCCAACTTCGTGTTTTTAAGGCCCCTCCAATTGCAAACTAATCTGGAACTTCATCCACCTGAGGTGTGAGGCAGAGGCAGGAGCCCCCAACTGCCTCCCCTAGCCCAAGTGTGCTGTATGTGGGTGGGTGCGGAAGACCAAGGAGGACATGCGGGAAGGGGAATCAGGGAAGGCCCAGAGCTCTGTTTTCCCAAGCCAGGCTGACTGATCACAGGAGAAGGGCCCGTGAAAGAGTAGGTGGGGGAGCCCAGATGGTGAGGGGGGCTCAAGAGACAGATCCACCCAAATTCCTTTCCCAGAATATCAAAACAATGAGTGGCCCAGTCTCTGGAGACATGTGCCCAAATGAGGTTCTTAGACCCAAAGGGAAGACAGATAACCAAGGCCCTGGGGACATAGAGCCCTTCCTCCCTGCCAGGTCTCCCTCCACGCCTTTCTGGCTCTCCCTCTTCATTCTTCCAGTTGGTCAGTCAGTTTATTCATAGAACGTTGTTAGGGGCCCCGAGGGCCAGCCAGAATCTATTAGACCTTGGTTTGAACTAACTAGAGCTTAGAATCAAAACTGATAACTTGAAATCTGAACTCAAAACTCAGATGTGGAGCCCAGCTGGAGGACTTGGAGTGCGAGTTAGGCCAGCAGCCACCAACCCTTGTGTTTCTGAAGCTTTTAAAATTCATGTTCCCTTTTGGTAAACAAACAATCTCTCATGCTATCTTTTAATATTATTCGAAATTCAAAGTGAATTCAATCCTGTGACTAAATGTAAATGAGAGCGACAGGATTTAGCTGTGCCTCCATTTTGATAGGATCATTTTGCCCTGTCTAGGTTTAGCGATTCACTGCACACCTCAGACTTGCAGTGCACAAGAGCTCTGGTGTCCCTTCTCCTCATGGGGGAGGGGACCTGCCAGAAGCCAGTTCCCTAGGCCACACTGTCTTTGGACAGGTCAGGCCATTAGACTCCTTGGGCTGGTTAATTCAGACTCTCCTCTGAGGGGTAAAACCCAATCACTCACACTTTAGTGCGAAATGGCAGCAAATTGACGCTCATCATCGCCCACACCGCGATAAGTTCTGTGGCTTTTTATTTTTTTGGAGGAAATAGGGTGACTTGTAGGCCCAGAGAACTCCAAGGTTACAATCCTAGAGGGGAGGGTAGATATCTTTTCAGGGTCAGGTCTATGGTCTGAGTTCCCAAACATGGCAGGGAGGGAGAATCACCTGGGACTCTTGTTAAAATGCAGACTCCCGTACCCACCCCATTTCAATGAATCAGGATCTCTGTATTTTAACCAGGTCCTGGCACAAAANGGGTCTTTCTGCCCAGGTATCACTTCCACTAAGCACGGCCCCTTGGGCTTTGTGGGCACCTCACAGATTGGCATGCCCGCAACCGTGGCGATGACCAACAGAACTGCATAACTTGCACTTCACTATTTGAAACCCAGTTTGGGCATTTCTTCATTTCTTTTATAAACCGGAGCTAACAACAAAGGAAAAGGTGGCGACCCCTCAGGACTCCTGAGAGGCTGGAGGTACTTGTGAAGAGAAGCCTGGCCACTGCCTCTCATCACAATTCTCACGAGCTCCGTGAAGCTTTGTTGACTGCATGAATGAAGGAAATGATGGTGCCAAACTCCCTCACTTGTGGGCCCTGTGGGCTCCAGCTGAGTCCTTACCACTTTGACCATGTGAGGGGTTGGGGAGCCCCTGAGCCAGCTCCCGCCCACCACTGGTTGGTATGGTAGGAGTACAACCGGAGGCCTGACTGTGGGTCTCCTTCTCACCCAGCCTCCCCTGGTCAAGTTCACTGTGAAGAGAGGAGGTGAGACGTCTGGCCCGCCCAAGGAACCCCACGGGAGCCCAATTATTTACTGGAAACAGTGAGAGATGAATTCTTGGCGGCTTCAGTCGGTGCAAATCAGAGACACGGCTGAACTCAAGTCTGGTTTTGATCAATTTCAACCCTAAAAGATGGCTCGTTAAATCTGAGCTGAAGAGGCCTCCTTTCAGGAACCCCCTCTCCAGGCCTCCCCATCCCACCTCAGGGCTGGAAGGCCTCTTGAAGAGTGGTGAATCCAACGTACCCGTTTCACAGATGGGGAGATGGAGCCCTGAGACCTCTCCAAGGCCACTGTGGCTGCTGTCGTCTGGGAGGGCCGAGCCAGGAGAAGGGGAGCAGTGGCCCTGCAGCTCTCTGAGCTGAACAGGTCAGATCTGGACACATCATTCTGACCTCCCCAATCCCAGCTTTCTAGTCTGGATGCTTCCGCTAGGTTTCCATGGATATGCACTCTCTTTTGTGGTCGAGGATGGGGGGCAGGAGGAGACCCAGACAGGAGACCTCTGGGCCTCAGAGTCCTCATCTATGAAATGCATTATCATGACACAGGCACCCAATTTAATGAAGAGGGCCAAGCCCCGCCCAGTCTGGTGCACAGTAGGTGCTCTTTGCTGAACTGGAATCTGCCTCAATGTAACCTCATCCTCAGGCATCTCTCAACCCCACTTTCTTGAGACCGGGACTGCCAGCTTGGGTCAGCAAGTTCAGTGGGCCTGGCCCAGCTGTCAGCCTCATCCTTAAGGCCCTTTGATCCACTGCCAGCTCCAGTGGCTGGAGCCTGGGCTGGCAGGCCCTGGCAGTGATGGATGTGCCTGCCTGGCGTCCCGCTGGAAAACACATGTCCCCTCATGAAGGTTCTGGGGCCTCTGTCTGACACTGGAAACCCCCCAGCCTCACCCCCTCATTACTGCTCTCTCTTGCTCACACCAGCCCTTTGTTACCCAGCCCCTCATCCACCTGCCACCAACCACCTCCAGTTTTCTCTCCTACTGTCTCCTCCTCCTCCTGTAGAGCTCTCCGAGCCAGAGTCAAGTTCACAGCTCTTGGTCTAGTACACAATGGCTTTCATGTGTGCCCCTTAACTTTATTCCTACCACAACTGCAGTGTGTGAGGCAGGTGCCATCACAATGGTCCTAATCTTATAGATGGAGCCGCTAGAGCTCAGTGAGGCACTGTTACTGGCTGTCACTGATGAGAAGGGATCGGGGTCCTGATCTGTCTGCTTACATGCTATGGGTCTTGGCTGAGAGAACTCTAGAGGCTCAGAAAGTCCTGGAGTAAGGGGGCTGGAAGGAGCCTGGGGAAGCCGTTGCATTTGATACAATTTCAGGGGAATTCTCAGCTCAGGGGGTCACTGACACTCAGAATCTCAAAATAGGGAAATGCGTTGGTTGGAAGGATGCTTGGTGGTCCCTGAGCCCATCCGCCGAACTCCCCAGTAGCCTCCAGCTCCTGAATAACCCCAGGGACAGGGGGCTCCTTCTCTACAATTTGCGGCAGTCTCTGCCCTTGTGGGAAAGCTCTGGCTGGAAGAATGTCTTTCTTCCTACAGATCTCAGTGCCCTGTATCTCCTTGTGGTCCCTTAGAGTCTGGAGACAGCAGCCAAGGCCCCTGGGTCTTCTTCCTTCCAGGCAGGGAACACAGGGCAGGTGTGGGTGTCGGGCAGACATCTGGGGCTGGGCTGGGGCAGAGAGAGTCCTAACTTAAGTCATCAGGGCTGGGCAAGAAGTCCAGTCCCACCTGCCTTGATGTGTGGCCCCCACTAAGTCTCTAATCCTCTCTGAGCCCTGTTTCCCCTTCTGGAAATGGGAGAGGGCAGCTGAAGGGCTGACAGGCTCCTGGCTGTTCCACGCGGCCACCGTGAGGGGCTCTGGAAACCTCAGGTAACCTTTGGCTGCCCTCATCTCCCTGGGGGTCGCTGCGCCAGCGGCTCCTTCCAAGCACTGATTAACAGCTGGGGTGCACCTGGCAGGCAGATGTGGGCTCCTCATCACCCCTGCCGATCCTGCATGTGCATGCGCACGAGTGTGCATATGTGTGCATGTGTGTGAATGTGTGCGTGTGTGGGTGGATGTGTGTGCACATAGATATGAGGGTGTACTGGGGAGTAGAAGAAGCATCAAATCAGGGGCCAAGGATGAGCCGGCTCTGCCGGGACCCTGGGAAGCCCCTGCCTGGTCTGCACCCAGGCCTCCACAGCCCTGAGTAGTGCACTCAGCAGGTGCTGGGATTTGTGGGTATGCCCGAATGCGCTCTGTCTCCCGGCCTGGGGGTCAGCCAGCAGAGGGGCCTCCACAGATGGGGTTTCTCGTGAAGAGACGTGAGGCTGTCTTGGGAGGCTGTGAGAATGAAGAGCATTTGCTGAGAGCCGAGGGAGCCTGGTGTCAGGACTGGGCAGAAGGGTGCACCTGGTACCAGCCCTTGCCCACACTCTGCCCTCCAGAGTCTGGTCCGAGGTATAAGGAGAGGGCACTGGCTCCTCCAGAAGTCAGCACAGACTACCTCAATGACCCTGAGAGGTCGGGGTTGAAGTCCCTATTTGACAGCCGAAGAAACCAGGAACAAGGGAACCCAGCCAAGGTCTGTCTAGTGGGACTGACTCCTAAATCAACACTTGCCCCACATGACACTGGAGTCAGAAGTTTACCCAGGCCTGGATGGAGCCAAGGAGGGGCTCCAGCAGGGCCCTGCTGTCCTGCAAACTGGGGGAGTCTCCCCTTTCCGGCTGGGCTGGGCTGATGATTTCTAACAGACTCAGGCTGGGAGGAGGTCAGGCTGCGGGAGGGAATCTGGGAACAATTTGATAATTAGGCGAGAGGCCTTGACAAGCAGCCTCTGTGGGGTCCATTAGGGGGCCCTAGGGAGGCCTGCGGTGAGGCTGGCCACCTGCCAACCCTCCTTCCTGATTCCCCACTGCCCTCCTGCCCACCCTCCGCCATCTCTCAATAGTTTCTTCTACTGGGCCCCAACAAGCCCCTCCCAGGAAGTACCCCCCAGGCCCTTGCTGTCTCTTCTCCCTCATCCCTTCCCCCGACCCCAGTGCACTAACAGCTCTGAGAACAGGGCGGGGCCTTCATCCTCTTCAGCCTCAGTCACCTCGGATGGACTCCGCAGCGCTGTGAGGCCGCCTTCTACTGACCAGAGATGGCAAGCAGCCTTTGTCCAAGCCCACACAGTGAGGCTGTGAAGAGCCGGAGCTGGGCTCAGGCAACTCCCTCCCTGGCACAACCTCGGTGGGGAGCAGAGCCCCGCAAACTCAGAGCACGTAGGGCTCCTAGAAATGACAAGCCCCCCCTTCCCCGCCTAGCCCCATCTCATAGCTAGTCATTGTGCCACAGAACCAGGCCCCCAGAGAAGAGAAGGACACTGGGGGTGCAGCCAGCTCTGCCCTTTGCTGAGAGAGGCCTGGGGCCTACAGAAACTCAGGCTACAGTAAAAATAGCGGGACCCATGGTCAGGACGGGAGCGGCAATGAAGAACAGGCAAATGTTGGGGGTCAGCCTCTTACTGGAAGGGAAGAGGATCGCTGACATCCCTACCCTCCCAGAACTCAAGTATCCTGGAAGGTCCCACTGGGCCAGGGATCTACCTTGGCCTCATCTTCCTGAAGATGGAAAGGAAGCCTGGGCTACTCTGATCCTCCCCTTCCAGCATCCAAGGAGAGCCCCCTCCTTGTGGGGCCCTGCCCCGCTGGCGATGGCTTCATCAGAGGGTGACCATTGGGCCTAGCACTGGAGCTAGAGCTGTGAAATTATTAATGATCACCAACCATATGCTAGGTCCTTCACTGAACCTCGCCAAAGGTATGCTCACACAGCAACCCCTATGTGTCCTAATAACGATATGAGCAACAAGTGTTCTGTCTGGAAGGTGAGGCTCACAGACATTTAGAGACTTGCCCAGTAAGTCGTTGAATAGGTGGCAGAGCAGACGAACAGCAGACTCCTCTGACTCCAAAATCCATGATTTTTCACCCTCCCCTGGTTCCATGTTGCCTACTGCCATCTGGAATAACCCTTGCCAGGGTCCATCAGCCTGGAGATGAGCAGTGGTATGGGCAGGTTCCTAAGGACAAGCGAGTGGGCAGGGGATGTGATCCAGACATGAGGGGTGGGTAGGCTCTGGCAGGTGGCAGTGGAAGGAAGGGCATGCTTGAACAGGGCATGGTGGCTTCTGAGTCCCAGGCACGTGGGGAAAGCAGTTGGGTGGTTCACAGCAAGGGTGGGAAGGGAGGTGGAGGAAAGGGCCAGCCAGCCCCACTGCCAAGGTCGTGAATGCAGGCTGAGAAGTGGGCTTTACTTGGAGACCAGCCACTCCTGGAGGTAGGGCACCTTGTTCTGACGCTGTCCCAGGATAGCTCAGAGTCCGCACAGGACAGGTGATCCCTGAATCCCCAAGGTTTGTCAGATAAGGGCCACTTTTCCAGGGAGGCCTCGGGAAGCCACAAGACCTTCTCCAAAAAGCCCCCAACCCAGGTCCAGGTAAAAAGCATTTGTTGGTTCCTGAGGAATGGCTGACCAGTGGAGGTGGGTGGGTGGAGGGCAGTCAGGGTTGAGGGGGGTCTTTCATCCCTCTGCTTGCCTCTGCTCCTGTGCCAACTCCAAAACAATCCCAGAGCCTCAGCACAACCAGGAGCTTTCAGCATGGCCTGGTAGGGAGGGGGTGACCCGGGGGAGAAAAAGGCCCCCAGCTGGGAAACTGGGCCCTCCTCCTGTCCCCTGGAGCTTCTGGCCTGCCTGCCATCCACACCCTCCGGTGGAGGCCGGGCCTCACCCAGATCTTTGGCAGTAGGACTTGAGTATTTCCAACCCTTTATCTGGTAGCCAGATCTTCCAGCCCTGGGAGGTCCTCCCCTCTCTCCTAAACCCTTTCCTGGCCCAGGGCAAACACGGCTCCCTGGGTGTGGTGGGCCCAGGGGTGGGAGCCCTGGGCTGGGCGGCCAGCATCTACAGCCAAGAACCACACGCTCAGCTGGAGCGCTGGGGCCTGGGAAGCGCTCACCCACGGAGGTGATGTTGAATCTGTCCGTGCCCCCCTCGTCAGGGTGTCAGAGTGATTTATGTGCAGATGCTGAGAGGAGAGGCTGGAGAAAAACAAGCAGGCTCAGGGCACGATCCTCCCCACTCCTCCCTGCCACCAACGCAGAAGGGGAAAGAGCCTCACTGCTGTGTGACCTCGGGCAGGTGCCTTCTCTCTCTGGGCCTCTGCTGCCTTTGAAATGGGTCTGAAATCCAGCCTGAAAGCACAGAATTGCCAGAGGTCCAAGCGAGAAGTCGGATGGGAAGCACCCAGCTCAGAGACTAGTACAGGGCAGGTCAGATTGGGCCATCGCTCCCAAGCCCGTGGTGGCTCCCCTGCTCCCTCAGTCTGATCCTGCTGGTTTCTAGCTTCATCTCCCACCCTCTCCCCCTTGCTCACTCCCCGCCAGCCCCTTCGGGCCCAGAGGCCCCTGCTTGGAATGCTCATGACCCTATGGCTTGCATCCTCATCCCACCTGGCCAACCTAAGTGACATAGAATCCTTCCTCTCCGCCAACTGCCCCTCCTCGCACCAGCATTCTCTTCCCCCTTCAGGCTGTTGTATTAACTTTCTCAATATTTGCCACCACCTGATTAAAAAAATTTTATTCGTTTATTGTCCTTCTCCTCAACTAGAATGTCAGTTCTATGAAGGCTGAGGAATCCTTCAGTGTGTGGAACAAAGTAGATGCTCAAGAAATGTGGAGGGATGGAAAGTGGGAGGGAGGGCAGTTGGACTTTGAGAAAGGGAAGATGGGGGTTGGTGAAGCCAGGGAACTGGCCTGGGGGAGGTGGCACTGAGTTGGGCCTAAAATGATGGTTTGGCACCTGACAGGTGGCAAGGGAAGGCACGCTGGTGTGAGGTGTAGCCAGATGCCTAGAGACAGGCACAAACATGAAATGGGCACATTAACAGGAAAACGAGGAGGCCAGGTGGCTGGAAAGGAGAAGAGGGCAGGCAGGAGGAGGGACAGGGCAGGTGGGGCCAGACGGTGGAGAGCTGCTGCATATATATAACAGGCAGGATTGAAAAATAACAGTGTGTTCCCCACATAATTTTTTAAAGATTAAGGGTAGTTTAAAATAAAGGATGCAATAGAAGTCTTAACTAAAAGCCCTTAGATGGAGTAGGAAGTAAACTTATCAACCACATAGTAACCTATGTAATGACTGCGATTAAGATAACATTTAGCTCTGAACTTTCTGTTAACCACAGCAATAAAGGAAATAATGATGAGTTAAATACTTGGCACTGTCTGACCAAAGAAAGCACAGCAGTTTAGAAGAGACTAAGTTCTAAGAGCAATTAATCACGTGGTTGAGCTCTCAGAGGGAAGGAGCAGAAGAGCCCAGAAGAGTCAGGTGCTGTCATTTACCCATCACATTTTATACTTCGTGATGTGTCTTGTGCTATCACTTATATTTCAGCAAATTTGGGAAAACTGGGGCTCAGAGATGAGATGTCACTGGCTGAGGTCACCCAACTGGTCTGGGGGAGCTGCTGGAATTCTAATTAAGGACCATCTGACTTTAAAGGCTCAGGGGAGGGTTAACCAGAGCAGGACGGTCAGGGCTAAGGGCAGGAGGTGGGAGGGGTGGGTGATGACACTAGTCTGGAGCCAGGAGGAAGGCCTCGATGTCGGAGGTTTCCAAGGGAGTCTATCTTACTCCAGAGCAGCAACAGCAGCTCCTAGGAACCTCCGAAGCCACAGACAGCTGTGGGTACCAAACTGGGGTCTTTTCTGCCTGGAGAAGCCAGGGAGGACTTCCCAGAGACAGTGTGTTACAGGATCAAAGATGTTTCCAGGCCACCTAGGGACAGGCAAGAGGGATGGAGATGTGAAAAGAGACTACACAAAGTGTGAGAGGTGTGGAGGAAGGGGGTGGGAAGGAGCAGAGGGGTTGTGTGTATGCATGTGAGTGTCCAGAGGGGCCGGCTGGGAGTGGGGCTGGAGAGCGGAGTCGGAGGCCAGACCAGAGGGCCCTCCATGCCAGGCTCAGGAGCTAGGATTTATCCTGCAGGCACAGGGAGCCACAGAAGGTGTGAAACAGGAGAGTGAAGAGGTAGGGTGCGTGTACTAGAGCAGTGGTTCTCAATCTCTAGCACCAGAACCACCTGGAGCCCTGGCTAAAATACCCATCACCAGGACCTCCCTCAGCTTCTGATTCTGTAGAGCTAGAGTGGGGCCTGGGAGTTTGCATTTCTAACCCATGGAGTGGGGGCGGTGACAGGGCTTCCCATTCATGCTGATAGGAACCCAGAGGGGCTCAGGACGGGATGGTGGGGAGAGGGTAAGTCTGAGGCTCCTGGAGCCTCCATGGGAACCCAGATCTGGGTAAAGACACTGCAGCCAGGCTTAAGGCCAGGGCAGGGTCCTGGCTGTAGAGGAAAAGGAGAGGAGCCTGGGGGACAACTGGTCCCCAACACAACCTGGAGAGAGGCCTCCCTCAAAGGCTGGGCTGATCTGAGCCCTAGCTTCCCAGACATGGGACCAGGACTCTGCATTTAGCAACCTACTGCTCTCTGTGACCCTGGACAAGTCACACCCCTCCAAGGCCAGCTTTACCATCTAAAATGGCAATAATAGTACTTGTCTTCTAGAGCTGTTATGCGGTAATAGGGGATATGAAAGCCCCATGCAAACTGTATGTCCCCGTGCATGCATGAATTGCCAATACTATTATTATTATTATGTATTATTATTACTACTACTGCTACTACTTCAGGGAAGGGAAACTTAGCAGGAAGATATGATGTCTTAACCCAGAAGAATAATGAATGATTTCGGTACAAAAGTATTTGTGATGAGGGCCATAGGACACGGCGGGGGCGGGGGCTCGCTCTCCTCTGTGATGTGGCTTCTGGCATAGAGCCTGGAAAAGACCACGGGACCGGACATTAACCCTGGTCCCTTCTGCACAGATTAAATATTTAGGCTTCTCCTTCCCCAGCCTGGTGAGATCCAGGCCCCACTCTGGTGTGGCCACTCTCGCTCTTGGGACTATGGGGAGAAGGGGGAGGACGCTGCCTTGGGGACATGGCAGATGGGATGGTTCAGACTGACCACAGCAGGCTCTGCTCAGCCCAGGCCCCTAGGCCTGAGAGCCCCTCAAAGGCCAGACCATGGTTGGGGACTCAGCCTCTGACATAGTGGGACCTGGTGTAGTCCTGCCCCTCTGGGCCTCAGTTGTCCTATCTGTAGCATGGCGGTAGAGGCAGTAGGATGGACAGGCTGACTTTCAAGGCCCCTACTAGCTCTCCAGTGACCATGGCCTCTCTGAACCTCCACCACGGGGTACCCATCCCACAGCTGCCATCAGTGAGCAGCATGAGGGGAACCTGAAAAATGGGACACGCCTCCTGAGCAGGGAGGTGGGAAGACTCAGTGGTAACACAGATGGACGTCCTTCACCAAGGATGGAAAGCCTTGGAGGTACTCTTTACCAAGGTGGCATTCTGGAGACAGGGTCAGGCTTACCTGAAAGCAACTCCAAATGCCACCATAGCCTCCCTCCTCCCCAAAATAATGAACACTGCCCATTTGTAAGCACCTGCTCTGTGCCCAGCATTGTGGCCAGGGTGGAACAGGAGGCCAGCTTCATGCTCCCTAGGGAGCTGGGATCTCGAGGACTTGTCCTGATGGACGAGCCCAGGCGTCAAGTCCCACCATGATCTTCACAGCGACATTTCCAGGGCCTTACCTCGGCCAGGGCTGTCCAGAGCCCTCGATCTCACCTACTTCTCTCAACATCCCGAGAGAAAGGTACTGCATTGTCCCCATTTTACTGATGAAAGAACTGAGGCACACAAGGTGACACAGATTACCTAGGAAGGACATGAGGGGCTGGCTCCAAGTCAGTTATTTTTTGGGCGATAATGGTGTGACTGACTCCCAGGGCTGTGTGAATGATGATGCCATCAGGACACGTGAGTGCTGCAGCGCCCAGTGTGTCCACAAGGCTCATTCCCACACAGGATCTCAGTCTAGGTTTCAGATTCCACAGCATGCGAAAGTCGTGCAAATCTGATTCTAAATCGCAGTGCCGTCTGGTGGCACCTCCTTTAGGAGCTTCTTCCAGGGGAGAGACCACATCCTGTCTCAAGAAACCAGGCACCCCCAGAAGCCAGTTCTGTGGGAGGAGGGTATGGGGCTCTGAGCTCTGCTACTTCAGCCTCAAACTCTCCAGGAGTCAGGGTCCTCAGAGAGCTTTGGGGGTGCCCCCATGCATACTCATACTGGGGCAGCCTATTACATCGTAGATGCACAGGAAACATGAGTGCAAGCGAGATGGGGCAGGAAAGCCCTTAGTACAGGCTGGGTGAACCACTGGGAGTCAGAGCCAGTAGGAACAGCCTTCTCATCTCCATTTTCTCATCTGTAAATTGGGGTTAACCTGGAGGAAAGCGAATGGGAGTCTGGCTGCCTCTCTGGGTGCCCATCAGTCACCAAGTGAGCAGCATCCTCCAGAAGGCACATGTTTCCCCCTGCGCCAGGTGGGCAACGCCCACCTATGGCCTAGACCCAAACCTCAGCCTCGGACCCTGGGGGACCGCCTGCCCCTTTGGTGTGGGCCCTCACCCCTCAGGCCTTGTGCTTCTGTTCCATCTCTGAGTCAGGACTGATCGGGGTTTGAGGAAGACCGTGGGAACAAGATGGCATCACCAGAAACGCCTGAGGTACCGGTGAGGGCACTGTGTGGAGCCGAGGCTGGGGACCTGATGGTGGGGGAAGGACCTCCCAGAGGTCTGCAGCCTCCTGGGTAAGGACGAGGGGTGCCCAGGTGCTCAGGCAGTCTCAGAGTGTCAGAACTTCATCAAGGAGCTGGGCAAAGCTTCCCTTTCCCCCAGCTCCATCCCAGCTGCCGAAGGAGCAGTGTGTGAGGGTGGAGTTGCACTTTGCCCCTGCGTGGCTTCCCTCCCACTGCCTCCTGTGGTTTCCCCCCGAGTCCAGGGCTGGGCTTGTCCATAAACCCGAGGCCCCTGACAGTGTGCCTCTGTGCCACTCTATCCCCTCTGCCTGGGTGTCCTCCAGTCCACCTGGGCATTGTTCCTTGTCCTTCCAGATCCAGCTATAGGGCCAAGGGGCCTCCTCTCGGAGGGCCACCCCGACTCACTCGCCACCCCTTGAGCCTAGGCTCCCAACCCACTTTGCTTCCCCCATGCCGGGGACTTAGAGGGCTAGAGCCACACTGGTCTCAGCTCTGATCCCTCAGCACCCAGCAGAGCGAAGGTCAGTCAGTACAGCGCTCAGTGGAGGCTTGCCGACTTGACCGAATGACTAAATTCTGATTTGATAACAATGGTTACCAGTTAATAACTCTTGCTTCTGCCAGGTGCTCGATCTCCATTATCTACTTTGAGCCTCACAACAATCCAAAGAGGTAGGGCTTGTTATTCACACTACTCTACAGATGAACAAACTGAGACTCAGAAACGTTAAGTAACTTAGGTCACGCGGTCAGCAAAGGCAGAGTCAGGAGTCGGAGCCAAGCCTGGCCTCAGCTAAGCTGTGCTCCTAACCTCAGTGGTGCTTCCTCTGTGCTGCTCTCTCCCCTGGCCAGGTATACCCTCCAAAAGCCAGGCCTGGCTGTCCTGGTGGGGCGCAGAGCCCAAACTCGGGGAAGCTTTGGAGGAGGAAAGGCAGAGTGCACTGTAGGGATCACTAAGCTTTGGCTGCACCATCCAGCCCAGTGTCCTGTCTGATGCTTGATCCTGAGAGGGCAGGAGAAGCCTGTGTTCGCCCTCCATTTACAGCTGAGGAAATAGAATCTTAGGAGCCAAAACTTGTCCAGGGTCACTCCGTTTGTAAGGGGCAAGAGCAGGGGTAAATCCTGGCTGGGCGACTCTAACAGGTCATGGCCCTACCTGCTACACAACGCGTCCTCCCCACATAGTTTATGCATTTCAGGTGTGTTCTGAAGAAAGACAGAGAAAGGGGTTGGTAGGGTGTCTCTGATGTGTGGGTGTGTGCGGGGGGTGGGAGTAAACTGTGTATGTGCAGAAGGTGGTAGGTATCTGCTTTCCTTTGCCCCAGAAATGGATTTTAGACCCATCAATGCTTTGGCCTGGACAGGGTGTGTCAAGAGCAGTTATCTTTGCCCCATTCCTGAGGATCCAGGTACCCATTGCTAGAGGGAATGGGGCGGGGAGGGTAACAGTAGGATCTCTATTTGCAGGGAGAGGAACCCTCAGGGGCAGCAGGAGGGTAGGACAGCACCTGCCCTGAAAAACCGCAATGACACTCCCACTACAGGTGGAGGAAAGCAAGGCATACTGTTTCGGACTCTTCAGATTCTAGACACTAGACTCTTAGAGTTGACCAGTCCTGGAGTCCTGAACTCCCAGGACCCTGGAACATGTCTAGCGAGGGTCCAGAATCTAAGAAAAACTGAATCAGAATCTTGAGTTAAAAGGTGCCTTCAAGGGCATGGCACCTTGGGCTGCTGCAACAGTACCTCCCAGACGGCCTCCTGCCCCAGAGCCCCCAAGAGACAGCACATTTTTATGGATGCAAAGATTGTGGCGACATAAAATAAACACTTGGGTTTTAACTACAGCCACGCCCTGTCCATGAACACTGGGGGCTGGGCCTCTCACAAGCCTACTGCTCACCTGCCAGCCCCAAGGCGGGGGCTTGCCCTCTTGCCAGCCTGGATGGGTGTGTCTGGGGTGGTTGTGTGATCTGCCACCTCCCTCACATTCCACCCCCACCCCAGCCCTTCAGTGCCCTGCCTCCCTTTCCCGCTGGAGCCCAGCAGGTGAGGCAATGGGGACCAAGGGGCCGATAAGGAGAATGTCTTCAGCAGCCACAGGCCCAGGGAGCCAAGCGGATATTGATTTGGTCTATGGGAGCAAAGGGACCCATTAAATGTGTGGCTGTTAAATCGCTCTGCCTGAAGCCAGCCATCTCTGCGGGTGGGCGGGGGACCTAGCAGGCAGGCGGGGACAGACCAGGCCGTGGCTAACACCCTGGTGGTGGTGGTTTTAGACACCCTGGCTTTAATGTGCCAGCCCAGGACCTGAGGCAGCTTGGCTTGGACCTGTGCTGCCCTGGTGCCCACAGGTCCCCGAGTCCAGCCACATCCCACTTCTTGGCATCCTCCAAACAAACCTGTTGCCATGCCTCGCTTGTGCAAACCCTTCCCCTTCACCTCCTCTTCCATCTCTTAGAATCCTACTCAGTTTTCCAGACCCAGTGCAAATGGCACCTTCTCCATGAAGTCTTCCAGATTTTCCACTTCTTACCCTGCACACCCTGAAAGAAGTAGGCTTACTTTTCCCAAAGCTCCAAAGCCCCCAGGACTCTGCTTGTCTTTCAACCCCAGTCATCACTGCTATACTAACTAGGAGTTGTGGGCCCACTGAAGGGGGACACGTATGCTTCACCTCCTACTCCCCACATACAGAAGGGCCCTGGGAGTCCAGACACCCAGGTGATGGTGAATTTCTCAGCTCAGGAGGACAGGGCAGGAAAGTGTTGGCTGAGCTATACAGCCTGATGGCCAAGGGGATGGGGGCACCTGGACTGCGGTCTCCAGTCCCTGTGACAGATGTCAAGAACTGCTCAATCTTGGATTGCTCCTTCTGTCTCCTGTGTGAAGCACTGTCTGGCCACTCTACTGCCTCAGAGACAACGACGCACTCAGCCGGAGGCCACCTGCGTCCCTGGGATGCCATCATGGACTCGGAGCGAGGCAGTCTGGGGCATGAATCCCCACTCGGCCACTCACAGCTCTGTAACCTTGGGTCTGCTGCTTCTCTCTTTGGGCCTTGGTTTCTCATCAATAAAACAGATCCTGGGCTCTACTCTTCAGGATGAATGGTTGCAAGAATTAAACAAGACAACTGTGAGAGAGGCCCAGAGAGGGCCAGTGGCTGCCTGGAGTCACGCGGCAAGAGAGTGGAAAAGATGCCGGGGTTCCTGTTTCTCAGCCACAAACTCTCCCCCCACCCCCGCCTGCTTCCAGCCTCTCTCGAGTCGGGGTCCAGAGCTGAGGCCTGCGTCCTGCTGGAGGCCTGGTCTGTGTAGCCTGGCAGCTGCTCTCCACGACCTGGGGAACAGACCATGGGCCTGCTTGGGACTGGGCCTGGCCCCCACAGTTGTTCCTCTGGCCTGACCTGGCCTCCCCAGGGGGCCTTATCTGCTTATTCTCTCCTTTCCCACAAGCTAATCTCTCCCTCTTTTCAAGAGTTCCTGTTTCCTCTCTGCCGCCTTCGAGTCTCTCTCCCCAGGTCCCGTTTCTCCCACGTTTCTGGCCAGTCTCCCACGCTCGGTTCAGAAGCTTCCTCGAAATGGCTGGTACTACCATCTTTGGGGAGTTTCCATCTCTTCAGGGCTTTCTGGGCCTCACAGAGTCCAGTCTGGACTGCTGCCCTTACAAGGAGGAAGATGGAACATGGCCTGGGGCAGGGGTCAGGAATCCTGCCGGTGACAAGCATTCTGACACCAAAGATCGATCCCTGGGCCTTTTAAATTCTTTGAGTTGACTATTGGCCCAGGGGACCTCTACAGGGCTTCTGATGTAATGGTTTCAAGATTTTACTCCAAAAGTCCAAGGCACCAAGATTTTATTGTTCCAAATCTCTAAACACAATAAGCTCTGAGACACTAGAGCACTGAGGTTCTGGGATTCACACTGGAGGAGCCTCACCTAAGTGAGAGGGCTCAGCCTAGCTACATGCTTAGCACCCTGATCTGGCTGGGAAGAGCAGACCGGGCACCAGCTCTCCACCGCCCTCTGCTTGCCCAGCCCCTGACCAGCTGGAAAGGTGCAGGGCTTCATTGCAGGCCCAGGCACTGGCCAGCAGCAGGCACTTAAGGCCCACCAAGTAAGAGCCCAGCTGGTTCTCCTGTCTTGAGCCAGAAACAGCCTTCTGCTTCCACATTGCCCACCCTGCTTAGCTGGAGTGAGGACATGTGAGAAGGGGTTTGGTGTCATATACAGCTGGGCTCCTGGCCCCACACTCCTATGAATTGACTGGGAGATCTGAGCCAAGTGGCCATCCCTCTCAGAGCCTCATTTTTCTTACCTGTCAGATGATGATAATAATACCCACCTGGGGCCTGCCCTGAAGTTGACTTGGGACAACGTTTGAAATAGCACACAGTAAGTACACAATAAAGGGTAGCATTTATATTGTGATGACCACCTTTTCTGAGGGTCCTTCTGGGTCCTTGATCTGGTTTCCCCATTGGCTTATCCCAGTTAAGTTCCAAAGGACATCCCCAAATCCAACATTTTCAAGGTACATCCTCAGCTCTGAGTGTACCACCCCTGGATCCTGGGGCCACATCGGTGCATTGAGTTGGTCCCAGCTCATGAGGAGGCCCCAGACAGGTAGGGGAGGCAGATCCAGGCACAGTATAGACCTCCACAACACCTTGGCCCAGTGCAATTTCAGAGGGGAACACAGAGGCCATGGAACCCAGAGGAGACCTTTGACCCAGGCTGAGGGTGGTCAGGGAAGTCTTCCTGGAGGAGGGGGCCACTTACATGGGCCTTGAATGAAGAGTGGGTGGTGGCTGGCCATTGTGATCATGAGTGTGATGGCTGCTTTAAAGGTTCAAAGAGCCCAAGGGCACTGGGGAAGGCTTTGTGGAGATGGCTGTGAAGGTTGAGTGGGATTCCAACAGGAGAAATGACACTCCAGGCCTGCTGAAGAACAGCAGGTGCCCAGAAGCAGGCTGAGCAGGAGATGCCTGGGTAGTTGCAGGAACTGTGGCTGGAAGAGTCACTTGGGGCCTGAGGGAAGGACCTTATGTGCCAGGCCAGGGAACTGGGGGTTGATTTTGTGGGCCATGGGAAGCCAGTGAAGGCTATGGTGCAGGGCAGCCCTGGGCCTGAGAGAGCAAACACTCCAAGGGTTTGTTCCGTGGAGGCTGAGTTTTCTGCAGAGATGCTGGCGGGAGCCCCGCCCTGGGATGTCCTGCAACCCTACCACCAGCCGTCAGCCCTTTATCAGCCCTGTGACCACAGGAAAGGCCCTTCCCATCTCAGAATTTCCTCATCTGCAAAACAGATTGAGAGGAGACCAGAAGACTTATCTTGAAGTTCCTTCCAGCCTGTGATTGTGACTCAGGCCACCCCTGCTGCCACCTCAGCTGCACACTTTCAGGCAGGGACTTGGAGAATGGCCACATCTCTTCCCACCCTGTGATTGGTCCAGCCTCTGCGGGTGCATCCTTGCCATCCCACCCCATATGCCCACTTCATTTCACTGAATCCTGTCCAGGCTCCAAGCCTGTGCTCTGCCCGAACCATTTCAGGCCAGGTCATAGTGGGCTCTGGGGAAAGGAGAACCTCCCCTCAGTGTTAGTGTCTGTTCCCACGCACACAGAAATTCAGTTTATAACATTCTTTTATATGCTTTGTCTCATGTGGTCACCCACAGACAGACTAATACAGGTAGCTAATTGCTTCCATTTGGGGGGACCTACCACGGGCCAGTCCCCAGGATATTCTTCTCCTGCTCCTCAGTGGCATTGCCATGCCAGGAAGTGAAGCTGAAGCTCAGAAAGGGACAGTTTGTGTGCACTGGGACCCCGCCTTCACTTGGCCACGGCTAGGACCCCCGGCTTTCTCCCATCTCCCTGGCCATCACTTCTTAGTCTCTCTGCCTCTCGTCCTCTTCATCTCCCTGACTTCTGGAGCAGAAGTGCTCAGGCTCGGGCCTTGGGCCTCTTTGCTTTTCTATCCCACCCCTTAGTGCTGATGCCTGAGTATGCATTTCGGCTCTGGCCTCTCCCCAGAACTCCAGACTCAAACATCTGCCCATCTACTCAGTATTTCCACTTGGGACCGAATCAACATCACCATCTCCATGTGCCCAAGTCTGAACCCAGTCGTCTCTCCACCCTCATCTCAGCCTTCTTCCAAGTGCTCAGCCAATACCCTTCAGTCCTTCTCCATCATCCTTGCGCTCACACCCACAATCGTAAAGAGAACAAATCCTGATAGAACACCACAGGAATTCCTCTACTTCTCACCCACTGCAGCCAGCCTGGTCCAGGCAGGAGGCTGGGGGCCTTTCCCAACCACCAACCTTAATCTCCTCCACCCCTGTTTTACAAATGAAGTAACTGAGGCTTAGGGAGGGGACAAGGCTTCCCCACAGTCACAGATAGCCCACAGGGTTGGATGGACTCTGAGTCTGCATCCCCAGCTCCTGGGCTGGGTTTTCCCTTAAGCTAGCTTAGCTGTGTACGCCTGCATGTGAGTCCCTGAGGAACAAAGAATCTGCCAGCTGGGTTTATGTTTCAAGAGGTCTGTCCTCGCCCTTGACCAAGAGATCTTACAGGGAGATCAGGGCCAGATCCTACAGGGTGGGGGGAGTGTTGGGAGAGGCACATCAATCGGGAGCCGCCTTGCTGGAAACTGGAGAGCTCCCCGCCACCCCCCCACCCCCACCCTGCCCCAGCCCCAAGATCTTCTGAGCTCACTTGAGGAGGCCAGAGACTGCAGGGCGGTCTGGGGTTCTCTCAGCATTTATTTCATACAGCTGTTTAAAAAGCTTGTTTAAAATATAGATCATTATATATATATTTATATATATAATATATAAAGAGGAATTGAGGCAAGCCACCCCAAAGGAAAAGCTATGTTTTATAAATATTTCTGTAGCTCCCACATCCCAGAGGAAGAAAAAACAAAACAAAACAAAACAAAACAAAACAAAACATTTACAACCCAAGCTAGTGGTTCCATGTGGTGGGCCCAGCAGGCTGAACCTTAGGGGGTGGGGGTGGGGGGCGGTGTGGAGGTCTGGGCCTGCAGAACACTCTCGATGAGGGCAGGGAGACCTCCACACACACACCCCTTCTTCCCAGGAGGTTGGTGTCTCTGGCTTGAAAGGTCAAGTCCATACTAGTCTTGCCAAACCCATGCCCCTGGCTTCTTAGACCAGCCTGAAAGGCAGCAAGTGGGCACTCCAAGGCCTCAGGCTGCCAGGTTATTTTTAATCTTGTCAGTTTCCTTTGATGTCCCGGCCCTCCTGTTCCTGGTGGCTTCCAAGTGGAAGCACAAGCCGCTTCGCAGGCCTGGCATCTGGAATTCACAAGCAAACATCCACGGGGTGTCTCCAGGCCCCCTGGCTGGCCTCTGAGGGTCCCCAGGAGCTCCCACAGGGGCGGGGCAGGCCTCACTTGCAGACATAGCGCTCCACCGTGCGCTCGCACCTGCGGCAGGTGACGTAGCAGCACCAGTGGTACTTGCAGTGGCACCGCTCGACCACGCGGTCTGTATAGGGGTTGTAGCCGCGTCCACAGCACATGAGGTCACAGCTGTCGCTGCCGTGGGATGTCTTGTTGCATTGCCTGGGGAAAGGGGGAGATCAGTGAGTGCTTCTGTCACCTCCCGGCCCCACACTCCCCTCCAGGCAGCCCACGGCCTCCCCCACCAGGACTACAAACTCATTCCCCTTTGGGAGATGTCTTGGTCCTTGAGAATTTAAAATAATCCTCTTCCCCGAGGGTACGTCTCACTTTTCCCTATTATTTCTAATAGGCATTTGTCAAAATGATGGCGGTGTTTTATTTCTTGGAGATATCTTTTTTCTATTTCTTCCACTTCTAAATACTTGAAGGAGTCTCCAACCACTCTAATAATCTTATCTTCATATTTAATCTTGAATTACATTGTAACAAATGTAAAGATTATTTTTACTTTTAAAATCCCAGGATAAATCCTAAAACAGACAAAATGGCACTAGATGTGAGGCAAAGCGAGTGTCTGGCACACTGTTCATTAAGAGAGAGGGTCTGTCACCCATTTGCCCCCTATGTGCCAGGTGCTTCTCTCCAGTATTTTATCATATTGGAGGCATGCAGGGTCCTTGGGTCAGTGGAATTGTTATGCCCATTTTACAGATGGAGAGAGGTTCAGCAAAGGGCAGAGACCTATTCAAGTCTCACAGGAGTCTGTAGATGAGCAGAGCTTAAGCTCAAGGGTCTTGAAACCAAGTCCAGTTCATGCTGTCCCTACCCAAAAGGTCAGAGAACTCAGAGCTGCCAGGGGCTACATTTCTTCCAGAATCACTCGTGCAAGAAAAGAAGATATAGAACGTCTCTATATCTAAATATCCTTCTTTTGCCACCAGCTCTTATGTCAAATGAAGAAGTATCTGTGTAGGTTGGCAGCTCCTCTAGCTGGGCTCAGGTTAGACAGGGATGTTGTCATGGGGACAAAGCTCATTTACATCCAACCCCCTGTACTCCCAAATTCTCTAACCTAGCAAAGCTCACGTTTCCCCTCCTCAAGGAACCCTTCCTTGATGTCTAGGCCAGGTCAGGGCCTCTCTGGGCTCCCCTTACTTCTAAGTTTCCCTCTGCCACAATCTAAGCACTCAATGTCTCTTTCTCTCCCCCGGGCCTCATGTAATGGGTGTGAGGAGTGTCTGTGGTTTTAAGCTACTGAGATATTGGGGCTGTTTGTTATTGCAGAGAAAGCTGACCAATACAGATGTCTGCAAAGGCCCGTTCCCCAGAGGAATGGCTGAAAGCTGAGCATGGCAGAAAACCTTGGGGTGGGGCAGGGAGAAGGAGCATTCCGAGAAAGCAAGGAAGGCCCCTGGTGCTGTGGGATGGGGCATCCTTGTCAGTAGTTTGTCATAGGGGCGGAGTGGGGGCAGCTGAGAAAGAAGAGGCCTGGGACAGGAGACTGCCCTTAATGAGCCCTTACCGTGGGACTGACACCACCTAGCACAGGGGAGCTGCTTGGTAAGTGTAATCAGAGATAACTCACCAACACTCTGAAGTGTGTGATATTGACTCCATTGCACAGAAGATGAGACTGAGCCTCAGACAAGTGAAGGGATTTGCTCGAGTTCTCACAGCTAAGGAGCTGCGGAGTCAGGGTGCAAACTCTCCTTTCCCAACACACACACACACACACACACACACACACACACACAGTGCCTGCCCCCCTCGCCAAATGCCAGAGACCCTCTCTTTGTCTGCATTTTCAATGGGCTTCCCCAGCCCCTCTGAGGTTCTAAATTCTCCTCCCCCATCCCATCCTCATCACACCCATCCTGGCTCCCTCAACCCAGACTCTCACTCCTTCCTGTCTCCCTGGCCTGACCCGGTTCCATCTTCACTCTGCTCGACCCCCTCAATCTGGACTCCAGATGGGAGCCTAGGCCTCCTTGTGGAGCCTGCTGCCCTGGCCTGTGAAGACAGAGCCCCCTGAACTAGCCCCCCTCTCCTGGAGACAGGAACATGGGCTGCGGAGGAAGCAAATGCTGGCTGGGCACCAACTATGTGCCAAACACATTCTCAGACACCCTCTCTCTGGTTCAATATTCTTTTAACCCCGCAAAACACTCATTTTGTGGAATGCTATTAGGGGCTCCTTAATAAAAGAGTTCCACAGCCAAACACCTCTGGGAAACACAGCTTAGACAGATCCTTTACTGTGGGATTCCTCAGAGCCTTTAATATGTACTCATGCCTTGTGAATCACCAGAGAATTTCCCAAACGTATATGATTGCAGAACTATCTCTATTATAGCTACTCTGGACTGGCTTCCTCCAGAACCATCTCTGTGAAATGCTGCTCCTCTGAATCCCCACCAGCCCTGATAGCACACAGTAGGTCTGCAGTTGTTACTGGCTCCCTCCCTCTCCCTTGTCCTGAGCCAGCTTCAGCAGCCATGATGGGGCCATCTGTAGGGATCCCTGCCTTGGCTCTGAAACTGTGGGGAGAGAGTTAGGGCCCAGAAGGTGGGTGCACGCATGTCAGGAGACATGGGAGTACTGTCTCTCCACAGAATGTAGGCAGACCTCGCTTTCCCGCCGCCCCTCTAAAATGTGGTTGCCCTAATCCTGCCTCCACTCTGTGCAGACATTCTGTGTCGCTGTGGGCTAGTTGATGCCCCCACCACCCCTTGTGCCTCACTCAGGTCCTCATTTGTCCGATAAGCAGGTTATATAACATTTATCTCTCACTTTCACTTGACATTTACTGAGACCTAGTTTATGTTGGGCAACTTCTTTCCAAGCCCCTGTCCCCCGCTGTCTCTTCCCATCTGTCTCCCCAACTAGAGGGAAGGTGGAATGGGGGCCTCCCAGCAGCCTCCATTCTCAAGGGGCCCCTGTCTGGGTGAGATGTACAGCAGCCATTTCCAGAAGCTCTGCCAGGGGTCCCTTAAACCTTGGCACCTCCTCTCGGCATTCCTGGGGCCACCTCCTTTGACTGGGCAGAGACTCCGTGCCCCAAATGCCAACTGAGGCCTGACAGCATGCCTGGCCCTGAGCTGGGATGAGGCATGTGCAACACAGCTGACCCTTACCTGTCTTGCGTCCCATGGGAGCCCACCTTCTCATTCTTCATGCAGAAGTCGGGTGAGCTCTGCAGATAGACAAGCTCTGAGTCCTTCACGGGTCGGATGTCCAGGTCCTTGGGCACCAGGTGCTTGCGGGTGCCCATGGGTCGGTGCACTACCTTGGTGGCCGACAGGTAGCGGGTCTTGAGGTCAGCAGCCACATCTCGAAGCTCCTGTAGCCCCTTCCAGCAGGTGCGGATGGAGCAGGAGCCAGATACCCCGTGGCATTTACACTTCATTTCCAGGGAAGCACGCAGAGCCTGCGGACAGGAGAGGGCATTGGGCTGGGCGGCCAGGGTTTCCTCCCTGGCCTGCCCCGGGATCCTGTGTCCCACCCCCGCAAATCCCCCATATCAGTGCTGGGTGCTCTCAGGAAGTCATTACCCACTCAGGCTTCAAGTAACGGGGTTTTCTGCTCTAAAGTTGGGGGGTATCGTAGGTCCTCAGCTCCCCCTCCAACTTGGGGGGCAGCTGGGAGGGGCAGAAAGAGAGTGGCATCTGCAGGATAACGAATGCCGTTTATATACCTACTGTATACCAAGTGTTCTAACACGTAATATGGCTTAATCAGAACTACAGCCCTTCACAGGAGGTCTCTATTTCCTCATTGTAAAGAGAAGAAACGAAGGCTCATATAGGCTAAATCTCAGGCCCAGTGTTGCATGGCCGGGCAATCTTGGAGCTGAGACTTGAACGCAGGTCTGAGAGTGATTCCAAAAGCCATGCCTTTAATTAGTCTGTGCTTTTTCTTTCACACAAAACTGGGGCTCACTAAGTGCTTGCTGGAAAGAAGAGGGGAGGGAAGGAGTGTGGAGGGAAGGAAGAAAAGGCAGGAGGCGAGCGCATGAGGGGGTGTTCCCTGGCCTGGCTGGCCTTCCCCTTCCACTGCCCGCCTGCCAGGGGACCCTCAGCAAGCCTCTTCACTCAGCGCCTCTGTCTTCCTATGTGCAGAGCAAACGCATAATTGCCACCTTGCACAGCCATTGTAAGGTTTCAGTGAGATGACATATATGAAAGGATTTGATGAACTATAAAAGTTAAATCAATACTAGTTTTGAAAAGTCAGTCTAAGTAATAATTTGGTGGAGCAGGGAGGCTTGGGCTTTGAGGCTTGGGGAGACTCTAGTCCTGGCTTCGGAAGTGACTCCATCCCACCACCTTCCCTGGGCCTCAGTTTCCCCATGTGTACTTGAGGGGCATGAGTTATATCTTTTCAGTTCTGCTGTGTAACCCCCACTTCTTTGCACACAAGACTCGGTTCTCTGTGTCCAGGGCAGCCCTCCTGCCTGCCCTGTGCAGTCAGCCGTGAGACTTAGACCCCCGGGCCTACCTCCTGCATCAAAAAGATGGGGAAACTGAGGCACATAGAAGGCAGAGACTTGCCCAAAATCACTTGGTGATTTAGTGAGGGTGTTGGCCAAGGTCTCAGGGCCCCTTCTCTCTCACTTGTGCCAGGAAACGGGGAATGAGGGAGTCCATTCAAGTGTAAAATCTAGAATGGTCTCAGTGAAGCCTATGGGAGAGAGCTCAGGAATGAAGCAAACACAGCTGCAGGGCACGGTCAGCCTCCCGAAGGTGGGGAGGTACTTTTGAGTCCCCAAAGAAAGGTGAGCTATGTTCAGTTCCTCAGCTCAGCTGTGTGCCGCACTGAACCCATTGTATCCTAGAGGCCATTTACCCATCACGGGCCCTCTGCTCGGGGGAGGGGGACTGCTCCCTCTTGCCGATGCCCCAAGAAGCCCAGCTCCTTGGCATCAGGACCCCGGGGACAAGTCCAGGGTGCTCCTAGGCCGAGAACCCTGTTTGGACTTGAGGCGATGGCCGTGTCCCGGGCAGCACGAGGCTTGGGCCTGGCCATGGGTGGGAGTGCGGTCGGGGCCTTGGACTGGGGGCTGGGTGAAGGGCCCCCACTCAGTTTCCTGGGGTGGGGGGTGGCAGGACCTCAGGGTTGGGAGGCTGGAGTCCTGGGTCCCGGGTCAGGCTCTGCTACAGACACGCAGTGTGACTTGGCCTCAGTTTCCCCAAATGTCCAAAGATGGCCTGAACATCCTAGAATCCTTATGTGAGGGACACCAGTGAGAGAGAAAGGTGAGGACATGGAAACCTCTGGACTTGGTGTCCCGCAGACCTGGGCTCCATCAAGCCCTGTGTCCTTGGTTAATACACCTTAGCAATTTCTGCCTCACTTGGTGCCTCTGTAAAATTGGTCTCACAAGGCTGCAGGGAGGAGGTCATGAGAAGCCATCTGTAGCCGACACCGTTCTCCATCTGTAAGAAGGGGTAGCAGTACCTCTTCACAGGCGGTTTATGGACCACAGGAGAGAAAAGTCATCCAGCACCCAGCACAGTGTCTGGCACACAGATCAGTATAAAGTTTTTTATTTTTTTTAACTTTCAAAAAATAAAAAGGTCCATTCATTCGCTCACCCAAACTTTTGTGGAATGAGGTGAGGAATTAAGAAAAAATTGCTAACAGATGTTGAGGGAAAGTGTGTTTTGGAGGGTGGGGTGGGTTTTGGAGCCAGGAGGGGTCCCCATTAGATCCCAGGAGATGACTCCTTAGACTAAGGCTCTGGTGCCCCACAGCGCTCCCCATGCCACCTCCACCTTGGCCCGGAGCCCCAGAGGTCGAGCCTGAGAAACGCAGCCGATGGGGATTCGAGAGCACCAAACCTTCCATGTGATAGACGGGAACGACCAAGGCCAGAGAAGAAGTGACTTGCATACAGAGCCCAGTACCAGAGCCAAGGTAGAAACTCAGAGCTCCTAACCCCTAACTCAGTGCTGCTTCTTCTCTGCCAACATTCTCCAACCCAAATCCCAGTGGAACCCCTGGAGGAGGAGGAGCCAGGCAAGCCCCAAGTGGCTAGAGAGGGAAGAGCGGGGAGAATGTTAGTGTGAGTGCATCAGGGCCCATTCCACTGCCCTCCACCCCCTCCATCGGGGCACACTGGGTGGCCTTTTCTGGCCTACTGGCACAAGCACAACCATCTGGGGTGGGTGGGGTGGGTGGTTACCTGTCTCCCCACTTCACTGTTGTGTAGACGCATCAGTTTATTGGCTTGGGATCCTGTTTTTTTCACCTTCATAGGAGCATCGGAAAACTTGGCCCCCATGAGGAGCCCGTAGCTGAGGTTGTCCGCACATCCTCCCCAGCGGTTCCCGGGCCCGGGTGGCTCACCTGGGACAGGGCCGCAGGAGCAGCCAGGCAGGTCGCCGGAGGTGCAGGCCCGGGCGATGGCGTGGCTGATGGCGGCTGCCGACAGCGCATACACGAAGGCGGACTCCCGGGTCCCTGTGGGGAGGCATGAGGTCAGCCAGGGTGGGGTGACCCAGGGATAGCACCCAACCCAGGCCTGAGGGCCTCCTCCTTGGCCCCTACCTGCTTCTGTGAGGTCAGGTGGGGATGGGCTGCAAGCAGGGTGGAGCAGGTGGAGGACAGCACTAGGGCCATTAATCTGTCCCCTCACATTCTCCCATAAATGCACGCGTGCGCGCGCACACACACTCACAAAGGCCTGCAGAGTCCTACACATGCACAGGCACTCCCTCAGTCCCACATACTCTCAATCCCATATCTCCCCCTGCCTGCCCCACACTCAGTGTTAGGGGCTGCTTTAGAGAAATGGAGGCCCAGTCCCTCAGCTCAGCAAAGCACTCATGACCTGATGGGCAGGACAAGTGTGCGAAGAGCCTGCTGTGGGTTGAAATGTTTCCCCCTAAAAGACCTGCTCAAGTCCTCATTCCTGGTACCTGTGAATGTGACCTTATTTAGAAATAGGGTCTTTTGCAGGTCTAATTGAGCTCAGGTCATACTGGATCAAGGTGGGCCCTAATTCAATAACCTTAGAAGAAGAAGGAGTTTTGGATTCAGAGACACATAGAAGGAGAAGGCCATGTGACAGAGGCAGAGACTGAGATGATATAGCTCTAAGCCAAGGAACACTGAGAACCACCAGCCACCACCAGAAGCTAAGAAGAGGCCAGGAAGATACTCCCCTAGAGCTTTCAGAGGAGCACTAACTTGCCAACACCTAGGTCTCGAACATCCAGCTTCCAGAACTGTGAGGCAATAGACTTCTGCTGTTTGAACCTCCCATCCCCTGTTTGTGGTGCTTTGTTACAGCCACCCTAGCAAACTCACACAGAGCACAATGTGTCTTGGCTATGAGGTGTCCTTGCCTTGGGTTCAAGCCCTGGCTCCATCTCTTACCTAGCAAGTCACATCTCTTACCTCTTAAGCCTCAATTTCCTTAACTGTAGAATGGGGAAGATGATACCTACCTAAAAGGCTATCTCTGGAGTTCAAATAATTCAAGAAGGAAGGAAGCTTTGTTAAGTGCTGTACAAACATTAGCCGTTATGTGCAGGGGAGAGATTCGATTTATCAGGGAATTTCTGCTCATCAAAAGCCTTTCTGTTGCACACATGACCCCCAAATCCACCCTAGGAGCCACCTTCTCCAGGCAGTCTTCTCCAAAGATATTCTTTGTCTTTACATCATTCCGCATCTTTCAACAACTTTAATTGGCCCACTTTAGAATTACCTGCAAACACCAGTATGTCCCTGGCATCATTCATTCCTCCATTCATGCATTAGGGCATTTGTGCATTTGTGCTTATTCAGGCTCTCCTGCACTGGTATATTCACTTACTATATTTTTATTCATTCAGCAATTCATGCCTAAATGTTCAGATCTATGATTAATTCATCCACCTCTCCATCCATCCATGCCTATGACCCTCTGTGTATCCATCCATCAACCATTCACTCATCCACCCATTATATATCCATTCATCCACCCCTGAATTCATCCACCTATCTAAACATACATACGTTTATGCCTGAACTCATCCATCCCTACCCACATGCATTCCACAGCCCCTAGTAGCCCCACTGGCTCTCTACCTCTCTCCAGGTCAAGCAGGTAGTTGGGGGCAAGTTCGATGGAGGAGCAGTTCCAGCGCATGTCCGCGAAGGCCTTGCGACAGGCCTTCATGACCTCACGGGCGGCGTGCACGACGGTATGCATTAGTTCCAGGTTGCTGCGGCACAGCTGCACCTGCGCAGACACCAGGCCCTCCAGCTGCTTGCAGTGCTGCGTCTGGTTCAGCGCCAGGGCTGCCGGCGTCTTGGACAGCGCCCTGCACACAGCCGAAAGGCAACAATGATGAAGGAAAGACAGAGCATGTGAGGGGCCGCATAACCTCAACCCTCCAGGCCCCAGCTGCTCCTCAACTGGCCAGTAGCTGTTGCTGGAAGGAGCCAGGAAACCGAGAGGCAAAGCACCATCCCCCTCATCTGCTTCTCTGTGACCTAGGGCACATCACTGTCCATCTCTGGGCCTCAGGCCCTCATTCATAACATAGGATCCTGACCTCCATCCGACCTAAGCTTTATTATAATTCTACTAACAATAAACAATTTTGCAGTTAACAAGGTACTCACATCCATTGTCTTTATTTAGTTCTCACAAAGCTGTGAATTACTTTTCAATCAACATTTATTCAACACTGAGTACCTACTAAGTGCCAGACATTGTTAAGTGCTAGATTACTGTAATTATAGTAATAGGTTATAGTTAATTGAACACTTACTATATGCATAATGTAAGTTAGGAGTCTCCTATCATTGCTTCATTTAATTATTAAACTCATTTATTAAGCTATAAAGTCCTACATACGTGCGAGGGATTTTTATTAAAGAGCCATTCATTTTCTGATAAATCAGAAATAGCCATTAACTTGCCATGTGATCTTAGTAAATCACCATCTCTCCCTGGACCTCAGTGTGCATACCTATAAATGTATTTCCCAGAATGGGTTCCAGCGAAACACTCTGAAAAAAGAGATCCGTGGTCAAGCACATTTGGGGAACATGATATACTACAAATCCCCTTGGAGAATCATGATGTACATTCATATTTTAAAGCCCTGAGAAATGTACCAGCAAAGCAACAGGCTTGGTTTTGCTTAACTCTTAGTCTGCTGAGCACGAAGCCGTTTGAGGAACACTGACCTCATCCGTGCTTTGGGAAATGCTGGCCTGGGGGCTCTCTATGGACCCTGGCGATGCTATAGGACTTAAGAGGTTCCCAGATCCTGGCCCAGAGCACTGGGATTCCAAGACTTGAGGAGCAGGGGTCCATCCCGGATCTGTCTTTTTCCCTAGGCCTTCTCTGAGGAACACACTGCATCAGGCAGCACCTCCTCTAAGTGCAGGCTAGAGAGACCACAGCCTTAAAGAGTTCCATATAGACTTACCCCTGCCCCAGGGTAAGCTGACCCTCAGCCACCCAGGGGAGACCCTGGAGGGAGAGGGGGTAAAAAGAGGCCAATCTGAAGCTACGAGTGCTACGTGCCCACAGCAGTCCTCACTCAGGGTTGGGGCTCAGCCCTGGCAAGGCTGAGATCCTAGAACCCCTGAACTGAGACCCTGAGGGAGGCAGCCTGGTGCCAGAGAACAGCACAGGCCTGGGTAGACTGGTGGCTCTGTCCTCCCCTTGTGACTCTGCGCAAGTCACTTAACCTCTCCTCTCCCAGCAACTTCCCAGCATTATCTGAGGGATTAACTCAGACAATGTGCATCTCTTCTCTGCCTGGGGTTGACACGCCATGGTCAGCGCTCAGCTCTATTACTGCCTTAGTGATCTTTTCCTACTTGTGGGCTGCCTTATACTCTCACTTACTCGAGGCCCAAGGGCTGCCACCTGACATTTAAGGTCCCTCAGAACCCGGCTCCTTGCCTTCTCCAACCTCTCATCCTTGTCCCCCATGTGTCCTAACACCCGGCCACGCAAGACTCCTGGCTTCTCTGACAGGGACTATCATACCATCACGCCTTTGCCCAGGCTTTTCCTGACACCAGGAATGCCTTTCCCCCTGCTCCTGTACCTAAATGAATAAATTAACTTTATCTGCTTGTGGAAGACATATGTACTAAGCACCAACTCTTCTCAGAAGCATTTGGTAATGAACATGACACAGAACCCTTTCTCAAGGAGCCCCTAGACTAATGGCAGCACAAACCTATCAACAGTTAAAAGGCAGGGACCCAGATGTTCCAGCTCATGGGCTGGGCCAGGGAAGAGCACAGGCTTTGGGCACCACCTGCATTACCTAGGTAAATTACCCAACCTCTCCGGACCTCATGTTCCTCATCTGTTATAAGAAAATGATAATATCTACTTCAAAAGGTGATGGTAAGACTTAAATTATACAATGAGTGCAAAGCATTTGGAACATGCAGGATCCTTAAGCAGGATCCCCTTGGTTGTTGTCCGGTGAATCTTGGACCAGTGGGAATAAAAGACCTGGATTCTAGCTCAAGCTCTGCCCTCTATATGCTGAGCGATTTGGGGAAATAGCTGCCCCTCTCTGAGCATTGACTACAACGGGGCTCCTAGAGGTCTCGTAGGGGCTGAATGAGATAATATGTGCTATGTTTAGTACTAATAGGTTAGTTTGCTTCCGCTTGCCTCTCATTCTCTGCCAGGCCCCACCCATCCTACAGCTCCAAAGCACAGAAATCTTCCAGGGGCCCAGGAAGCAGACCCAGGGTAATGGCATGACCTGGTGTCCACAGTTGGGGCAGCACAACCCAGGCTCTCTGACATCGATGTGGCTGTCCTGTGCAGTCTTCCCTCACTGCGAACCCTAGCACATCCCCACTCCCCCAAACCATGAGCAGGGAAATGTCTGGTGTACCTGGATGCCAGCGTCTAGCATGCAGAGCAGACCTCAGGCATGCTTTCTTGACCTGAACTGAACAGTCTGTCCCAACCTGGCCTTTTGAGCCACTGAGGCCCGCCTACACCGGGACACCTCAGGGAACGTATGATCTGACTTCCTGCCGCCTGTACTGGGTGAGGTGTCACCACGTAGAGGCAGAGGCCACCCCTCAGTTGTGACCTTCTCCACTTCCACCCAGCAGGCACTGTCCACATGTGCAGCCCCACATGGACACAACACTCCCCAGTTTGCAGAGCCTCTCACATCAGGCCTCACCCCCTTCTCACGATGCTCAGAGTGAGCCTCCTCCGTGCAAAGGAGGACACTGAGGCCCTGCCGTGCCTGGGTGCTCTGCCTCCTCCTGACACCATCCTCCTGCAGACCTGGCCTCCCCTTCCCAGGTCCCCGCTCTGCTGGGCTGGGGGCCGTCCACACTCAGCCTGTGTCCTGAGCCTGCTCTGCCCCTCATCTCACCCAGCTCTCTTCCTCTCTGAGACATTTTTTCTGTCTCACAACAGGAAGGACTACATGAGATACACCAGAAAATCCTGGGTGTGGTACCGGGCACACAGCGGGCACTCGGGTGGTGAGGGCTGCTTCCCTCCCAGGTCTTCTCCCTGCTCTCCTGCTCAAGCCAAGAAATGGGGTAACAGGAGCCAAGCCTTTCCTGGGGACCTCACTTCAGGCAATTCCTGAGTGCCCGGTGCTGCAGAGCCCAGGGAGGGGAGCTCTGTGATCCTGGTCCCTGAGGACCCTGGGCCACGCTGGGTCTCAGCCTGTCCACCTCTGAAGTCATCCAGGACCCGCCTCCCCAGCTGGCAGTGAGAGCAGGTGCTATGAAGGAAACCACAGTGAGGGTGCTCCCAGATGAGGCTCAGACAGTACAGGTGGGTGGAGGACAAATAGGAAGAGTCCTGGAGGCCCCTGACGGGCCCAGGGTGGACACCAAAGGAGCTGCTGGAGAGACCGGCTGGGACAGAGAGGCCTGCTCGGTGTGGAGGGGGCGACCCGCCTATAGGAGTGTGCAGGCTGGGAGACCCAGAGGCGGGAGGCAGCGGATTCCACTCCTGAGGAGGGCCATGCGGTCATCTGGTAATTAGTGGTAATGACCGTATCTAACTAAGTCCCCCTTGGGGAGGTAATCAAGGATTAGGGCAGGAGGCGGGGGAGTTACCCGTCTGGACATCTCCACCGGCTTGCCTCACTGCAGCAGGCCCCTAATTGAAAACATTTTGGTTTATCTGGAGGTGGGGGCACGGGGGAGAGGGTGGAAGAGAGGACAGGAGGGAATAGAGAGTTCACAGGCAAGGCCTGTGCCAAGGGTGCTGCTGGAGTGGCTGAGGTCTCTCCATTTGGGAGTCATGGGTTCTCCTGGGGGGCAGAGACCTAGGTTTCAGCTCCAGCTCAGCTGTTCACCCGAAATGCCACCTAAGGCAAGTCACTGCCCCTTGCCAAGCCTCAGTTTCCCCACCCCATTGTGTAAGTGGGGACACTGAGGCTCAGAGAAGGGCGGGGCTTGCCCAGACCTGTACATAGCCAATCAGAGGCAGAGCCAAGCTAGAACCAAGGCCTCGCAGATGCCAGGCTAGGGCTCTTTCACTCCCATTTTCGAGATGAGGAAACAGGCTCAGAGCCTATAGTAACTGATTTGCCTGAGGCCTGGCTCATGGCTAGTGAACTGGCAGAGCTCAAGTGAGGACCCAGGCTTCCCAACTCCAGTCCTGTGCTCTTTCCACCCACTCTGCAGCAGCTCTGTCCCTTGTGGGGACTCCTGGGACTCTTCCTCGAGAGGCACAGTCCCTAGTGAGCAGCAGGCTTGGGGCTGCTTTTACGGGCCCTCCCAGCCATCCCATGCCTTTTCCCTCATTGACAACCCAAGAGGTTCACCCTCCCCTCCGCCCCCGCCCTGGGCAGCCAGAGAAGGAGGTGGACAGCCCACCTGGGTCCCTCACCACTTGCTGGTCTGAGAGCCTCCCAGCACATGACTTGGGTGGGAGGTGAGGTAGGGGAAGGACTCCCATATTATTTCTGGTCAGCTGCTTTCGAGGGCAGCCAGGCTCTGTCCTCCTCTCCCTTACTTTCCGTCCCACCAGGAAACTCAGGCCAAGTCCTAGGTCCCCAACTGGTGGGCATTCTAGGTCACCAAATCACATCTGGTTTCAGTTCCTATGTCAAATACTTCTTTCATCTTCAGCTCGCTTTTTAAATTCCAGGGCAGTAGGACCTCTAGGATGATCCAAGGACAGATGAGTCTCCTGGATGAGTCCCCAGCCTCCCACCAGCACTGTACACTTCTCTGGTCCCAACTCTCCTGTGGCTCCCTGTAACCAACAGGCCACAGAACCAGACAGCCTAACTCCAAATCCTGCCTTTGCTGCCTACCAGCTGTGACATCCTGTTAGTTAGAGACACCCTGTTAATTCCTCTTCTGTTTAATGGGGGTGATAGCAGGGCACACCTCACAGGGTAGGTGGGAGATTTAAATGAAGCAATATACACAAAGCACTTAAAATTGTGCCTGGCATGTAGCAAGAACATATAGAGTTGGCCCTTGAACAAGTCAGGGGTTAGAGGCACCAATGCCCCTGGTCCCATGTAGTCAAAAACTCACATTAAACTTTTGACTCCCCCAAAACTTAATTTGTCCTTCAGTATCCATGGAGGATTGGTTTCAGGACCCCTGAGGATAACAAAATCCATGGATGCTCAAATGCCCTATATAAAATGGCATCAATCAATGCATACAGTTGACTCTGCATATCTTTGGACCTCCAAGCATGGATAGAAAACAGTGCAAGTATTTAATGAAAAACATCCACATATAAGTGGACCCGGCAGTTCAAACCCATGTTGTTCAAGGGTCAACTGTTCACTACCACACACACACACACACACACACTACGCCTGCAACACACACACACCTGTTATTCTCAAACTCCACTTTTTCTCCTGCTTCCCTCTCTATCTTCAGCTACAGCAAGAGTTTAACCACTAACAAAAGGTTTGGCTTCATGAAGCCAGTCTGCCTGAGTTCTGAAGCCACAGCCACCATTAATTACCTGTGTGACCTTGGGTCAGTTACTTAACCTCTCTGTACCTTCATTTCCTCAAATGTAAAATGGTAGTGATAAGAATATCACCTACCTCATAGGAGTATTATCAAAACGAAATGACTAAAGCTCTTGGAACAGTGTCTGGCATTTTCTAGTAGGCTCCTGTAATTCATGGTTTCTGTTTCCCCACATACACTGTCCTGCCTCTATGCTTTTGTGCCAGCCCCAGCTGTTCCTCCTGCTTAGGGTGCCTGCTTTGCATTCCACCCTTAATCATCAAAATCTTACCTATCCTTCAAAGCCCAGCCCAAAGTCACCTCTCCTAGGTGGGAGTAACTGCTCTTCCTCTGGGCTCCCACGCTCCCTCTCCAAGGACACAGCCCAAAGTCCACTCTGTTTTTTATACATGTGCACCTCTCCCCAGAGGCTAGGAGCTTCTTTAAGGCAGACACTGAATTGTACCCATTTGGGGGCAGCCTGAGCTATGCAGTGGGGACGGCATGGATATTGGGCTTAGCTAGCCAGCCACATGCCAGCTTGGGGGCTTGTGCATATCACACTTCTTGGAGCCTCGGAGCCTCGGCATTCGCACTGTAGCGCAGGAAGGATAGCAGCGCCCCCACAATGGTCTAGGAGCAAGCCCAGTTCTCGGCCTGATGCTCCTTTGCTCGTTAGCAAATCCTTTCCCTTTCTGGACGCTGGTTTCCTTCTCTGTAAAATGGTGGTGGTGGGCAAGGAAGGCTTGGACTCCCTGGTCAGAAGTTTCCATGAGCTGGGACAGGGCAAGGTACCAGCAGAAGAAGGTGGATGATTTCTTACAAAACTAATGAGGAGTGGCTGAGCCCAGGCTTCTCCTTATAAACAAAAAATGCAGGAAGATGGGGTTCCCCTATTGGATCACCGATTAATCGATAACTCAGCCCCAGAAGGGGCAGGGCCGGTGACCTCGAGACTGTTTGCTGGTGGCCTGGTCCCTATCGCAGCTCAGTCTTCCAGCTTATCCATGAACCTCCCCCAGAGGCCCTCCCTAGCCCCCATAATCTGTCCCCTGCCTGTGTTATCTGCACGGCTTCCCACCCCCAACCCCGAACTCCAGACTGTGTCCTGTCCTGGACTTTCCCACCACTCAGGGAGTTCCTCCATGCCAAGTGCCCTCCTTCTTGCTGTCCCCACCTGCCCCCCTGAGCCTCCTCAGGCCTAGCCTAGGGGCGCTGCCCCAGAAAAATATCCCCAGGGTTTCCAGTGTGTGCCCCCTCACCAGGTGGTCTCCCCTCCTCTGGGCCCCCACAGAACCACTCTGGTCTCTTCAGGGCGCTTGGAGTTATTTACGGCCTGAGCTTATCTTTTCCAGTCCGGAGGGCGGCTCCTCCAGGAAAGGGCTGGGTTTGACTCCTCTCTCTCTCTGCTTGCAGGGCCCACAGTCCTACACAGAGCAGGCGCTCCCTTCTGCTGGATGGAAGGGTGCTCTCTCTCCTACCTACCCCTCCATCATCTCTATCTAAAGGAATACCCTTCACATGTGCAAAGCATCTGGCAATTTATGTGGTGCTTTCAAGAGCCACTTCTCATCTGATCTGAGTGACTTACAGACACTGACCCTCCTTTGACAGAGGAGGACACAGAGGCTCCCAGAGACTATGGGACACTTCCTCAAAGTCACCCAGGTGGAAGGGTCGGGACTGTTTGAAGACCTCCAGCTAGGGTCAGAAGACTGACAAGGAAAGGGAACAGCAGGACCCTGTGCAGGGTGCAGACTCTCTTGACTGTGCCCCTTGCTCACGCTATCCTTTTCCATCTGCCCTTGGGGGCGTTTTGCGCAACTCTCAGCTGCACAGGACAATTTTGTCGACCTCCAGGCCCTGTCTCGCTCCTGCTTTGAAACCCTCCGGGAGGTAAGAACAATATTTTACAGAGGAAGAAAAAAAGACGATTAAGAAGAGTGACTTGCCCCGGCCTCGAAGCCAACTTCTGCTCCCAGGATTGGGGCGCGCTCGCCCCATCCAGGGGACCCATTAACGCTCCCCGCCGCCCCCGCTGCCCATCCCGGGGCCCAACTGAGTAGACTCGGGGTCCCTACTTACAGCCACTTGATGCCATAGCACACGCCGGTCTGGAGCACCAGGGCGAAGAGAAGCGCCTCGTAGACCTGCGGCCGCGCCCTCATAGTCGCGCGGCGGGCGCGCACGGGGGTCGCACCCTGGAGGAGCCGCGCCAAGTGCCGCCGCGCTCACGGCCACCGCCGCTCGTCTTCGCGCTGGTCGCCTGCAGTTGGAAAGAGCAGAGGCGGCGGGTTAAGGCGGCGCGCAGGGCGTGGGCCGCGGCGGGGATGGGGGGGCGTTTTATTCAAATTACGAAGGGGGGTCGGGGCCCGGAGAGGCCGAGCTCGCGGCAGGCGTCGCCTCCCGCCCTGCTCAGCCCGGGACGCGGCCGGCGTCTGGCTCAAATTAGGTGCCGCCGAAGCGCGGCGGAGGGCGTGTCCACCTCGCACGGCCCCTAGCCCGGCGGTTCCTTTGTGCCACTTGGGCTGGGACCCAGGCTGCCGGCAGGAGGGGGAGGGAGCGACAGGACCAGAGACACCGGAGAGACCTGGCAGAGAGACAGAGAGAGAAGAGGCCGAGGCTGAAAGACACTGAGCAGAAGGAGAAGCCGGGATAGACACACGGAACTCTGCAAGGACAAAAAGGAGAGGGCGGAGGGGGTCGTGGCGGAGGGCGCCGGCGGGCCAGAGGAGGAGTGGATTTGGGGCCCAGAATCTGGCTTCTTATCTATGCGATAGTAATTATTATATTATGGCCCTGGTGATTTTCCTTCCCCACTGGGCCTCAGTTGACCCCCTCTGTAAACTGTGGACACAACTGTGATTCGAACTGTAATAAAGAACTTTCATCTAACAGGATCGCATTTGCTCCTCACAGCAACCCTGCGAGATAGGTACTACCACTGCACTCATCTCACAGCCAGGAAGACTAAGGTCCAGGGATGTGAAATGGGATTGTTCAGCCAGTGAGCGCCTGGTGTTCTACTACCACGTCTATTCTGGTGTCCGGTGACATCACGGACCAGGAGAAGACAAGGACATGGGGACTTGCTCTGGGAATCAGTTTCTCAGTCTGTAAAGGGGAGGATAAGAAATGGGATGGCAAAGGTCTTTGTATTGTGAGGGCTGTTCAGGATGCCAGGTCTCCTAGTCCCACTCAAGCTGTCTCCCTTCCGAGGGTCGGGTGGTGCTCTGGCTGGGGCGGGGGACGGGGCGGCAGCCTGGCCTTGACTGAGCAGGGACGCTCACCGAGCCTGCGCGATGCCGCCTCCGGCCGCCAGGCGGCGTCCTGGGGCCGCAGAGCAGCCGCTACCCCTCCCTCTCGCAAGCCTCAGAACCACTTTCTCCGGCTTTTCTCTTTCTCTCTCTCTTTTTTTTTTTCTCTCTTCATTCTCGCCTCATTAACTCCCTTTCCAGCTTCTCCCAAATTTACCAACACCTGGCGTTTGCCTAGAGTCATTCACAGCCCCAGCCTTTCTCCCCTGGGGAGAAGCAGAGACAAAGGGATTCCTTTCTAAAAGATTTGGGGGGTTTGAAAAAGGAGGCGTCTGCCTTAGTGCAGGCGCTCGAGTGAAAAGGGGGCGCTCTCAGTTGGCTGTGTGAGCTTGGGCAAGCCCTCCACCACCCAGAGCCTCAGTTTCCCCCTCTGTAAAAACAAGGTACTGGACTTCGCCACGCATCTCCCGGAGGTCTTTCCAGACTCCTAGAAGTCTGCGGGTCTTTGAGCTCCCCTCTGCCTGTTTCCACTATTCCGAATACCTGTGCAGTGTGTGCAAGTACGTGTATGCCTTAAACGCGCACGCACGCAGATTGAAACCCCACTGTTTTCTGGAGCCTTCCAGCATGACCCAGAGGAAGGCAAGGAGAAACCCCTGAATTACATTTATTGTCTCCTTCTCATAGTCTCCCGCTAGACGTCTAGCACAGGCGTTGGCTACAAATATGCGAGTCAAGGCTGGGGGTCTCAACGGGATTCTCAGTGTAACTCCCACCCAGCCTGTATCCAAACCCTTTGTCTTACTAGCCCCGAAAGTTTTACCACACTCGCGAACGAGAAAAATATCGGCTGGATGTGGAGAGGAGGGGAGATGATCAAACCTCCAGTCACTGTCTCTCTTCGCTGTCTCTCCCACACCCCTCCCAAAATGTGGGCTTCCCTCACACACACCCCCAACGCGCTCAGCATTCCAGGCTGAGAAAGGTGAAGGGGCTGCACCCAGAGGGAGGAGATCGCAGACTCACAGCGAGGGACCTGTGTCCAGCCCAACTTGCCCGGAGAGAGGAGGGGCCGCCCGGGTCGCACAGCGCCGGGAGACCCAGGCCTCCAGCTACTCCTGCTCTTTCCGAGCTGCCCTGGTGGTCCCGGGTTTCTCCTTCCGCCTCTCCAGCACGTCACTGGGGGAGGCACTGCCTGACCTGGGCCTCTGGGTTCTGACGTATTATTCCTGTCCGGTATAAGAGCTTCCACGACAGCCGCGCCGGCCTCTGGGTCACCCTCAGCCTGTGCCGGGTGGGTCAGGGCGCACTCGCCTCCTGGAGCCCCCGATCCGCCAGGGGGCGCTAAGTCGGGGTTCGAGGTAGAATCGGCAGATGCCTCTGATGCCGTGGGACTTTGGGCAAGTCCCCTTCTCTTCCTGAGCCCCAGTGTCCCTGTCTGGGGATGGGATAAGGTGCAGTTTAAGTGCCCTCTCAGTTCTGATCGTCTTATAAGACATTAACTTGCCGTGGACAGTCCCGAACTTCCCGAACCCTTGCTTCAGGCCGGGCGCTGAGCCTCCCTTGATGCCAAGAGCATGGTGGGCCCGCGTCTAAGCGTAGTGTCTTTGGAGAGATAAGCGGTCCCTTTCCAACCCCGCTGGGGATAAGGTCCAAGGTACACCGCTTGCCCTGGGCGAGAGAAGGGACCGCCTGGGCTGAACACACGCTGGGCACGGGGGCGCAGCAGCAGCCCCGCTCCCACAGGTGGTTATAAGGCTTGGGCTCTGGAAGTCCCTGGAAACCCAGCTGCTAGAGAGGCCGGAGGGGCCTGGCCTCCCCTCCCCTACGCGATTGAGCCCGCACCACGCGCGGGAGCAGGGTGTCCACTCTTCGCGTAAAGTCAGCGCTGGCCGGGCCTGAAGCCTACTGCCCTGCAGCTCGCAGAGCTAACACCGCAAGCCGGTGACGCCCAGCAACCGCTTCAAGGTTACCTGCGACACGGAGCGAGGCCAGCCCCGCAACCTCGGGCTTTGACCCAAGAGGCTCGAGTCTTGCTAGATGTGTCTGCTCCTCTGAGAATGATGCGCCCGGTTGCCCGCGGAGACGGGTTATTTTGGAAGTGGGAAGGGTGGGGTGGGGGAACTCGGGGTACCTCCGACTATCCTTCTGAGCCCGACCCTGGGAGCCTAAGGACCGTGAGGGTCACAGAGGCACCTCAGCCCCGAGAGGTGGGGGGTGCGGGGCTTGTACTCGAGCTCAGCCAGATGTTCGGGGTGGCTCCAGATGTGCCTCGCGGCAGGGACAGGACTCTCCTCCTCCCCACCCCCAGCCCGGATCTCAGGTCTGTAAACAAACTCTCGGCTCTCCCCGCTCCCTGCCGCTTCTGGAAGCCGGTCTCAAAGGGAGACTTGGCCCCCACCCTCTAATGCGGTATGAGCTGCCGTGGTTCTCTGCCTTCTGCCACCCTCTCCCACCCCACCACACATTCTCTGCAGCAGGATCCAAATCCCCCACCCCCGGGATGGCTCGGGCATGACCTCATTCGCAGGCCGACTGGGAGGGAGGGGTTCTGATGGGGGGAACAGGGCCGGAAAGTCTCGCGGCGAGCTGCAGGAACCGCACAGCCCACTTCCCAAACTCATCCGCGGAAAGCCCGCGTCTCCAGACCCTGCAGCAGAGTTCCGTAAGAGGAATTCCTCGGAGTGCCGCGGAGGAGACGCGTGCAGGAGGGCTTAGTTTGCTTACGGGGGAGTAGGTGCCCAACGGGGTCCTGCGGTAATCCTCGGACTCGGGCGCTCTCCCTCTCCCCCCGCCGCCCTAGCTGGTTCCTGCTGAGCACCCGCCAGCTGCCTGCCGTCGCTGCTCACCTTCTGGGGCGCTCGCCCTCCAGGCGCGCCCTGAGTTCTTCGCTGCTCTGGCCCGCGGGGTAGCGGGGAGCGCGGCCCCCAGCGGACCCCAGCGCTCTCGGAGCTGGGGAGGCGGCGAGGGCTCCCTCTTAACAAAGTGACGAGAGAAACACGCCCGGGATCCTGGCAGGCGGCGGCCGGCCGGGGTCCCGCGGGGACTCTGGAGAGGACTCAGGCTGCTCTCGGCTTTTTGGGGGCTCCTAGGGCCTGAGACTGCCTGCGTCCCCCAGCTCTCCTCCCGGCCGGGCACAGTCTGAGGCGCGGGCCGTCCAAACTGCTTTATAAGGCGCGGGCAGCCTCTTTGATCCGCCCACGTCAGCGCGCCGAAGCCCCATCGAGCCTCTCCCGCCGCGAGCGGGGGCCGGGGGCGGGGTCCCCGTGGATGCCACAGACCCGTGGTGCCAGCAGTTCAGAGGACTCCGCACCCTGTTCATTTACAAGAAGAGGACTTAGTAACTATAGCTAGTGTTCATGAAGCATGCCGGCTGCGAGCCTACTGCGGGCCTGCTCTGCGTGGGGCCCAGGTAGGTCGGTTTCTAAACTTCGCAGCAAGCTGGTCAGGGGACCTTAACCCGTCTTGTTTCACAGAAGAGGAAGCCAAGGCTCAGAGGAAAGCCCCACTTAGGTCCCATCTGGACCCCGGTGGGCATCACTAAGTGTTCGTCCTGCCGCTCGAGAGCTGCGCCGGCGTCTCACTCTGTCCTTCGCGGGGTCATCTTTCACCGCCTCTGGTTCCGGTAACTGGAAAAAGGATCAACCATTCTGAGCTCCCTTTAGAGAAAGGAGGCGCAAGGGCTCTGCTCTGGGAAGCACGCCGTAAACTTTAGTAACAGGAAAGCAGGCGTCCCAACCGCTGGCTGGGATGACTGTTGGGGAGTCTTCTGGCCTCCTTGCCCCTGATCCCCAAGAGTCCACCAGCAGAGGACTGGGTTTCAAAAACTAAAGGGGACTGCAGAAGAGCTTCCTGCAGCCGCTGCGTTGGCCTGGGGCAGGCGCTGTATTTCTGCGGCAACTTCCCTGGGACTGGTTGGGCAAGTGCGCATCCTCCTAAGACCCCACCTTGGCCTTCCTGGCCGGGCTACACCTCCCTCCCCCTTTTCTAACTGCTGGGTCAGGCTGAGGTTTCCATGGCTACCATCTTCTCCCCACCTCAGGGGCCTCAATCCCGAGGATAATCTAGCTCATTAGTAGAAGGAGAAACATTCTTAGTGGAAAGGGGTTTGTCTCAGGTCCCCCAAAACGCCTGGTATTCTTTTCCTCAATTTTTGCAGCTACCCATGAAGTGCCACTCATAGGCTGCCCCAACCTTGCTACAGGTACCTCCACAACAATATACACATCTGTACCCACCGAGCCCACTGCACTCTCAGCCATACAAGTACCCGCTACACAGGGACAGCCAGTCCCCCTTGCACACAGGGCTGGAACATATCACCCCATAAATGGTCACAAACACACTCAGGAGATACTTGCACACACCGTATGCCCATACACACTCAGAAGCACATTCAAGTGAAATGGCTATATACATGTTCAAGATGCTGCCAAACATATGACTGCCCACAACCAGTTCATACACAAAGCACACATGTGCTTCCATGTACACATAGCTTCCAAGTGTGCAACACCAAATGCACATATCCTCCTGTACACACTCACAGGAATGTCCTTGTAAACACATGCTGGGTCACACCCTTCTCCTCTCCCAGAGCACTAGGGTCAATAAAAGCTGTGGGAAGGTAGTGGGGATATGGATGGGGCATCTAGGAAGAGGTGGGAGGGACAAGATTTCTCCACTTAAGAGGCTAGGGATAAAGGCCTCCAAAGGTCTCCAAGAGTGTCCTTAGCTTTTCTACCCCAAGGCACTCTGGCCACCACAGCCAGAAGCATTCCAGGAGGACTCTGTCCAATCGGGATGTACTGTCCTCTTTGTCTAGCTCTCAGCTCATTTGACAAGCTAAATCAGTTTCCTCCACGCATTTGCATAAGCAGTCCTTTGACCAGAATCTATTCTGGCTTTCAGCTAGAATTGACACAGAAAGCAATTTGGAGTCACATAGGCTTGGCTTCCGATACTGATTTTGCCCAATTTTATTTTTAGCTGTGTGATCTTGAGCAAATTGCCGATAACCCCTGAAGCCTTAGTTTCCCCGTTCATAAAATAGGAATAATACAATCTCATCAAATCCTCTGTTTTCCAATGTGGGGATTAGTATCTGCATCTTATAGATGTGGAAGCTGAGGCTCAAAAGGGAGGAGCTGGCAAGGGCTGGAGCTACTATTTGAACCCAGATCTTTCTGGCTCCAAGTGCAGTGTAGCTGGTGGCCTCCACTGAAATAGATGGGTGGAGGAGGATAGTGACTTTCCACTGTCTTGAGAGGAGTTGAGGGAAGCAGGAAGAAGATGCCAAGACTCCTGAAGTCCAGCCTTGACCCCTCTTGGTCCCTCCTAGCTACTCAGCTCTGTCTCCAGAATCAGCTAGGGCTGGAACAACCCTGCCCTGTGTGGGAAGAAGGACATGAGGAAATGATGGTAAAACCTTGAATTGAGAGTAAAGAGAGATCTGGGGCAAAGGTATGCTCCTCCCTGCACCCCAGTCTCCCCATTTGTATAAGGGGGCGTACTTTACCACTTTAGGCATTCTGGAATTTCCTGAGACACTTATGAGAAGAATTTTTTTTTTAAATGTCTAGAACCAGCTGACCTTCCTCCTTCCCTGTTCCTCCTTCCTTCTGTCCAAGGTCTCTTCAAGGGCTGTTGTGGGTCAGCCTGTGCTGTCCACCTGGGCTACAAGCTCCCCTTCAGAGGGAGGAGGCTCTGACTTAGGCGGGATAGACACATTCTTGGCAGTGGCTGCTATGGACGTTATTATTTTCCTTCTCCTAGGTTACCACCAGCAATTCTGGTTATCTGATTGCCCAGATGTGCTGGGGGCTTCCTATCAGTGGGCTTCTCAGCCCCTGCCTGACTGCCATTGGTCAAGGATATACGCCTTTTCACCCCAACCCCTGCACACAGCCTGCCCATGGGGCACCCAGGCTGAAAGGCCATGGAGCGGAGAAGCCACAGTTCCATTTGCTGTGTTGACCTCTATTGACCCTTCCACCCACCTCAGCTTCTTTCCCTTGGGGCCAAGGCCTTGGTAGAGGTGGGTAGGGGTGAAACAGCTGTTTCTAGGAGCCCTTGGATGGGTGGACAGGTGACCCAGTTAGTCCTTACCCCGTCAGAAGTTTTCTGTGTGATAGCAGATAATTGTTTTGCCATCTCTGAGCCCCAGTTACCTCATCTGTAAGTGAGGGGGTTGAACTAGATAACCTCCAAGGGCCTTTTTGCTCCAGAACCTACGTCTTAGGTCTCCTTGATCTTTACCTGTGTCATAGGATAACACAAACATGGTGGACACAATGAGGCCAAAGGGTGCTATTTTAGCACCAGGGTGCTTTTTAGAAAGGCCTTCCTGGGAAGTCGGGTAATCAGGGAGTCTGGGCAGAGTAGCCCGCCCAGCTTTCCTCTGACTTGGCGATTGAGCTTCCGGGCATGGGGGAAGAAGGCTCAAATAGCAGCAGGTATGTCATCAGAGTATATAGGCCTGGGTCTCAGATTCTCCTTCACATACCCACTGTGTGATCTTGGGCAAACCACCAAATCTCTGTGATCTTTGATTTCATCATCTGCAGAATGGAAAAACTGCTAAACCACTCCCTCCCAAGGTTACTGGAAGATAACATTGCAAAAAAGAAGTAATATTGTTGACTGAGCACCTACGGAGTACCAGGCAGTTTCTGTACCTGTGGGCAAGATAGGCCTTGCTCTGCAGATGAGCACGTGAAGCCCAGGCCTGTCTGGTGATTTCTGCAAGAACTCATAGTCAGTGAGTACTAGAGCCTGGCTACAAACCCAGTGCTGTGGGCGGCTCAGCCTCTGCCTACTGGGTTCCCTCGGGGGAGCAATTGTTTTATAAGGCTCGGAGAACAGGCTAGGGGATCAGGGTCAGCTGAGAAGTTTCTTTCCTGGGCGCACATAACAAAATGCCACCCATCATGTCTACTGAGGGCATCACTTCCAAAAGGGCGCTTTCAACTCTCCATTGTTTAACTGTGGTGGTAGCTACTCAGGAGATGATGTTTGTGTTTCTGAGGCTTCTTTCAACTCCCAAAAAGAAACCCAATGCCAAGTGGCTTACACATAAGAGAAACTGATTGGCTCATGCAGCCGGAGGAGAAATTGGGGTGGCTAGTGACCTGAAGGGAGAGCTGTATAGGGCCGGTTCTCATTTCTGCTTTTTGCTGCTTTCTTTGAGCTGATGTCGGCCTGATTTCTTCTCCCCTGGTATGTAGCCACCAACAGCCCCAGTTCAGAATTCCAGGCAAATGAGAACTTCTGTTTCCCTGGGCCTCTGTATTCGTCCCAGAGAAGGCAGCTGATTGGCCTTCCTGAGTCACAAGCCCTCCTTTTGCTTGACAGCTGTTATTGCCATGAGGAGGGGCCCCTGGGAATGGCCAGGGAGCAGTGCCTGTCACCAGAACAGGATGAATGGGAAGCAGTGGACCACTGGGGCACTCGTGTCTAGGTTAGCAGTTCCTAACACGGTTGAGCTTCCACTTCTCTGATAGGATACAGTGGTGTTTCTGCACCTGGGTCTCACCCTGCACACGTACAGGGCCAGAGCCTCACAACATCCAATGCCCCTATTGCACACAGAAAGAAACTGAGGCTGAGAGAAGAGAGCAATTTGACACTGGTCTGAACTCTTTCTGGGAAGGCCAGTGAAGTAGCTTTTTAATGACACCAATTCTTTGCATCCCAGAACACACACACTCCTTTGAAATGTGACTCTATTCAGAGGTGGAGTCTACTCTCTCCCACCCTCCAACCCCATCCAACTCCACCTCAACTTGATCTGGGCTGGCTTCATGACTTGCCTGGACCATTGCATGTGAGAGAAGTGAAGCTGTACTTGTTCTGAAGCCAGGCCTCAGGGGTCTTGCAGCTCTGCTCTCACTCCCTTAGAGCTCAGCCCAGCTTCAAGTCAGAAGCCAGTGCTGGACTACTAAATGATAAGAGGCCAGTGCAGAGAGAGGCCTTGAGCCCAAATTGAGAGAGGCCCGACTGGCCCAGCAGTCCCAGCAGAGCCCAGGCCTGGCTGACATACCAGTCAAATGCAGCCGCGTGAGTGAGTCCAGTGAGATCAGCAGAACTGCCCAGTCAGTCGCTATATTTTGACATCATTTATTGCATAGTGAGAGATACCCAAAGCAGCCAAGCTTAAATAGTGAAATGCTAAAAATATGCATTTGTCTAAGGTTATTTCAGAATTTCAGAGGCTGGCCACTCACCCTGTCATGTCTCTGAAGTTCTGGCCACCAGAACTACTGTAAATGTCCCCGCCATTCTGGGAGCAGCGTGCAGTCAGTGACTGGCTCTCTCACCCACGCTGCACTCCTGGTGCTCCATCAGGGCCAGCAAACAGTGGTTGCTCCAAAGCTGCCAAATGAATAAGCAAATGGCCTCACCCAACCTCTGCCTGCATACACCCAGGAAAGGGAGCTCCCTCCCTCTAGGACAGCCTCTTCCATTATGAGATGGTTCTGCCTGGTGGAAGGTCCTTCTCCATTGCAAGAAGAGACCTATGACTCCCCTGGTGGCCCTGGCTCTCTTCCTGGGTCTCTTCTTCTATATGACAGTCTTGGATACATCACAATGATCTCTGACATCTTCAAAGCATCACGACCTCCCTTAGTAGCTAGTCCATGTACATGGAATGCTGGCCACAACCATCATCTTAAGGGAATTGTTTCCATCAGGGCCTAAAACAAGCATGGGTCCTGGGATCACAGAGTTTGGGGTTTCAACCCCAATCTCACCTCTTTTGGCCTTGGAAAAGATACTTCCTATCTCTGAGCCTTAGTCTTCTTGCCTGGAAAATGGGAATAGTGAAATTTACCACCTAAGGTTGCTGTGGGGCTTAAAGAGATGATATATGTAAAATGCTCTACATGTAATCGGCCCTTAATAAAGATTACTTTTTTTTCTGCCAGGTACATAAATAGTTCCAGATGGTGAGGTCATTTGCGCTTAGCATTCATGTCTTCATAAATAATGTGCAGGTGGGGGAGGAGCTGTCAGGTGGCTGGGGATGGGGAAGGCCACTCCGAACGGCGGGAACAGCTTAAGCAAAGACAAGAGAGAGGAGTTTGGTTTCAGGGAAGGGTCAGTGCGCGGGGCTCAGTGCTGCTGACATCAAGCGTGACAAGAGAGAAAATGACTGGGGAAGATGACAGGCCCATGCCAGGGATGGCCCAGAATGCTGGGCTAAGGAGTGTGGGCTTCTCCAAGAGAGGCATGGAGGAGGTTTGAAGCAGGAAGGATGAGGTTGGGTGTGGGATTCAAGTCTGGGCAGATCTGGGGCAAGATTGTGAGAAGAGGCAAGAGAGAGTTCCTGGGAACCTGAGAGGGGAAAGTCGGGATGAGAGAGGGACTGGCTTAGGCCCAGCATGGGGAAGGAGAGCCTGGCCGCTCAGTGTGGCCATCATGGGAAGCAGGACCCCTGACCCTCTGGCCTAGCACCTCCACTCTGTGTCTTCGGGCCAGGTCCTGTTGGGAAGAGCATCTTTTCTGCCTTTTTAGTCTAGGAACAGGCTGTGAGGGAGGCCAGCGGAGAAGACCTGGGCCAGATCTGCAGTCAGAGGAATGAATATAGGATAGACCAGAGCAGGGACTAACCTCACCTATTTATCTGGCAGGAACTCAGAGAAGTCCTTTCCAGGTCTGCTTGCTCCTGGCCTCTGAGCCAAACTATACAATTTTCTAAGCTCTGCCACAGTATAGGCTCCTTTGAGACTTGCAGCTGCCTTGGGAGGGAGGGTGGCTAGGCAGAGATGATTAGTCCTATTTTAAAGACTAAACCTAGGGATAGTGACATGCCCAAGACCACACAGCAGATGTATGGCATAAATGCCTTCCATTCATATCCAGCCTCTTCCCACAGCACTGAGGGACTGGACATTCTTGCTTACCTGCTCTGGGTAAAGAGTGAGCGGAGCCAGAGAGAGGTTGACAGGCATCAGCAGACAACACTTAACCCAAACTGACAACTTAATTGTGAAAATGTGGATGAGGTACAGTTACGTGTAAGGAAATCCAGACTGTCCAGGCCCCTGGGGAGCCTCGGCCAGCACCCCAGTTGCCGGGGAAACAGAGGGGGTTGGGGATGATGTCACTCGACTCTGAGGCTGAGGTATGGGGGATGGGCTACCCAGCCACCTTGCTGGGACCAGATGGGGCTGTGGGCCTGGCCACAGGCTGTGGTCCTCATGGTTAACTCCTTCCCTTACACATGGGGGAAGAGGGAGCTTCAGAGCTGAAGAGTGACTTGTCCAGGATATCAAAGGGGGTCAGTGACTAAGCTTCCCTCACTTAGGTGACCATGTCTATCCACCTAGCAGGCTGCAGGTACCTTGAGCACAAAGGCTAGGTCAGAGTCATCTGTGAGTCTTGAGCCCAGCACAGGGACATGCGAAGAGCAGAGCTCAACTCTGCAGTGAGGTCTGCTTGATCCTTTCATAAAATGGGGGTGTAGGCCACTTTGGGAGGTGACACTTTCAGAGCTCATAGTAGCCTTAGATGAGGTGGCATCCTAAGCAATCATCATTGAACTCAGAGAGAGCAGGTCACCAGGCCAAGGTCACCAGTAGGTTGGGGTGTTGTTGGGCTGACCCTGAGTCATTCCCCACAGATTTGACACCTTTATGCAGTCCTCACCCAGGGAAGAGTGGTCCCTCTCACTCATCCCCTTAGCCCAAGGCAGGGATCTGGGCCTTTGGAAGCCCCCATTGTCTAAAGCATTTACTCAGAATCCTTAGCTCTTGTCCAAACATCAACTCACCCAAAGCATCAATAGCATGATAATTACTGCCCTTAGCGCAGCCCCTACCAGGCTCTGTGCCAGGCTCTGGTCTATCATGCAGTGCTCCCTATCTCAAATATTTACAACTCTATAGGTTGGGAGTTACTGCTCTCACTTTGCAGTCCCGAAAACAGAGGCTGGAGTGAGGAGAGGGGGCACTTGCCTACCTGTACACATCCGGAAAGTGAAAAGCTGGGACTTAACACTCTAAGTCACTCTACATCTCTTCCCTGGCTCTTAGATCATCCCATAGCGGTCACTAGGGGAGGGGTGGCTGAATTTTTGCCTGCCCTGTATCCCTCCCAGTTCTGATGATTAAAGCACCTTCCCCTTCTATTGCCCTCATTTTCTGAGGTTCTGGTAGTACTACCAGTAACAGAGCCCAGTACCCTGCTAGAAGGCTTAGCCTATTGGAGAATTCCATCTTCCTAGCCAAATAATATGACCCAACAGGACCAAATAGAGCTATTTCCCTTGGCTTGCATAAATGGGTGCTGGGAGAAAGTGGTTAGCTTCCTTTGGAATGCAAATTCCCAAGAGCTTCCAGCAGACATATTCCCTGCCCTGTGAGGAAGACCAGGAGAATGAGCGAGGTTATTTGAGTCCCTGAGCACACCCTTGTCCCTCCCACTGATGTGAGCCAGTGAGTCCATGTTCCTTAGGCTCACTGGAATTGGTCTCTAACTAGTCTCTTGCAACTGGGCCATCTTGACTATTACCTCTGGGATGTGCCAAGTCCCGTGCTCTTTTTATAGGAGGTACAGGATTAATAAAGGTTCTCGTCCTCCAGGAACTAACAAACTGGACAGGGGAGAGAGAGGGGCAGATATGGTTCTGGGTTCTATCCTTGCTTTGTCTCAAACTTGCTGTGTGAGCCTTCACCTCTCTGGGCTATAATTTTCCCATCTTTCACATGGAGGGGGATGTTGGGTTCAATGTTCTGCAAGATCTCCTCCAGCTCTACACAACTATTTTTTTCTAAGAAAAAAATTTGAGATATAATCAACATATAATATATTCACCTCTTTAAAGTGTACAGTTCAATAGTTTTTAGTATATTCACGAATTTGTGCAACCATCACTGTTTTCTACTTTCAGAGCCTTTCCATCACCCCCAAAAGAACTCTCTATCTATCACTCCCCACTCCTCCCGCCACCTCAGTCCCTAGCAGCTGCTGATTTCCATTTTGTCTCTATGAATTTTTCTATTCTGGACAATTCAAGTTCATCCATGTTGTAGCATGCATTAGCATGATGTCTTCATTTCTTCTTATAACTGGATAATATTCCATTGTATAGCTATACTCCATTGTGTTTATCTATTCGTCAGTTGATGGACATTTGGGTTGTTTCCATTTTTTGGCTCTTATGAATAATGCTACTGTGAATATTCACGTACAAGCTTTGAATGAAATATGTGTTTTCAATTTTCTTGCATGTATACCCAGGGTAGAATTGTTGGATCGTATGATAACTCAATATATATGAAATTTGGGAAATTGTCAAATAGTTTTCTACAATGGCTGCACCATTTTACATTTCTACCAGCGATGTATGAAGGTTTTCATTTCTCCACATCCTCGCCAGCACTTGCTAGTGTCTGTCTTTTTTTATTTTGGCCATCCTAGTGGGTGTGAAGTGGTATCTCATTATGGTTATGATTTGCATTTTCCTATTGACTAATGATGTTGAGCATCTTTTCATGTGCTCATTGGCCATTAGTATATCTCCTTTGGAGAAATGTTTATTCAAATCTTTTCCCCATTAAAGAAATAGATATCTTTTTTTTTTTTAATTGTTGAGTTGTAGGAGTTCTTTATATATACTGGATACTAGGATACTACATCCTTACCAAATAGATAATTTGCAAATATTTTTCTCCCAATATGTGGGTTGTCTTTTCACTTATTGTTAATGTCCTTTGAAGCACAAAGTTTTAAATTTCTATGAAGCACAATTCCTCTGTTTTTTCCTTTGGCTGCTTGTGCTCTTGGTGTCAAATCTAAGAAATCATTGTCTTATCCAAGATCATAAAGATTTATACCTATATGTTCTTCTAAGAGTTTTCACGCTAGTTTTAGCTCTTATATTTAGGCTTTTGATCCATTTTGAGTTAATCTTTGTATATCATATGAGGTGGCAGTCCAACTTCATTCTTTTGCATGTGGATAGCCAGTTGTCCCAGCATCATTTATTAAAAAGACTATTATTTCTTAATGAATTGTTTTGGCTCCCTTGTCAAAAATCAGTTGACCATAAATGAATGTGTTTATCTACACAATTACCATTTAATTGATATCCACGAAGTAAATCGCAGTAGGGCCCACATAGTCACAATTATGTGACACGTAGTATGGCAGAGGGAGAAGAACAAATGAGAAGTTTGGAGTCCTGCAGACCTGTTTCAATTCCAGATCTTCTGTAACCTCAGGCAAGCTATTTTATTTTATCTTTTAAAAATAGCACAGTGTATTACACTGAACACATTCTTGTGTAAAAAATACCAACATCTGGATGTCCCTGAACCTCAGTTTTCTCCTCTGTCATGTCTAAGTCCCAGAGCTGCTATAAGAGAGAGGACATGAGAAGGGTGTTCGCTCTCTCTGAAAACGAGAGAGAGGAAGCAGAAGGGTGTTTCAGGTGGAGTGAGCGGCATAAGTGATGGCTCAGAAGCTGGAAAGTGCAGATATGATGTAGGGTGCGGGGGACAGTGAGAAGTCTGTAGGCCAGGAGGTGATGTTGAAAGGCTGCCTTAGTGTAAAACACAAAGGACTCTGGTTCCTGCATCACTGCACAGTTCAGAAGACACCTCCAATGTCCCCCTGGGGAGCCCCATGGCAGAGAGGCCCAGACATAATATCCAGCCACACCTCCCAGCCACAGGGCTAGCAGTGAGCAGGCTACACATGTGCGTGTCGCGACGCTGTTGGCTCCACTCAAGTCTGGGTGTGGTGGGCTGTGCCAAGAGAACAAGATGGGGTCTGGCTTTTGTTTCTCCCTTTGTGGTTAAGTGAGTGGAACATGCAGAAATGCAAGGAGAACAAAGAAGGGAAGACGAATCTACCATTTGGTGAGCACTTACTGTTTCCCAGGAAGCACTATATGAATTTCATCTCAGCTCACATCCACTCAGAGAAATGGGAGTTAGGAGGATCATCTCATTTCACAGAACCCGAAATTGGCTCAGGAGGATACATTTGCCCATGATCACACAGGTGATCTGAGCTAGGAATTGAACCCCGTTCCATCTGTCCTAAAGCACATGCTTTTCTTATAATGCCAAGTTATCCTAGAGAAAAGAGAGAAAAAGAGGAGGACAAGAGAGAGGGAAGCCCAGCAGAGGGAGAGAGTCACACAGGGAAGCAAATAGAGGCAAAAATAAAAATTAAAAAAAAAAAGGAGTGGAAAGAGCATGAGGCCTCTGCTGAGGTCTGGAGCCGGTCTTCAGGGAGTAGCTGAGGGTGGGGACGGCCGGAAACCGGCTCACCGAACCTGGAGCCAAGAGCCATGCTTGGCCTGAGACCTGGTGGAAAAGCTCTCACCTCCAGATATTGAAGAGGGGAAGCTGGCATGGGGGGAGCAGGGTCCCCCTGGGAGGAGGGGAGCGGGGCCGGATGGCCAGGGGCTGCCAAGCAGGGCTCTTCGTACATCATCCAGCTCAAATAAGCACGGAGGCTGCTCAGGCTGGCAGGCCCCTGCTCCTGGACGTGCGGAGCAGCAGGCTTGAAGGCCCGGAGGGAGGGAGTGATGATCAGGCCTTCCTGGAATACCAGTTGTTCTTAGGACAAACCCCTTAATATAGCCTTATAAGTAGGGTGGCTATAGAGTTTATTGTCCAAGCTGGGACACTCAAGAGTGAGCAGGGACAACAGGCGTAAATGGATAGGTATGGGCCCCAGCCTCTGAGGTCCCTGCATAGGCGGGTCTGCCCTGTTTCTGCTGCAGCTGCTCCCCAGCTCTTTGCTCTTCACTCATAGTGGCCTTCCTCTGCAGACATGTAGGGCCATCACCAACACCTCTCCACACCCCTTCATTGTTGCTAGTTGCTCTCAGATCTCAGCTCACACTAGTGTTCTTGTTAAGCCATTCAAAATATCGTGTGCTTTTCCTCCATAGCACAGGTCACAATCACAATAATGAAAGAGATTCTTTATTGTGTGTTTGATCGTTTTAAAGTCTGTCTCCCGTTCTAAGGGCAGGGCTAGGCCTCACTTGCCTACTGTCATATCCTGAACACTAAGCCAATGGCCTCAATGCGTAAATGAATTAATTCCCAGTGCCCCCTGTAGGGCCCCATAGTTCTGGGCTACCCTTGTATTTTTTTGGTTCTTTCCCATACAAGAAAAAGGAAGGAGCTAGTCCTAAAAAATAATAACCTCTTTGGTACAGTGTGCACTTCTGTTTTCTTTCATAAGAAGAGACTTCATTTCCTTCTGATCTCTTCCCCAGTCTCTGGACTAGTCTGCTTTGCTCACTGCTCTACCCCAGCTCCTCGAACAGTCTCTGTACCAGCTGTGGGCCTGAAGAGAAGACTCAAGTTGAACTTATTGATGAGTGATCACAATGTGAATATCATTGTAGTAGATCACAGACAGTCCAAACTGGAAGGAACCTATAAATTCTGAGTACAGGCCCTGGGGTATTGTAGACACAAAGAATATTAGTGTCTCTTCTTTAGAGATCATTTTATCCAAACAATCACTTTTTTTTCTTTTTTAGGTTTTTTTAAGTATACCATTCAGTGAATTTTAGTATATTCATAAAGTTGTACAACCATTACTATTATCTAATTCCAGAACATTTTAATCACCTCCACCTCCCAAAACACACACACACACACACACACACACACACACTCAAGAGCAGGCATGCCTCCTTTTCCCTTCCTCTTAGCCCCTACAACCATCAGCTATCTTACTTTAGGGACAAAGAAACTGAGGTACAGAGAGGGCGGTGGCTTATCTAATGTCACATTGTCAGCCAGTGGCAGAGCCAGGACTTGAGCCCAGGCCTTCTGATGCCCAGTCTTCTCAGTTAGGCAGCAAGTCTTAGCTCTCTCTGGTACACTCAGGCACTCTCTGGTGCCTGACATGAAAGAGCTATTTAGCAAAGGCCTGTTAAAATTGATTCTAACAGGTAAGATGAGACTATGCCACCTGTAGCTATGCCCTTAACTGTTCAGGGCCTGTACTTGCTCAGAATGTTTTGGTGCAGAAGAGACCCACGCATTTCCAACTTGTATCCCACTTCCTATCATAGCCAGTGTTCTTTCACAGCTGGGGATGCCCTTCTCCCAAATGACCACATGGTTTCCTCTCACCTCCTTCAGCACCCCAAAGGCCCCCTTCTCAGGGAGGCCTGCCCTGACTACCCTATTTAAAAGTACAAACAGGCCCCTCTGTGCTGACACGCTTTCCTCCCTCCAGGTAGACTATTCCTGCATAGCACTTACCATCCGTGGGACATACTACATCCTTCACTTCTTTATCTGGTTACTGTCTGTCTTCCCTTGCTAGAATGTCAGCTCAGTGAGGGCAGAGATTTTTGTCTGCTTTGCTCGCTGCTACACCCCAGCTCCTAGAACAGTGTCCGTTACACGGAAGGTGTTTCATAAATATTGGTTGAATGAATTCATGACTAAATTAATGATTAGCTATTATTGCATTTTATTCTAATCAACAGTAGTCAGGAAGGGGCTTTTATGCCTATTTCGTAGCTGTGTTTATGTCTGCTATAACAAAATACCATATACTGGGTGGCTTAAACAACAGACATTTATTTCTCACAGTTCTAGAGGCTGGGAAGTTCAAGATCAAGGTGCTGGCAGATCAGTTCTTGGTGAGAGCTCTCTTGCCAGCTTGCAGACAATTGCCATCTCACTGTGTGCTCACATGACCTCTCTGTATACTCACAGACAGAGAAAGACAGGGTGGGAGAGAGCTCTGGTCTCTTTTCCTCTTCTTACAAAGACACTAATCCCATTGTGGGGCCCCATCCTCATGATCCATTTAAATCTAACCACCTCTGAAAGGCACCACCCCTAAATACCATCACAATGGAGGATGGGGCTTCAACATATGAATTTGGAGGGGATGCAAACATCCAGTCTGTAACAGATAGCAAGCTGAGGTCCAGAGAGGTAATCTGGGAATCAGAGGCAGGCCGTTACTGTCTCCTCCCCCTTGGTCCTGTCAGGAGAGAATGGAATGGGGTCAAGGTGAACATGAGGAAGCAAGCCAGACTTCCTGGGACTGCCATTGTTTTTAGGACCCCAGAAAGCAGAGTCAAACTATGAACCCTGCCTCTACTCCTTCCTGCAGTAATTTAGCAGCTTTCACATTCCATGCCTTAGCCAAAATGGAAAAAGAAAGAAAAGAAAAAAGGCAGCACTATTTTTTAAAATGGCATTAACTCTGTGAGCTCCAACATAAAAATTGTTGTTCATGATGTCACGGGCCTGGAGGTCTTCTGGGCAATGCTACTGACACTTTGTATGGTGAGCTGGGCCCAGGGTCCACACACTGCTCTTGCCAGAGCTGTGTGAGCCCTCGGGCAGGCAATGGCTCCATCTACAAGCCTGGGCCAGACCCTCTGAGCCTGGATGGAGCCAGGCAATGGGGCACCCTTAGCTCATAGCCCCGTAGAGCACCCTGCTCTGTGTTATCCAGAGGTCTTAAAGGCCCACCTCCCTTGGGATCTATGGCAGCCCTGAGACACACAGAGGGTAAGTACTCTGATCTGTGTCTTTCCACAGAGGAGCAGAGCGCAGAGTGATGTGGTGCCCTGACGATGGTCACACAGCTAGGGAGTGATGGCCTTGGGGACCTTGAAGCCTGCCCTCAGGTTCTAAATTCTATGGTCCACTTAAGAGGAGAAGGCATAGTTCTTGCCCAAGAGAAGCTGACAGATTGAGACAGGCTGCAGGGAAACAACTCCGTCAAGTCCAAGTCTTCATTTTAAAGCAGAAGAAACTGAGAGGGCAGGGACTAGCCCAAGGTCACACAGTCAAAATCCACAGACTAGGCAGGGCTGGATGCAGGCTCTAGACTCCTGGCCAGGAGAATTTCCTATGTCCTGTGCTTAAACAGTTCCGTTTGGGCGGAAGCTCTATAGTTCCGGAAGAGACGCCAGGCCATTCCAGAATCCGGTCTAAGGCTGTCTTCCAGGATCCGCTGTCAGGCTTATTCCTCAGAGAACGGCTGTTGGCAAAAGGAGGTGAGGTATTGATTATGGCTGGGGCTGGCTGGGGGAGTGTAGCCATGAAGCCAGAATTGAAAGCGAAGGTAAGAGAGAAGGAGTAAAAAAAGATGAGAGAGCAGTGGAGAAACAAACAAACCAAAGGTATATTTATTTTTACTTTTGCATATCTCTATTTTGTAACTTTTCTGCAGTCACATAATTTATTTTTCCACATTCGAAAGTAATAAATTATTTAATTGAGATCTGTCTGGAAATCCAGGTTGTCTCGGTCCTGACTGGCTAGGCAAACTTGGGCAGATCTCCACCTCTCTAGGGCCTTTCTTAGAAATGCTGGTAAAAAGGCTGCCCCATGAGAAGTGAATGAATGGAAAGACTCCCTGATTCAGGAAACGGCCCTCCAGCCTGGTCATCACAGATGTTAAACATTCGAAGAAAGATGCAGCAACCCAGGAGTGAAGTGTCCGAAGAAAAGCCAAGGTTCAGAGAAGCCCACTTTGGCCACGTGCATGTCCAACACTGTCCAGAAGGCAGGAATTATTGTCTGAGGGATGTGCCCATCCCAGTCCCCACAGAGGGCTTCTCTGCTCCAAGTGGAGGTGGTTCATCAGGCTTCACAAAGGTCTGCATCAACAATCCTCTGCACTAGCCCTCCTCACTCCTTTGCAGGCCCACCAGGCCCACCAGGCAAGAGCTTCCCAGAGACCAAGCTTCCAGAGAGAAGGGACATGGGGAGGGGACAAGAACACTACGGTCAGTGGAAAGGGAGACGGCCTGGTGTCCATTATAATAGTGTTGGGAGGAGGCGTTGATCTTGAGTGACATGGTCAAGGCCAGCCTGTCTGATCTTTATGGGTGTCTTGAGAAAAGTCAATGTCAGAAGCAGCCAGATGAGAGCCAGTCTCCAGGCTGGTCAATCACCCAGGACCTGCCACCCAGTGCAAGGGTTAGATGATTTTAATATGACTACAATATTTAGAACAGTGCCTGCCATAAAATAAGTAGTAAATAAAAATTGCTGAGTGAAAGTTAGGCATGGCCTTGATCCCAGCCATCTGCCTTGCTGGAGCTGCTGTCTCTGGGAGGTACGTCGTCTTTGCCACCTATGGGCACCGAGAGGGTACCCACCTAACTGTTCTGAAATGTGGTATCACTTTCCGGTCTTCTCCTCCTAGCTCCCCTATGATGTCCAGGTATGAGGGACGGATCATGGTTCTTCACCCCTGAATTATCTCCCCATGTACCACTCATTATTCACCTGCCACCAGCACTGAGCTAAAACTTTAGAGGCAGAGAATTCTAGGTCAGGCTAGGGCCACACAATGTCATGGCTAGAAGGCCCTCAGGGTATGCCTTCCTTGCTCCTCCCCCAATGTACACATGGGGAAACGAAGGCCCAAAGAGGGAAAGAGACCCCCTCCCATACCCCAGTTACAGTTTGCATAGCCAGGGAGCCTGTGGCTGGGCTGGAGTTGGCCCAGGCCCAGTGCTTTCTCCCAGCCTCCTCTGCTCTTTGGGGGTCCCCAGAGGCTGCTCCAGAGACTATGCTTCCCCTTCTTTTGTGGCCACACCTCACCTGGTCTTTGTTTGCTCCATTCTCTGTGGCTCTGTCTGGGATAATTCTCTCCAAGCAGGGTCAGTCCCCTGGGAGCAGAGCAGGCAGCTAATGAGCTTCAGATGTCCAGGCCAAACTGCCTTGAGGCAGGCGATGCTCAGAGGCTTGTGCTGATTGCAGACGCCTGCCAGTGGTGGTGGTGTGGAAAGGAGACCTCCTCTTCCCTTCACAGATTACTTAACTCCCAACTTGGATGTAGCAGGTGCCAGTGTTTCACCCCAGAAACCCCAGTCAGGGCAGCTATTTCAAGGAGATCTGGAAAAAAGCAGGAAAAACTGGAAGACAATTGCATTTTGATCATTTGGGTACTTATTTCTTCTTCTTTCAAACCTTTTCTGGGTCTGGAGCTGGTCTTGCCACTGAAGTAGCAGCAGGAAGGGGGAAAAGAGGGAGGCAAGCTGCATGCGCTGGGGTAGGCACAAACATCATCTTTTCTAAACCTCACAGGAAACCTGCAAGGTTGACTGTCATCATCCACTTTACAGATAAAGAAAAGGAGATTCAGAGAGGTGAGGCAACTTGTCCAAGGTCACACAGCCTCTGAGAGGCCAAACTAGGATTCCAGCTCACCTCTGTCAGAGGCCATGCTCTACCCTACAGCAAACTGGGATGTTTCCAGAAGACCAAGATGGTTTCTTGTGGTCTCAAAGTCACTTGAATGGTACGAACCTGAGGACTGCCTTGGGATTTCAGACATTGAGGCTGCCTTTGCAGCTGACTCACTCCTTGATCTTAATTGGGCAGCAGATTTCACATTTACAAAACGGGGATCACCATCTCAAGCTCAGGTGAAGTAATATGAATTGCCACCATCACATCCTCAGCCATGCCTGGAACACATTCTGCAAGTCAGATAATCTGCTGGGAGCTTTTTGTTGTTTAGTTGTTAAGATCTTGGATTCTAGAGCTCTGCCACTTACTAGCTGTGTAACCCTGGGCAAGTTCTTTTACTTCTCTGTGCTTCATTTCCTCATCTGTGAAATGAGAATAATGCTAGTTTCTATCGCATAGAGTTGTAAAGTTTAATTAGTTATATTGGTAAAGGGCTTAGAAGGATGTCTGGCACAGGATACGCACTCATCACATGTGTTAGCTGATATTGGGCTCAACTCCTGAGACCAGTATTGTAATTATCCCTGAAGTACAGATGTGGAAACCGAGGTAATATGGTACAGTGATTCTCAGACAGTGTGCACCAGAATAACCTGAAGGATTCATTAAAATATGGAGGGCTGGGTCCACTCTCAGAATTTCTGGTTCAGTAAGTCTGGGCTGGGCCTGGGAATTTGCATTTCTAGCATATTCCCAGACGAGGCTGCTGTTGCTGGTCGGGTGATCACACTTTGAGACCCAGGGCTCTAGTAGATCTGAGTGTGGCCTCTGTTCTGCCAGGGCCAGCTAGGACCAGTAATAGCAGACTCTCAATAAATAATTTGATGTGTGAGTGAGTGATCACAGAGAACAGAAAGAAAAGCTGTTGGACCAGGAGCCCCAGGATTCTTTCTAGTTCTGAATTTGCTCCCAACTCCCTGTGGGACTTGACCAAACATTTTTGCCTTGCACTTTGGTTTCATCCTCCATAAAACAGGGGTTATGATAATCTTTCCTCACAAGGGTCTGTGAGGATGAAGCAGGGCCTGGCACAGCTTTGACACTCAAAGCATGAATGATGAGCGTGGTCTTGGTGGAAGGTGTCAGGTGACAGGTGCTTACTACCATCTTTCACTGCTGTCCCTTTCTTCTCTCAGCATTGAGGGCTGTAGTTCATCCCCTTCACTTCTTTCTTGAACCTGAGTTGCGAAGATCAAAGATCGAGGCCACACTGTCCCCATGTCCCATGGCACTCGGCAGAGGGCAGTGTGCTTGCTGTGGCCACAGGCTGTATAAAGGGGCCTGTGTTCCGGCTGCTCACCTCCCACTGTGCGCCCGGTGGTTTTCTATTTCAGTTGCTGTAAAAATATCACCTTTGATCTCAGCTTGTGGCTCTTAAAAAAAGAAGAAACCACCAACAGGCTGGGTTTTCATTCTCTCTGCCCCTCCTCCCTCTCACCTCCGGCTGCCTGCTCTCCTCCCCTCCTTTCCATTCTCTCCAGGCTCATCCTCTCCTCTCTGGAGCACCAGCACCCTAGCTGGACAGATCCCCTTAGGAATCCATTTATCACTCTGTGTGCCTCCCCAGGTCCCCGTAAAGGATGTCTGCTGAAGGGACATGATAAATAAGGGTATGTCTCCCCTCCTCTCTTTCTCCCCTTCTCTTCCCTTCTGCTCCGAGGTCCAAGAATCTCCAAGATTCCCTGTTTGGCCAGGTCCAGGCCACTTCTCCAGCCACTGTCAAGCACATGGTATCAATAAGAGCCCAGCATATGTGAAGTCTTGAGTCTTCTCCAGAGTAGAGTGAGAACAGCTAGTGGGGCCTAAATATATCACTCCATCTACTCAGAGAGCCCAGTCAGCAGCCCAGAATTGCCTGGAAGAGTGGCCTTTAGGCCTGATAAGTCTAATGTCTCACCTCCCGGCTCAGCAGGCACAAAGACATCCTCCTCACCCCTCACACAGACATACACGCTTTCCCCTTTCCTTTTTGAAAAC
>NW_024352784.1:5919548-5995939 GCF_902729225.1 Pteropus medius
AGAAAGACTCAGAATAAAAAATGAGACAGACCTGGGTCGCATGCAGCCCATGTCACTGTGTGTCTTTGGGCGAATCACTGCCTCTCTCTGAACTTCAGTGTTCTCTTTATAAAATGGAAATCAAGATCCCTGCCTCCTTCACAGCCTGCAAAGAAGGTCTGGGTGAAGAAGATGGATATGAAAGCTACAGCCTTTCCAGAGTTGTCCACTATGTGTCCTCAAATTCTCTGTGTATCCTTGGGCAAGACACTCTTCTCTGGGACCTCTTCCTCTCTGATGCCCCAGATGACTACTAAGTTTCCTTGTGGCTCCTCCCCGGCTCCAGAACATGAAAGCTTGGTTTTGAGGGGCTTAATATTCTCATCATCTAAGACTACAGAGACCCTAACAGGCCCAGGCCACTAGAAACAGGCCAGCCTAGAAGGAGGATGTTCCTGGGAGTTCACAGGGCTCCAGACTTCCTGAAGCCAGGAAGGGAGAGGCTGGAGAAGGGACAGGCTGCTGCTGTCCTCCCAACCCACACAGGAGGGATTTGTCCCGGGGCTTCCTAAGAAGTGGGGCAAAACTGAGCAGGAGATCTCAGACCCAAAGGCCCCAGCTGAGGGGCTGAGGACAGAGCTCTGACTTGCCTCAGGACCCCACTGCACCCCTGATTTGCTGCTGGATGACCTCGGTTTTCTTTTCTGTAGGATAGGTGCCGTTGGGAGATAATGACAGATATCACTCCCTTGCAACCATCCCAACCACTGCCCAGCTCAGGCCACACCATCTCTCCTCTGGACTATGCCAATGATCACCTCATTGACCTCCTGACTTTCAAATAATGCCTTTGGGTAACTGTGGCTAAGTAGCCACCACTGCCCTCTATCTAAGATGAAGATAGAACCATGAGGCCTGACCTTCAGGCTGCCAGAGCCTGCAGCAGGCTAGGATTCCAATATGGCTATCACATCAGCTCCAAAAGGCCTGGGCACCAAGAGGTCATGTTGCCTCCAGCCACCACTCCCTGCCCCAATGACTGAGGTCACCTCTCCATGGCCTATATGGAGCCACCTTCCTGGCCCAGGCTGACCCCCTCCTAGACTTCCACTCTAAGAGTCCCCTCATGGTAGAGTCTCAGCGATGAAGACTCCTCGATTTAGGCACTTGCAAGGCTGCATACAGAACTACAACCATCCTTCACTTTGGGACCCAGCCCAGGAAATGAAAAGCCACTTTAAGTCCATTCCCAATGGCAGGTTTATTCTGCCTTGCATCTACCTCCGAGCAATGGAGCTCCCCGCAACCCCACCTCCCCCCAACCATGAACACACAAGTTTGTCCACGCCTGTGTTTATGATGATGTCAGGTGGGGCTTTGACACTGGCCAACTTTGAGCTGGGTTTCAAGGCCAAGTTTCCCTTCCCAGTCCCTTTGTCATCAATTGAGTGACCTTGAATAAGTCACTAAAGCTTCCAGAGTCACAGTTTCCTCATCTATAAAAGGAGTCTAAAAAGTAGCTGTCCCATAGGGAGGTTGAGGTGAAGGAGAGAAGAAACGGAGGTGACAGTGTTTTCCAGCTGTCACATAACCCCTGACCACCAGGCAGTGAACTGGCCCTTCTTCCCTCCTCTACTCTTCCTGACAGGCAGATGACATTTTAAGAGCAAATAAGCTTCCGAGGGCCCTCATTTCACCATCTGCAGGCATGGGGTTGCCCTCCAGGGGCTGTTGGTGGATGAGAAATGGAAAAATCTCATGCTCAGAAGCTGTTGACTGTGGAGGCCTGGTGGGTTTCCTATGCCCCCACCCCAGTTTTCCCAGTTATAGTCTCTGCCCAGGTCCTGGCTCCTCCAGGAATCTTTCAGATACCCCGGGCAACTCCCATTTCACCCTGCCCACCCCCCAACCTCGACGTACACTTTAAGGGTCATCCCTCAGGGCTCTCTTCTGCCTGCAGCACCCCTCACTCCTGGGGCTGTGAGCCATGTGAGGTCCTTGGGGCTCTTAGATGCTGTGCTTCTTGGAGGCACTGAGATGCCCATGCACTGATTTCTCCTAAGAGTTCCACAATTCTAAGTATCCAATTCCAGGCACGGGTAGATTGTGTGACAGGAATGAGGGCTTTTGGAAAGCCAGGCTTTATGAAAGCTGCCTTCAGGGTAGGATATAAAGAGTACCTCAAATGGGTCAACCCCTTTGTCTGCAAATATCATCACTTTATCACTCTCCATTAAATCACTTCTTTGGGTTAAGGTATTGAAAGCTTCTGTTAAAATGAAAATCTGTCTTTTGGACTTGTGAAATATCAGTCGAGTGGTGTCTTCGTTTGTTGAGGGTTAAGATGGATAAATCTAGTTGTTTTAAACTTTTATTTTTGGGTAGCTGTGGACCCTTTTAATCAAACAATTTATTGAATGGAGCTGCTCTGGTCAAAAATGGAGAGAAGTATCTGCTGAAGTCAGCGGTGGGCTCAGAGGGGCTCCAAGGAGGGGTGGCACCAGAGCAATCTTTAATGAGTGCCTGGGATTTTGCCAGGGAGAGATGTGGAAAGGGCATTCCAGGTAGAGGGACGTATTTGTCCAAAAGCCGGAGGCGGGGGGCAGATGCACTGATGGGAGGGGCAGGTCTGTGAGGAAGGGACCTAGAGTGTCTGTGGGCTTGGGAGGGGGCTGGACTGCAGCAAGATCTAGTGGGTCCAATTCCTCTCCAGGCCAGAGAGGGCAAGAGTGGGGCAAGTCCTGGAGACATGAGGGACTTGTCAAGGCATGTCCAGTCTAAGAGACCCACATCCACGCAGGGTGCTCAGGGCTCTAATGGGAGCATGGGGTGAAGCACAGGGGCTGGAGAGTACTGAGCCTAGGAGGGGGGACCCTGACTAGTTGGGGGATGGAAGTCAGGGAAGGCTTCCTGAAGGAGTTATATACTGCCCATGCTGCATCTTAGAGTGCATGTCAGCACCTTGAGGAAGGCATTGGGCCAGAGGGGCTGGCATGGGTGGGTGGAGGCTGTGTGTACTCCTCCAAGGGAAATTCAAAACAGAGGAATATGGTGCCCTGCCCTGCTCTATGCCAGTTAGTCCCATGTGTGGCTGGGCTTCTTCCCTCCACTTCCTCCCACCTTCTCTGTCTCAAGCCTCACCCCTTCCAGTTCATCCTTGACCTCTCTAGGACCCCACTTCTGAAACCGGGCTGAGCCCCAGGCCCTGCCCTGCTCCTCCCTCTATAGTACCCCCAGGTAAAATCCAGACTTCCTATGGGTGGGAGGAGGGTGGGTCAAAGTCTTTATGATCCCAAGCCTGCCAAACGCTCCAGCATCCAAGAGGCAAAGAAAAGTGAGGCTGGGGGTGTGGGGGCCAAGCTACCTCCTCCGGATGGGGCCTGCGGAACTTCCTGAGATAAGGGTGGCCAACAATGGGGGGCTGTGTGGTGCAGCTTGTCTCCCGGTCAGAGGAAATGAGTGGCCTCCGCACCATTAATCCGCTGAGGCCTGTAGCACCCTCTGGAAGTGTGGTCTGGGTTTAGGGGGTGGAGAGAAATTCCCAGCCCCCACCCACTGTCCCAACCAGAGGGACCAGGCTTGTTACTCCAGGTCTGCCTCCTTCCAGGATCATACATATAGGGGGCTGGGGGCAGGGAGCCAGGGGGGCTACTTGGGTTGGAGAAACAGGGCCTGGGTTGGCTGTCTGACTGGGACCTGGGCGAGTGCCTCACCCCTTCCGGACTCCCTGCCCTTCACCGATCCCTGGGCTCCCTCCTTCTAGCTGTTCTGGGAGACTGAGGACACCACATGCCTGTAATTCTTGTCTTTCTGCCCCTCTCAACACATGGGCCTCAGGACACACGCTTTGCCCAAATACGGGGGATCTGATGGTGAGTTTTAGGCAGAAAGCAAGGCTGCTAGCAGAGGTGTTTGGGCTTCGTGGACTGACGCAGCTACTGCAATTAAAGTCAGTGGGGAGAACGCACAGCCCTGCACTGTTCTGGGCCTGAGTTTCCTTTTCTGCACCATGAAGGGGTGAGACTCAATGACCATCCTGTGGAGGATGGGCTGCTGTGGTCTCGGTGACAGAGGCTGAGAAGCCATGGAGCCCCATAGGCCCCTTCCACCCTGGAGTTCCACCTTAGCCACTGACCAGTGGTGTAAATCTGGGCAGCTCCCTTTCTGCCCTGGAGCCTTGGTCCTCCTGCCCATAGGAAAGTTCCCGTGGCCAGCCAGCTCACAGGGATTCTGTGACAACGGTATAAACGGGGCCCTGCGTGCTACACTTGGTGAGAGGGGGATGCTGTCTCTGAAGGGGCCTGGCTGGAGACCATATCCTGGGCCCAATCTCCAGGCCTGGAGTCCTGCCCTCTCTGCTCCCTCCCCTCCTCACTTCCCACCTCTCACTCTTGCCCCCAACACTTTTCTCAGGGAAAGAGGTCAAGAGTCCTAACCCAGGAGACATTCAAAACAATGGATAGGACCTGTGTAGGCCAGTCCACTTATTGTTCAGATAGGGAAACTGAGGACACAGAAGCTGAGAGTCATCCGAAGCCACACAACAAGCAGATGGCAGAGAATAGCGTGGAATGCAGATATGCTCCCCACCTGTCCCCCTGGCTCTGGAATGTTAGGGCTGCAAGGGCCTTTGGGGCTCAGGTTGTCCAAAGTCTCTCCTTGCTCAGAAGGGGAAACTGAGTCTCTTAAAAAGGAGGAAAGCCTAGCCCAAAGTTGTCCCCCAAAGGCAGTCTGGAACCCTGACCTCCCAACTCCAGGATCCCTTCTGGTCCTAGGGCTCCAATGGCCCATCTAAGTTGGGGGAGCCCCTCCTGTTCCCCATGTGCTATCCAAGCTTGCAGTGAGAGAACAATGTCTTAGATGTCAAAACGGAAAACAACCAAAAATCCTGGCGTGAGCCCTTTCCCCGTCATCAGGAAAGTCCTACTAAGGTAAGCCCATCCTACAAGGCCTCCTCCTCGACTAACAACTGCTCCTGCTTCCTCCCAAGGAAAGGAAAAATGTTGGAATAAGGAGGATAAAGCAGGTGGCTTTGTCCCAGGAGTCTTACCTCAGCCCTGGGGTCCCTGAAACACATGAAGCCTGAAGCTCAGGGGGTAAGGGGGCAGGAGGCCTGCTGAGGGAAAGGGGCTGGAGCAGGTAGAGGTGGGGCAGGGGTGCAGCTTGAACGTGTTTCCACGGGAATGCAAGGGGTGAGCACAAAGGAGGGAGTGTTGCGTGGAAAAGGAGCCTGCAGGAGGGAAGAGTGGGCTGGGGGAGCCTAGCGATGGGATTCAGGAAGTCTCCATGGGACAGGCCATGGGGAACAAGAATGGGAACAGATGTGAGTGACTTTGGGCAACAGGAAGTTAGGGCATATTCCCTGTGAAGCAAAGAGGGTCCTGTCTGATGAAAGCGGAGTACTTTGAGGAGCAAAGTCTTGCTACTGAGAGGAGAGGGAGAGGGAGCTGATGGAGTACACAGAAATGTTACCACCGAGGACCCAACACAGCCGAACCTGGACTCGCAGCAACCTGCCGTGTTGATCACAGCTGACACTTAGATAGACACCCAGGCAGCCTGACTCCAGAGTCAGCTCCTAACCATTACACTCTCCCTTCATAATAGCTGTTAATATTTGTAGAGAACTTAGTAAGTGCCACGCACATCACCAAGCCTTTTACAGGTGTTAACTTGTTTAAGCCTTACAACAACAACCCTATGAGGCAGATATGATTGATTACACACACAGACACACATGGATACACCTGGACACACAGACACAAACAGATACACATGGACATGCAAGCAAGCGTGGATATACAGACGGGCACAAGTTCATATCTGACTTGGGGAAGCATGTGGTGGGGGATGGGTGGGGAGCAGCCCATGATTTAAAGACTACCCCTCAGCCCTCTAACTCTCAATCATTCTTTACCTCCCCACCCCCATTCCCCAGCAGGCACCACAACCCTCTGGTCTGCATCTCCCTCGGACTGGGTTCTTTGTTAATGATTTTCAGACTATCTTTCCTTATCCCCCCAAAGCTGTGACTCACCCCTCTGTGGGAGTTGGGAGAGCAGAGAAATCTAAGTCCCAGGCCCACATGATGGAGGATTTCAGACCCTGCTATTAGGGCCTCCCCCCAGTCTCCCATACTTCATTTATAACCCAAGCACTCCTGGGAAAGGACCCCAGAGCTGAGTGTGGGCAGCTGAAGCAGAGCAAGGCCCCTCCAGTATTTGGCTGGGGTGGCTTAGGTACTCCTGGTGGACTCCAAGTTCGTTATCCCTGGTCAGTACCAGGAGACTAACCAAGAGAAAGGCCTCCGTAAGCTGCTGTCTGCCTCTCATCATGCCTTTCTCCCTCATGGAGGTCTTTCCTTCCCGTCTTGCCCTCCAGAGATCACTGGCTGTCTCTCCCTTCCCACCCCAGGCCACTCAGTTGCATGGACAAGAACTTCCTTCAGGGAACCCCCTGGGCTACATAGATTCTATCAAATTTCCATTTTTTCTTGCCCTGTGTCCAGATCTAGTTCCTGCCCACCCATCGAGCCATTCATCCATTCACCTATCTACCCATATACCCATTCATCCATTCTCTCATCTTCCCATCATATCCATCCATTCATTCACTCGTTTATCCATTGTATCCACCCTACTTTCATCCAGCATCTATAAGAGAGTACATTACTAGATGTCAAAGTAAGTGGCATAGACATAAAAACTCTGCCCTACAGGCCCCCTCACAGGACTGGAGGGATTCAAATAAGCTAACGGTTGTGAACCTTCTGTGTAAACTGCTGGGATCTGTGCTATGGGACAGGATTGTCATTCATTTCTAGAGCAGAGATCACTGTGAGGCAAGTACCCTGAAGGCTTGAAGTCATCCGGTGCCTTTTGGGAATCGCAAGATTCTGTCTGGAGAGGTGAAGAGAGGAGGGACTTGGGATGAGGCTGGAGGTAAAGAGAGGGCTGGGCTGTGAGAGTTATGGGAGCTGGGTGAAGGAACTCCAACTTTATTCTTTGGGTGTTGGGGAGCAAAGAAAGGATTTCCAGTGAGGAGTTAGAGGACCAGGTCTGCATGGCAGCATGTATGGACAGCTCAGCAGTCTCTATCAAGAATATGGAGGCCTTCAAAGAAGAAAGAGGCCATTTGGCAGTGAGGGCTGCTGAGTCTCATCAGTGAGAGGAGAGGGAGCTCTGGTGCCCTTCAGAGTTGAAGTCCGAAGCCAAAAGCCAGGAGTTAAGCTGGAGATGTCTAGAAGATCCATGAACTTGCACATGCTCCTTTCCCCACTCAGGCCCTTGGAGCATCCTAACTCAGGAGGGTCTCTGGGCTGGTCTTTTTTTTTTTTTTTTAACTAAAAACTTCAATGATTTTAATGACTTCAGGCATGAGTGGATCAGCGCCTCCAAAGAGGTCATCGATCTCTTGACCTCTGCTTTCCTTTGCTTTGGCTTCAAAGATTCTCAGAAGAGTCACTTCACACCCTGGCCCCGGGCAGCTCCAAACTCACATTTTACCACCAACTTCAACAGGAAACTTCCAGCAAAGTCCTGGAGTGATTTTATTGGCTCTATCTGTAGCCTCAGGTGCTCTGATTAGTCAGGTCAAGGTCCTGTACCCACCACTTCAAGGCTAAAAGAGTTGGCCCATGGACTAAGGAGATGTTTCCAGAAAAGGGGAGAAGGAAGACATAAACACCAGCTATCCCCAAGTCATTTCATTTTGTGTTTCATATTCTTCTAAAGGCCAATTATTCACATCTTCTACCAGACTAGGCATGAGGTTATCAGACACAGCTAAAAGCAGGAGGATCAGAGGGGCCCACTGGCCAGACTGGAGGAAGGAGGGTAGGAGCTACACTCTTCTCTGACAGAGCCTGGCAGCAGACTGGATGGCAGGGTCTGGAAGCTGAGACTTCTTTGGAGAACCTGGGGAAATGAAAAGAAACCAGACTGGAGGAAGAAAAGGAGATTGAGGAAAGGGTGCTCCTGCCAGCCACTCTGTGGGAGCCCCAATGATAGAGTGGGGCCCACCTGAGAGAGGCGCACCGCAGGGGCTGGGGAGGGCCCAGTTGTACAGGGTGTTCACTGTACAAGGGCGTCTGGCTAAGGAGGTGAGTAGGTGGTAAAATCCTGGCATGGGGCTGCATCTGCCCAGACAGAGCACCTTTTTCTGACTTTCACAAAGGCATCATAGAGGCTTGCAGGCACCTTGGGGCCATGAGAGAGCAAAAAGGGCCCTAGCAGTAGCCTACTAGGGCCCAAGACTGCCTCTCCTTTGTTCTCTCAAAACACAATCTGATTTTCTTCTGTGCAAGGGGTGGAGATGAGCGTTCACTGACCTTGCTGAGGGCACAATCTGATGAGATGGGGCTATGACAGAGCCCTTGGCTGATTCTAGAATCCCCACATGATTCAGGTACCGTGTGGCCCCACGGCAGATCTATATGCGGCTTGGTCAAGTCAGGGGAGGTCTGGCAGGGCTGACCCCAAGTTCTGCTGCTGTTATGCTGGGTACTGACAGGCAGTCCCTTTCAGATGACCCTTCTGAAAGGTGATGTGTTAAATGAGGTGGTGGCCACACTTGTGCTTGCCTCCAGGAAGAAGTGAGGGGTGAGGAAGGCCTGCTAGGGGCTGAGCTCAATGTCTGGCCCAGGGCCTCATCCTGTCACTTCCTGGCGGTGGTATCTCCCTGTCCAACTCTGTGGCTCAATGTCCTCATCTACACAGAGATAATATCTAAGGCCTGTCCTCTGGGCCTTCTCTAACTGTCAGATCTGAATCCCTTACTGGTGCACACACATTTCACCGATATTGCCTCATCTGATTTCATTCCCATCTGAATTAAACAGATGACATTAACCCTATTTGACAGGGTGGGAAACTGAGCCTTCAAAACAGGCCAAGACCACACAGTGGGCAGGTGATGGAGCTGGAATCTGCCCCTGGAGCTTGGGGTTGTCTCCCTGTCCCTTGGCATCTGGTGGCGGCTGTGAGCAGGACCAGATATCCTCCACCTCCACAGGAAGGGGTGAGGTAGGAAAGGAATTTGGGAGGCAAGAGATCCCTCAAAGTGAATAGGGGAACTTTCTCCCATGACTTCAGGGGAAACCTACTTCTCCTGCATATCTCTCCAGCATCGCCTTGCTCCCAGCTACCCATCTTTTCCACACCCCAGACTCCAGAGGCCCAGTCTGGATGCCGCAGTGATGGCCACTATTCTGAGAGCACAGACCACGCCAGGTCCACAGCTAAGCACGATACACACATCATCCCATTTAAGCCTCTCGACAGCTCCACAGGTACAGGAGTTTTATTCCCAGTTTATAGATGTGGAAACAGAAACCCAAAGAGGTTGTATCATTGCTTCAAGTCACAAGTAGCAAATGCTGGTGCTAGGAGCAGTGTCTGTTCTTAACAACTCTATTATCTTACTTTCTGGTCAACATGGCCCATTGGGCAGGCCCGGATGTCTAATTCTCAGAGCAGGTGGGCCAGTCCTTGCCCTGCAAGGCCCATAGCACAGTGCCAGCACGGTGCTGCCTTCTGGAGCCACAAGGATACTGACCCTCAGGCTGGGCAGCAAGGGAGGCTCACCTGGCCAGTGCTAAGTCTGAGGTGTTTTCTGCAGCTCTAAAAGCAAAAAGGGAAATCGCTACTGGACCTGACACAGGGCCTCAGCCTGGAAGGTCCGAAGCCCCCAAGATGCCCCTGGGGACCCTGGGGTTTCCAGCCCACTGTCCTGTCCCAAGTGACTCCATCTGCATAGCTGGGGCCACATCCCTCTGGTTGCTGGGGACCAGCTTTGCACACAGGGACATGAAAGACTCCGACTAGGAAGTTTCTAGTTTGGCCTCCCCCAGTCCTCCCAGCTTCAGCCCTGGTCTCACGGCGTGTCAGGGAAACTCAGTGCTGGAAGGGCCCTGGACGCCTTGCATGTAACCCCATTGCCAGAAGGAGAAACTGAAGCTCTGCATGGGGCCCAGACTGATCCACAGCCACATGGCCTGGGGACCCTGTTTTATTTCCTCTCCCCTCTGTCAAGCCCTCCTGCCCTAGCTCAGCTCTCTGGGGCTCCACGAGGAGGCCCAGCCTAGTTTTTATGCCCTAAAACAATGGGGCTCCCACTTCCCTGGGACCTAGAGAGGTCTGAGAGAGAAGAGAAAGTCCAGATAGAGAAATAGTGTCCGCAAAGGACTAGAGGTATGAGCGGAGGGTCTGGGTGTGGTGTGTATAATCAGACCCTGCAGGCCAGCCCCGGAGAACTGTGTGAACTGCTCTGGAGCCAAAACCAACAGAGGTTCAGGGAACACCCTGGGCACCCTCCCTGCCACCTTCTCCACCTAACCCCCACCATCACTCAAGGTCTTCTCAGCCCATCGATCAATACTGGGAGACTAAGATGGAGCTCTGAACTTACAGCCCTGTCTCTCACTTCTCACCTACTAGGGAAAGAAGCCAAGAGTCTTCTGAGAGGCATCTGCTTTAGCCTGAGTGGTGATGGTTGCACAACACTGTGCATGTACTAAATGGTAACTTTTATGTTTTGTATATTTTAAAACAATCAATTTTTTTTTAAATTAATGGATAAATGAACAAAGCTGTGAGGACTCTTGTGATAGAAAATGGGAGTCGGGGGGCGGGGGGTGGGCAGCAATAACTGCCATTCATTGAACACATACTAACCGCCAAATGCAGGGTCCAGAAGGGTGAGGTGGTGGTGGGCTCGGGGTAACGGAACCACTGGGCTAATTAGCAAACCTTAAGCTCTTAGGAGAAGGGGATCCTCCTAGAACTGTAGGAAGACAGTAAGGCACAAATACTAGGGATCCCGCTCAGAGATGTAGGCAGCACAATATTTTAAGGGGACATAGGGAGTACATGCTATTTTGTTGCCCACCTACAAACCTCCTTCTTGTCTGGGGAGACCCCTCCCTGAACAAGTCTTGGCAGAAGATAGACCCTAGGTCTATCAGTCCTTCTCCCCTGAACTCTACCCCTCCCTGTATCAAGGGTGTGGCAGGGACCAGGCTCAGCCAATGGAGCACACTGGCCAGGGCTTTGCATCTTAGAGTGACCTCTAAGTGTACAGAAACAGTGGGACGGAGGTGGAGAAAAGAGTAGAAAGAGGAAAGAGTAAATTTATTCATTCAAGAAAGTTTTACTGAGTACTTATACTATACACCAAGTACAGAGCGAATGAATGAATGAGTGAGAAAATCAGTGGGTGGGTGTGTATGCTGGCAGCTGGCCCTTGGTGAATCTGGGAGTGGGCGGGACTGCCAGGTGAGGCCAAGGGCTGGGCAGGGTACCCTGGGTGAGCACATCGGTGAGTGGTTCCAGCTCGGTCACAAGGGTATCCATTGGTGTTTTCTTTCTGAGCCCAGGCAGGGGGTCTGGGCCCAGACAAGCTGCTTGCCTCATAAAAGCCCTGATTTACGCCGTAGCCGCCTGTTGGCCACGATGTCCCTTGCGCCTTTTATTTATTTGTGAGAGCCAGGCTGGGGTCTGGCTCCTCTGTCCTTCCTGGCTCCACGTGTTCCAGCCCCACACGGTGAGGAAGACGGATGCCTTGGAATTATTTTGCATGAAATAGCTGTGGAACACTATTTGGACCACATTCGATTTCACCTCTTGTTACGACATAATTTGTTAGCCTGAAACATGCAGCAGCTGGAGGTCTAGAGGAGCAGATGTTCCTGAGGGAGGTGAGGGCTCCCTAGGCAGGGGTGGCAGCGTCACAGGGCAGCAGCAGAGCACTGCTTCTGCCACACAGGCCTGGTCCTGACCCCACCAATGCTCCTCATGTCTGTGGAAAGCTCATGGAGCCCTGTGTGGGCCTTGGTTTCCCCCATCTGGAAAATGGGAAGGAGAACACATACCTCCTGGAGCTGCCATGAGAATCGAATGAAGTAATTCAGAGCAAGCACTTAGCAGTGCCTGGTGCACAGTGAGACTTAATAAATGTTTGCTATTATTCCTGGAAGAGATGATTGTTCAAGAAAGGTTTTAAAGAATGAGTACAAGTGAACCAGATGAAGAGGTGTGTTTTCTGGCACAGTGTGAACGAAGACGCAGAGGGTGAAAACCACAGCTATCCGTGGTGCAGTCGAAACGGAAAAAAGGAGGCAGGTAGCAGTGGGAGAGGGGGATACAGGAGAAGTCGGTGGCCCAGCTACGAAGGGTGGTGAATGCCAGGGCAGAGGGACACTACAGAGACTGCAGCTGAAGAAAGACACAGTCCAATCCCCCCTTTGCAAAAAGCACTTGGGCTGCAGAGTCAGCTGGAAGGCCTCACATGTATTTTCTAGGGCTGCCGTAACAAAGGACCACAGCTGGGTGGCTTAAAACAACAGCAATTTATTACCTCACACTTCTGGAGGCTAGAAGTCCAAAATCAAGGTGTTGGCAGGGCCATACTCTGAAGCTTCTGGAGAAGAAACCTTCCTTGCTGCTTTCTAGCTTTTGGCGTCAGCCAGCAGTCCCTGGCATTTCCAGACGTGTAGCTGCCTCGCTCCAATCTCCACCTCTGTGGCCACATGTGTGTCTTCTTTTCTTATAAGGACACCAGTCACACTGGATTTAGAGCCCACCCCACTCCAGTACGACCTCATCTTAACTAATTACATCTGTAAAGACCCCAGCATATTGGGGGGGGGGCATGATTCAACCCAAAACAGGCCCTAACACTTGGTTAGAAGCAGTGTGGGCAATTATAGGGTTTAGGGGACATAGCAAGCTCCAGGGAATCAGGGGAGGGTGAGGCGGTGACCAGGAAGGGAGGAGAAGAACCAATGATACTACAGCCCACAGTGGGGATGAGAGGCCCAAGCCAGGGTGGCCCCTGGGATGGAGAGAAGGGGTGGCTTTGAAGCTCTCAGAGAGGGAAGATCTCATAGTCAGTTGCTCTGGGGGTAGCAAAGTCAGAACACGAGTGAAGGTCAGCTGCTAGGAGAGCTTAGGTAAGAAGCAGAAGCCTAGCGGGTGGAAAGAGGGCAAGGTAAGTCGGCCACGGGCAGCTTTAAGCAGTCAGCCTGGCTGCCACGAATTACAAGAACGAAGGGGTATCTTTGGAAGGCCCTCGGCCTCCTCTCTGCAGCCTTAAAGGCAGAGTCATATAGAACTGACTTCTATCTGTGCCAGGAAGGAGGCCCAGAGAGGACAGAGGCTTCCCCCAAGGTGACTGGACCCTCCACCTCCTCCCTCCCAGCCTACAGCTCTTCCACCACCCCAGCTCTACAGGTGCTCCTGGACCTGGACAGAGAGCGTCCTCTGAGGCTGCCCACTGGAAACACAGGACAAGGAAGTGGTGACATTCGTAGGGAGGAAGGATGGAAGGAATGCCTGGGGGTGGGGCCACGCACCAGAGATAAGGACATACAAATGCTTGTGGAATTAAAAGGAATGTCTACTTTCCCAACCCTGCCAGGGCAAGTATCCTGTAAAACCAAGAATTTCAAGGTTGATAGGAGATGGGGATGGCAGTGGGAGGCGGTGTTAGAGTTTGGACCCCTCTGGAAAGGTGGGGAGCATCAGATGGGGGTAGAAGAGGGTACATCTGGGTGGAAGGGCAAACTAATAGGCTTAGGGCAGTGGGAGTGTGTGCGTGTGTGTGTGTGTGTGTGTGTGTGGTGTGCGCGCACATGTGACTATAGGGGACACGGCCCTGAAGGGAGAGGGGCACCAACAGAAGGACAAGGGTTTAATTTGTGGGGAGGACAACTAATTATGCCCCTCCGGAGAGGGGAGGCCTCAGAAACCACCCACAAAGCCGAGGGTGGGTGCTACTGTAGTGAACTCAGAGATGAGACTCAGTGGTATTTAGTGGTTCTCCCAGTTTTAAATTGCAATAAATCAGTTGTTCCGTTAAGTCTCTCAGGCAACCTCAGGTCAAAAGGGTCATTCACCTTAAGAACCAGTGTCCCTAGAACCTTTGGCAGGAGTGGGAGCCAACCTCGGTGTCTTGAGCAGCCAGGAGCTGAGGGTGCTGAGTCAGGGCATTTCTTTCACTGCCTCTCTCTGCAGCTGGCTTCCTGGACTCATGAAGCAGGACAGACGCCCTCGGCCCTCTCTCCTTCTGTCCCTCAATATCGGCCACACCTGGAGACTCACTGAGGGCCGGGGCTGACTCCAAGCCTGAATCCTTAATTCAGCAAGAGAACATGTGATTGGGCCAGCCTGGGTCAGGTGTCCATGCTGATCCAATCAGGAATCAGGATCCCGGTGGATAAACAGGCCGCCAGGGCCCCGCTCTCAAGCATTGCAGAGAGGCATTCTCCGGGGGCTAAGCTCACCCCAGAAGGCATCTGCATACCGGCAAAAATCAAAGACTAATCAAATTAAAGGAAAATAAGTTCACAATGATACAACGGGAGTATACATAATACATTAAAACAAACAAACAAAAAAACTTAGGCATGGAGGGCACAGAAAGTAGGTTAAAGAAAAAGCAACTGAAGTTTCAAAACCCTACCGCAAGGGCATCGAGGCCCGCAGCTTAGGCGTCTCCAGGGCTGGCATTCCACGCTGGCAATGAAGGGGGAAAGAGCAGAGAGTAGCAGGCTTGGTTGCTTAGCAACCACCCACCCTGTGCCCCCTACTCTCCCCACTCACCCCTGTGCCCCCTGCCTATCTGATCACCTCTCTGAACCTGTTTCCTCCTCTGACAAATGCGGGCACTAGTCAGCCTTCCCTCTCAGGGCAGAGGCCAAGACTAAATGAGAGGATGAATTTTAAGGGGCTGGCCTAAGGTCCGACAGACAACAGGCGCTCAGCACTGCCAGTTCTCTCCATTTTTTATCTCCTCCACCAGGGTCTCAGAAACTTTACATAAAGGCTCTGCCCAATTGGTGAAGATCAACTTGAAGTACTTCTTGCCCTTTCATGAATGTCAAGTTCTAGTTTACCTTCAGCTGCTATTTCCCGTGGAAGCCTCAGAAGCACATCCAAATGTGAGCACAGACTGCTGGCCAAGGGTTCCAGAGCATTACCTATACCTAAACCAGTGTCCTAGGAGGTGCTGAGGGCCCTAATAAGGCCAGCTACCATCAGTTTAATGTGCCCATGGTATTCACGTTGCTAATCTGGAAGCATTGTGCTGATGTAGTCTCCTCACCAGCCTCACTCTCTGGTGGCTGCTGGGAGATAGCAAGCTCCATGTGGATGTTTGTCTGACAGACATAAACACAGGCCTGGAGCTGCAATCACCACTGCTGGCTGCTGGCTCAGAGGATAGAAATTCCATCTGCTTGGGTCTCCAGGGGAGAGCCATTCATCACAGGCCTGGGAACTTTAAGCCCCTTGGGGAGCCTGGAGCTCTGAGTTCATTATTTGACCCCTCCCTGTCCCAGCCTAGCCTGGGGATACTTGGGACACCCAGTTCCTCCTGGAATCTCTATTTGGGTTTGGTTTGGGGTTGGAGTTTGTTTCTATTCAAGGCAATTTGATCCCAACCCAGCCCCAACCTCCCACTGTCCCCCGCCAATTCCTGCCCCTCTAGAGGGGGCTTCACTTTGCTGACATGCCGACAGGGCAGGCCCCTCCAGACCTCCCACCAAGGGGATTGGAGGTTCAATATACTTTGATGTCCCAAAAGAAGGCCCCCCAGCCTCAACCCTCTCTCCTAAATAGCAAATAAGTCAGACTGTGAAGCTGAATTGCCACCCTGTGGAAGAAAGAAAGAAAGAAAGAAAAGAGAAAAAGAGAGAGAAGGAGAGAGAGAGAAGAGAAAAAGAAAGGAAAGGAAGGAAGGAAGGAAGGAAGGAAGGAAGGAAGGAAGGAAGGAAGGAAGGAAGGAAGGAAGGAAGGAAGGAAAGGAAGGAAGGATGGAAGGAAGAAAAATAAAAAAAGAAGAGAAGAAAAGAAAAGATAAGAAAAGAAAAGAAAGGAAAACAGCCTTAGAGAGACAGAATAGCTGGGGTCAGAGACACCTATTGATCAATTCCTTACTATGTGACTTAGAAGAAGACACACTCTCTGAGAGATGGCTAAAATGACAGGATAAATAATTCACCTCTGAGAAGGCACACTGACAGATGGACCAGGTGACCACCATGATATCTTCAAAGCATAGTCGATTAATATTCTTTGTCTTTAATATGTCTTGTACCTCTGGCCCACACTGTGCTTTGATTAAAAAGTGAATGCATTTTAACCATGCCTTCAAGAAACTGGAGACCTGGGGTCTAAGCCCCAGATGAGTAAAGAACCTCAGAGAGCAAAGACATACCTAGAAGCTGGTAGGCTGGGCACTGAACCAAGAATGTTACTCTCTGTACTCTACAGATGAGGAAACTGAGGCTCAGGCAGTCATGTGAACACCACAGATTTATTGTCAGGGGGCGGTTGGTGGAGCAGGGGTGGACAACCAAGAAAGACTTAACTAGAAATCTTATCTGTCCCCTTCTCTGGTTGGCTTGAGATCAACGTCCTCAGTATGGCTCATGGCCTCTGCCCAGCTTTGTCCCTAGGCACCTAGATTTCTCACCTCTTGCCTCTGAATCCTGTCAGGTCACCAGAGCTTTCCAGAGAGCCTGACACTGTTCTAAACCCTGAATGCCTCAATCAGGAGAAAGCTTAGAATACTGATAGGACATAGGGTACCAGTTTATTGATCACCTAAAATTCTCATGCTTTCGCTGTGATGAAACTGAAGGTCAGAGAGGTAGAGTGCCTTGTCCAGGATCACAGAGGTTGAGGACATTCATTCAGGTCTTGTGTAGGGCAGGAGCCCCAGCTGGGATGGCCATGGTCTTCCCCACTTCTCACTTGCTATGTGACCCTGGGGTTCTTGTGGTATCTTAATTAGCTCGGGCTGCTATAACAAAATACCAAAGACTGGGTGGCTTAAATGACAAACATTTATTTCTCACAGTTTTGAAAGCTGGGAAGTCCAAGATCAAGGTGCTGGCCAACCTGGTGTCCTGTGAGGCCAATCTTCCTGGTTCACAGATGGACATCATCTTGCTATGTCCTCACATGGCAGAGAAAAAGACCATACCTCTTGTGTCTCTTTTTATAAGGGCATTAATCCCATTCATGAGGCCTACCTCCTCATGACCTAATTATCTCTTAATGGCCCCACCTCCAAATACCATCACATTGGAGATCAGGGCTTCAACATATGAATTTAGAGAGACACAAACATTTAGTTCATAGCATATAAGTACTGCAAATAGTGGACTCTTGAGCCCAACCTGATGATCTTGGTACTCACGTGCCGGGGATTCTAAGAGTACATATGCAAAGATTTCATATTGTAAAAGGAATCTCTGGTCTTAACATAAAAATACTAAGACATCATTATCGTGGCTTTCTATGATTTAATGATTATAGGATTCCAACATTACATTAGTCTAAGGTTCCATGATCTTGTGATTCCGAGATCCTAGAATTCCATGTTCCCCTGAGAACTTGGGCTCTGAGGAATAGGAAAATCCAGCTGGGTGGTACCGAGTGGTGGGGAAGCAGTGTAAAGAGGTAGCTTTTCCATCCTACTGAGTTTTCTAACAATGAGGAGCAATGCGTTGTTTGGTTTTCAATGCATTCAAAGGAAAGATCTGGGCTTGGCCAAGCCACATCAGAGTATGAGTTCACTCGCCTGAGGCAGGGCAGTCCATGGAGCCAAGGGAGGAGGAGAAGAATGAGAGGAGGGAGGAGGGGGAAAGAGGAAAGAGGCAGCATCATCCTTCCAGGCTGGAGGTGGCCAGTGCTCCATCCCCTTCGATGAGAGTCTGGCATTGTGTTGAACACTTTTCTCTGGTCCCCATGTGCCATGTCAGGAGTGGCTGCCAAGTGCAAGGACACACAGCAGACAAGAACAATGGGATGTTTGGATGTGAACAGGAGCAGGGGATGTGAAGGTAGTCAGGAAGGGCTTCCAGGAGGAGGTAATATCTGCATCAGGAGTTGAGGGCAGCAGATCAGTGAGGAAAGGGCACCAGAGAGTCTGGGAAGTGACAGCTGGTTCCATGTGGCCGAAGCGTAAAAGGAAAATGCAGGAAGTGGCAAGAGCTGGAGTTGCAGAGTCACCAGGGGTCAGTTTACACAGGGCCTTGACTGCTATGATGAAGATCTTGAACTCCGCTCTGAGGACAGTAGGGAAGCAGGGATGGTTTTTATTGGTGGAAGGAGATCAGTAGGTCTCCTGAGGAGGCGAGGCCTAGAGAGCAGGTTTGCTCACAATCACCCAGCACGTCATTGCAAAGCTAGGGAGATATTCCAGCCCACCCCCACCAGTAAATCCTGGCACGGGCAGTCCTGGCAAAACAGTGAACATCCCCCTGAAATCTATTTCCCCTCGGCACCCTTGCCCAGATCCCAGCGCACAGGACTTTCCTTTGATTACAGGATCCCCAGCTGTGCCTCCTTGCCTCATACCCAGCAGGCCCAGGTACAGGCTGCCTCAGGTGGGGGAACCAGGCTTCCCAATGTGAGCCCTCAGTGGAGCATTTATACCCTTGGCACTGAGGCCTCGGCCACACCAGGCCAGGATGACTGACAAATGGTCCCCCAAATGGGTTGATAGTAAAAGGGTGAAAAGAACAAAAGTTCCATATAGCAACGATGTGGGAATTGAAACACAAGAAGCCATCAAGAGAGCCATGGGATGGTGTGCATGGCTTGTGCATGCTTCACTCCGAAGATGAACAAGAAAGACACAGTCACCCTCATCCCCAGCAGGTTCCTGCAGGCCTGAGGACACAAACCCCCTTTCCTCCCCACTTGCAGCTCAGATGACAGGGAAACGGGTGGAAATAACTGGCTCGAAGGGAAGGAAAAAAAGTCTGGGAGAAGAAAGAGGTGAAACACAGAAAGGGCCGTAGGACACCGCTCAGCAACAAGGGGGCCATGGTGATGCAGACAGCAACCTGGACGGCTCTTGAGGGCACCACAACAAGTGAAAAAAGCCAATCTCAAAAGGTCACATACTGTTTGATTCCTTTTATAGAACATCGTGAAGTGATAAAAGGACAGTAATGGAGAATAGACTAGGGGTTGCTAGGGGTTGGAAGTGGTCAGGCTGGGTAGAAGGAATCTAGCATCATCAGGAGGGACAATCAGGTGTCCGGAGGGGTGAGGACCGTGAGGAGATCATGAAAAGAGAGAATAGCGAGGCAGCCACTGCAAATGCTGTGTGGGGAGGGTGAGTGTGACTACAAGGGGCAGCGTGAGGGAGATCTCTGTGGCGATGGAACAGTTCTGTATCTCGATTGTGGTTGGGGTTACACGATTCTCCACATGTGATAAAATGACACAAAACTTAAAATCAGGTAGGTGATTCCTCCCACTTTATAATTTTTTCCAAAATTATTTCATTCAAGTTTCTCTGTCTTTTCCTATAAATATAATCCTGTCTATACCTACCAAAAAAAACCAAAAACAAAAACCCTTGCTGGGATTTTGTAGGAATTGAATAAACCTATAGATCAACTTCCTGTGAATCTATAAGTATTTTAAAATAAAAAAAATTTATTAAAAATAATAACGGAGAGGGAGAACAGAGAGGAGTGGATGTTGATATTCACTCCGAGGGGCACTCTGTCTGCATTGATAGATGACTCAGGGCAGAGGGAGAGGGGCAAAGAATTTTAGAATTAGAATTCTCTAGAATTAGAATGTTAGATTTATTTGGAAGGAATAAAGAATTTCTTTGCACTGTTCTTGAGATTTGCAGTGTGTTGGGGCTCGTCACCTAACATATAATGTTTTTCCCAGCAATGTGCCACTAGGCGCACATTCCCACACTTCCATCCATGTGGGATGAAATCAGAGAGTTCTGCCTTTGTGCAGAGGTCACCGTGCTGCTGGTGCAAGCTGGGTCAAAGGTCTTGAAGCAAGCCTGTGCACATGATATGGCCATCTCCTTCTGCAGAACCCTTCCCAAAGGCTGGTCTGCCCTGGCCTCCCCAGGGGACTGTACAGAAACCAGTTCCTGGAACAAATTGAGGGGCAGGCAGCAGTTTCTACTGGCCAGCCCTTTGACCTTGCTACCTCGCTGCTCTCGCACTTCCCTGCCTTGGCGACCCCACTCTGGACACTGGCCTATCCCTCCCGGTCTCACCCGTGTTGCCGGGTTCTTCCCTCCGCCCAGTCTGACTACCTCCTGGGCTCTCCTGGAAATAGAGATTTCCACAGATCCTGAGCCTCCACGCCCAGTGCCCATTATGCTTTGGGTCATGGAAACTACCCTACAAGCTCAACGCAGCTACCAAGGTTTCCTTAGAGCAGGTTGGAGCCAAACCTGGGCCCTCTGGTACGTTCCATTTGCAGGGAGGGGTGGCTTTCTCTGTCCTCAGTCCTTTGCCAGATGTCATGGTACTGAAGGAGGTCACCCTTCCCCGGACCCCTTGGCTATCTGGAAAGCCCCTTGGGATGAACTGAGTGAACAGCAGTAGGAGAATGGCACTGCTAGCCAGCGTATGTGACAGAACTCAGTGGAGTGCTGCAGTTTCCCACCCTCACCTTGAATGTCCTTAATGAATCATGGCACCCAAGAAACAATACCTGGCCAAACTTCAGGCAGTCAGTGGTCTTAGCACTGGATGCTCTGGCCAAAAAATGGTTCCATCTTCACATTCATTATAAACTCTTGTGCCATTACCTAGAAATTGTCCACTTCAAGATAAAGAACTCTGGGAATTTCTTGCCTCACACATAATCACAATGTAAAATTAAAATCACACATGTCTCCACATATACAAGGCCACAATAATAGGCCCTGCCAGGACACTCCTTATGCCTTTCAGAGTTACAGATATTACTAGGAGTAACCAAGTCATGCATTTCACTTCTCAAAATACACAATGCTGGGCTCTTGGAAGAGGCATTCAAGAGAAGTTTCATGTTCCTAACGAGTCCTAGACAGCCATATTTAATTGAGAGACATAATGGTCTCCTCAAACAACTCCTTTCAAAATTCCAAAACAGCAAATAAACCCTAAACGAGTCTCTCTATCTTGCCCCAGGCCTTAATCTAGCTTTATAAATTTTCAATCTTTCCATATCCCTTAAGGGCTGGTGGCCAAACCAAGGGCACGTATTCTCCTGAGATCCATTTACCATAGATTGTCCCACAGGCCAGGCATCTGCACATCTGATTTGGGACCCATCCGAACCTAAACTTCAACCCAAAACAAAAACCTGTCAGCTGTACACTATTCTAGTGACTGGTCTTATTTCTACTGGTCTGGGTTTGTTTGTTGGTTTACAATCCAGAGGCCCAAACCTTCCAAATAAGTTTTGTTTCGACCAAACATGGCATATGCTGAGGCTCACATCAGCTTCGGTGTGTACCTACTGGAAAGGATACCCTAGTCTTACACCCCAGAGAATGTTGCCCTGGCCCAGAGGCTTGCTGCTAGTGTTGACATTGTCTCGGATACTCAGTTACCTCTATAAATTTAAATCCTGCATCTAATGATTGAGACATCTTGCCACCCATATTCTGCCTCTAACGTGATTCTGTCTGTTCGTTCTGCATTGACTCATATGGGCTTCTTATCTCTATACTGGCCGTACCCTCTCTGGGCAGCTTCTGACCACCCAATGGGGCTCTCAGTCTTCTCCAAATGCCTCCTATCTTTCTAGATTCCAGGCAGCTGGGCCTCCCAGATCTCATCTCTCTGACTCCCAGACCTGGGTCACCAGACTTGTTGGGGCCCAAAGCAGTGTGGCCACAGAAGCTCTCTTTGGCCACTTCTATCTTCCATGAGAAGTAGTGTATTTTCCTACAAGAAGATGGGAATGAGTTTATCAGATAGGACCTCACCCAGGTCCAGAGTAACTTCTCATATGTCCCAGACCATCTGCCTTCCTAGAAATGACTGAACTTGACACAACCATATAGCAATGTTATAAAGGTCCTAGTGTCTGATGATGGTGGACAGTTCTGCCCCAACCAAACTGCTCTTCTAGGGGACCTACCGGAGACAAAATCAGAGCCTGGGAAAAAGCAGCTCTAAGGGTAGGATTTTAGGTATGGGGCAGGCTGGAGAAGATGATACTTTTAGGCTACAGGGTCACAGATCCCTATGAAGTCATGATAATAGCAAAATATCAATCACAGGCAGAACTTCAAAGCACATTTCCATCCATGATCTCATTGAAATCTTTCAACACTTTTTAACAAGGGCAGGAATGGATTTTCTCATTTCATGGAAACCAAGGCCCAAGGAGGTGTAGTGACTCGTGCAGTGTCCTACAACAAATATAGACTGGTGCTAGGGACAGTGAAAGGCCATGGGCTATGGGCAAACAGACCCAAAATCATGGTCCTGGGTGACTTTGAACTAGTTACTTCACCTGTAAAATAAGGCTAATAATTCCCATTTCACAGAGCTGTTGGGGGATCAAATTAGCAAATGTCTGTAAGATACCTGGCTTGTTTCCTGTTGACCTTGTAACTGTTGTCATTCTTAGAACTCAGCTCTCCCTCTGCATCCACATTTGCTACTCAGGGAGCAAGCCAGAGGGCTAGGCACCGGGAAAGCCCTATACCTCTCCAGCTCTGCAGATGCACCCACCCCCAGCAGCTGGGTGACCAGCAGCATACCAGTGACGTCCTAATGGAGGCTGCCAGATGTGCCCCTCTCTGAATCAGAGTGTCCGGGCGCCCAGACTTGGTTCTGTGTCCAGCGAGCAGCATCCCCTCTAAGGGTTCCCTTGATCTGGACCTAAGACTCCTGCTCCAGCTGTCACCATGCTCCAGCTTCAAGTACCTTCAGAGTATGGGACAGGCTGCTTCTATCAGCCTCTGGGTATGGATCCTGGATCTGATGTGGGATCCTGGAGAAGTTGTTAAAACGCTGAGCCCCAGTTACCTTGTTATTAAAATAGGAAATATAAAACCTAGCTTGAAGGTCTTCATGAGATTGAAATGCAAGAATGCATAGAGAGTGATTAGCTCAGTACCTAGGTAAGCACTGAAGTGTTGCCTTTGATGACTGGGTGCTCAGTAAAGCTTTGCTGAACAGATGAGCAGCCCTATGCCCATTTTACGGAAAGGTAAATCTGAGGTCTGTGCAAAGGAAGTGAATGCCTCACACTGGCGGCTAGTATCTGGAGTGCTCAAAAGTCAAAGCTCTGGCTGCATCCTTTCCAGTCTTTATTCCTTCCAAAGAGGCCCTTCCTGATTGGATTTTGGGAAAAATTTTGCTGTCTCTGCCCATTTGGCAAATTCCAGAGTGTCCAGATCCACCCGCACAGCTGCAAGTGGACAGGCTTGGGGAAGGGGAAAGAAGACATGAGTACTGGTCTCTCTCCAGCCCGTCCCCAAGTCTGGACATTCTGGAAGCCACACCCTGTCCCCAAGTCCCTCTGGAAACCTTGGCAGCCTTATCTGCAAAGGGGGGAGGGTGAAGGAGATCTGAAGTCAGCCAGAGAATGTTAGAGGGAGGAGGAAAGCAGGGCAGAGAGGGTTGGAGAACGCCCCATGTGACCCCAACTACGGCTCACAAGCACTTGCTGTCCTCCCAGATTGTGGACAGCTAGCAAGAACTGGCTTCTAGCCCTGACTCAGCCCTGAACTCGGTGGGTAACCTTGCATAAACCATTTCTTTTTTCTAGGCCTCATTTTCCCCATCTGTGAACTGGGAAGTTGAAATTGAGCAGGGATCCTCAGTTACACTGTTAGGAAGTGGTATTTCCAGAAAAAGGCCTATGACCTCCCTGCCCACAAGCCCCACACCCATCCTCAAGTGTCCAAGAATTTGGCTGTGGTATTTCATTTATCATCCTTGTGGTTTGCAGGTACCACAGCCGGCAGGCTGATTACTCAACAGGCTTATTATACTCCTCAGTGACTAATAGATTCTTTTTCTGTTTGTGTTTTAAAGCCATAGCAATAACATTGGCTCTTGGTGACACCGCTGAAATCACCATTATTCAGCCTGATCCTACCTACATGATAAACAGACCAGCAGAAACATCCCTTCTTAGAGAAAAGAGGGCCTCTGCTTTACTCGTGGTAGAAACAGGTTCTTTGATAGTGAAGCTGGTATATGTCGGGGGGTGGGGAGGATTTATGAACTGTTGAGAATCATAGGATTAGGTCATTTCTCTGGTCCTTTCCAGCTCTGACCTACACATTGGACTTCATCAAAGGGAGGAGTTGAACAGATACCATCTTCCCTTTGAAAGTGTTTGAGTGTGGGGTTAAGAACCTGGCTGAGAGTCAGACAGCTTGGCTTGTGGTCTTGGCTCTACCACTGGCTGGCTGGGTGACCCTGGGCAAGCTCTCTGAGCTTGTCTTCTTATTGAAAAAATGGGGAAAATAAGATGCCCCCCAACAGAAGGTGGATGGGGCAGAATACCAGGAAGTAATTCATGAGCTACACTTAGCATAGTGCTTGCATACAGTAGGAGCTCAAAACCTGGACATCGTTAATATTAGGTAAATGTTGAGCCCCTGAGTAGTGGGCTGGAGTGCAACAGGATGGGGAGAGTTAGGCTGACACCAGAGAGGACCTGATGGAGGGCCAAAATTCCCAGCAGGGCAAGTCAAAGGGCTGATCACTGCCAAAGCCACCTGGGCCTCTTCTTTTCTGACCAGTTTTATCTGTCTAAACTGCAAGGAACAAAATAGCCCACCACAACATAGCAGCCTTAGTGTCTGTCATGCAAGATTGCTAAATTCTTTAGAGGGAGACAGCAGGGGCTGCCTCCGGTCTGGCTCCTTCCTCCCCGGAGAAAGAGCAGGGAGCAGAAACTTCCGTGGTTGCTTCACTACCCCCTCACAGGCCTCCTCACAAGGATTCAAAGCTCTGTGGCTCCTTCAGTAACAAACAGGAGCCCACTTCTTACCTGCCATGGGCAGGAGGTCTTCATCTACAACCATCTGTAGGCTTATTTCCCTCCACCTGTGGTTCTCTGTACAGGGCCCATGACCCCTTTATTTTGCTGAAATGGTCTTCATAGATAATACAGCATTCCTCACATACAATGGAAAAGCCGGTGTAACCAGTGGTGAGCTGGTAAATGTTTAACAATCAAATCTCTGAAGAAAAAAGGAAATTTGATTTATATCTTTTGACAATTTTGTGGTAGAAATACTTCCACCAGAGCTGATTTCAAACTACCAAAACGACAACATCGAATGCAGGGTTGGGAAGAAACACACATAATCTGCTCTCATGTGACTTGGCTCCAGCACACAATTGAATAGAATTGCAATAAAATAAATAAATAATAATTTATAATAAAAAAGACACATTTTGCTATTTTCATGCCCAGGGCCAGCTTCCCTAAGAAGACATAATAGAGGGTTTCTGTGGAGACTCCCTGTGATCACGACTGCTGTGCATACAGACTGGGCCAAGTCACTCAAACGTCATGAGAGGTGCTGTCATCCATGATGTAATTCTTCTGAAACGGTAAATCAGTCTTAATAACGCTCTGAACAAAGCACAGTCTTTCCTCAATTTACAAGGTAGTTGCATTCCTGGAAATTTTAGGGTATATTAGAATCATACAAAAACAAAAACAACCGTTGTGCTTATATATGAAACAGTTAGGTTTGAGGCACAGGCAATTAAGACAAGCTTTTCATCCACCCAAATGTCCCACCAGATTTTCATATGTCCCCACTCACAAAATGCCAATGGAGATCCCCAATCATTGTGACATCCAAAAATCCCTCCCACAGATTTCGAAACAGCCTCTTTTCTGGTACTGGGCATCTACCACCTCATCCCAGGCAGGACACTCTCTAAGGGCCTTGCCACTCCAGGAGCTTTGTTAATTTGCTCATGTACTTTCTTTCACTTGGGATTCTATCTTCCAAATTCTGACCTAGAGTTTATCCATCCATTTATCCATCCATCCATCTATCCATTCATCCATCCAACTGTCCATCCATCTCCTCTGTGTCAGGCCCAGTACTGAAACCTAAAGACCTGGGATGAAGACAACCTGACCCCCATCCTCAGGGAGCTCCCAGGTAAGTGGGGAGACAGGCATAGAGAGAGACATCACAGACAATGACAGTGCAGTGTGCCAAGCAGGATGATAGAGATGAGCATCTTTGGCTGGTGTAGTTTGGTCTTGAACACTTAACTGTGATCTCTACCTGGGCAGGTACTCACTGTGTGACCTCAGCAGAGTGACCATACACTCAGAGCTTCAGTTTTTCTCAGCTATACAATCAGGGGAATTATAAAACCTAAACCCTGAAGGCTATTGTGCAGATAAATTAGGACAAAACTCATAGTGGGCCCACATGCCCTGGCAGGGGCCTCAGAATCAGAAGCAGCCAATCACTGGTCCCTTCTAGTGGATCTGTATAGCCAGTTGCCAACTCCTAAGGTAAAGAGGCTGTTCTGTTGAGACCAGGTTAGGCAGATTTCTGCTGATAGGACAATTAGTATATATCCCCGGGCTTCTCCAACTAGGAGTCACAGTGAACTTTTCCAGCTGAGTGCCCTTAATGGGCCATTGTCTGGCTGGGTGGGATGGTTGGTTAGGTGAGGGGCCACCACTCACCAAGCTGAGCACCTGCTCTGGGCCAGACCTGATGTCTCAGGATGTTGGGGAGATCAAGATAAGCCAGACAGTTCCTAACTCCAGGGAGCCTTCAGTCTGATTGAGAAGGCAAACTCGTCATTGGATGATTGGCCCCTCCCCAGCCTTTTGGCTCATCCATATAACCCCCTAATGACTTCCGAATTATTAGATGGCTAATGGCCATTCTTCAGTCCCATCATCCACAACCTCTTTCTGCCTCTGGCCCTGTGACCTCTCTCCTCCTCGGCCCCTGTGACAGACTCCGCACTTTCCTGGGCCCAGGGTGCCTCCCTCCGAGGCAGGCTCCTGACTCTGGCTCTGGCTTTCCTTTGCTGCGTGACGCCACCTTGGGGAGAAGGAAATTGCCCCACTTCCCTGTCTTCCCCCAGCCCCAGTACACGCCCTGGCCCCATGGCCTACAAAATAGCAAACAGCTGCTATGACCATGGGCTGCCCAGACCCCAGGGGCCTGGGGGGAAGTGGGCCAAGGAAACTTGGAGAGAGAGCTCTTAATAACATACCTTCCCCAAGCTGCTTCCAAAGAAACTTCTCCTCACAAATCATTCCATAAACACTTAGCAGGCTCTCAGGAAAGCGTGCACGGCTCTCACCCGGCTATGAGGAGGCTCCTCACAAGTAAATTGAGACCAGGCAACAGAGGCCTGTGCCAAATCCCCCTGCCTGCCCTCTTCTCACACGGCATCCTCCTCCCCCACCTGAATTCTTCAGCTCCAAGGGCTGGGGTCTCCTTCCTTGCTGCTCTGGCCTCTCTTTAGTCTCTGGCCCTATCTCCATGCTGGGCAGAGGGTATCCTATTTCCCTGGAAATCAGCCCCCTACCCACTCCAGCTCTTGGGTTTCCAGGGGACTCTCTTGGGCTGTTGTGTGGGCCTAAATCCTACTGAGACTTCTGAGAGCCACGCCACTAGGCTAGGCATTAAGAGACTGGGTTGCCCTATGCCCCTACGCTGTCCCAGCCACCCTCAGCCCACGCTGCTGGTGCCTCTCAGGCTGGGGCTGCTCAATAGGGAAATAACTCCGGGTTCATCCAAGTCACGAGCTGGAAAATCCCTCCCATCCAACAATCCCCCTCCAGGGAGAGTGTTGTGCAACTTGCTCAGCTGGCTAATATCCAGCACTTGGCTAATATCCAACCAGGATCGGGGACTGTTCATAAGTTGACACGTTTGCTTACAGGTTAGCAGCTTGCTCATAGAATGACTTTCCTTAGGGTCTTCGAGAACAATAGTAGGGGCTGGCACCCCAATATTGTCCTCCATCATAGCTGGCTTTGGAAAACACTTCAAGAATGACTGCCCTTTTTTCTAGGTTTGCCCAACATCGTTTTGAAGAACAAAAAGCTCTATTGTAAACAAAAGTCATCAGTGAAATAAATAAAACATTCAGATGAAAATAAACATGCAGATTTGTGGGCATTGAAATTAGTATCAGATGGGCTTGAGAGACAGGCCCTCATCATAGATCTTGGGTTGAGCCCAGCCTACCACTCATTGGAAGGCTGATCTTGAGCAAATATTTGTAAATCTCAGTGTCTTCGACTTTAAAATGGGGATAAACACAATCTACCTCAGAGAGCTGCCAAGAGAAGTCAACTCACTCTTCAATCCTTTTACAAATGATCAGTGGTTGCCTCCCGAGGAACTCAGAGGCTGGAGGCCTTGCCCATGGCACCAGGTGCTGCTGCCTAGTCACTCCAAGAGTTCAATCACAGGTCCCTCATTCAACCTTTCTTTCAGCAAATATTTAGGGAGCCTCTTTTATACACCAGCCTCTAAGTAAGATACTGACCAAAACAGACACAGTCCCACTCCATGAGAAGCAAACAGAATAGGAGAGACAATCACAGAAGGATAAGTAGTGAAATGCAGTTGTGGTAAGAGTTGTAATGTGCCTGAGTCAAAGGACTGAATATTTCCTTCTGCAGAGTAGGAATCAAATTCCAAGCTCAGATCTGCAGGGAAGCAGAAATTCAGGCCCAAAAAGCACCAGGGAGAGGAATCAGGCTGCTGGTCTGCTGTTCGCATTGGGAGAAAGAGCAAAAGAAGGCATGGGTCCAGACGGGTAATAACAATGTTAACGATGATGTTGAAGATAATAATAATAGCTACCATTCACAAGGTACCTACTCAGTAGCAAGCTCCATGCTTTACTTTCATTATTGCGAATCCTCATCACACTCTGTAACTTACAGATGGGATACTGAGGTTCAGGAAGGTGAAGTGAGTTGCTTAACATCACACATCTCCGAAGGAGAAGGGCCAAAATACAAAGCCAAGGATCTTGACTTCAACATAAGATGACAGCAGACTCCTTCCCCCAATCCGAAACAAAGCAGTCACCTCTGGAAACTGAGCAAAGTGGCATCACTCTGCAGTGTATGATCTATGGGACTTGGGGCAGATGTGCTGCTCTTCCAAAGCTGGTCTTCTCAAACATCAAAGCCTCCCATGCCACCTGCTCCAATCTGTGTGCCTGTACACAGTGGGCCCTAGATCACCTGTCACTCTCCATCACACCCACCTATTTCTACCTCCAGGCCTTTGCTCACCTGTTTCTTCCCTCTAAATTCTCCCTCCCACTTTCTTCTATAGAAATCCTACCCATTCTTCAAGGCCCAGCTCAAACTCCACTTTATCTCAGAACTTATTCTGATTCCTCACCTTCTGGGAAAGTGACATGAGAGGGGAGAAAAGCATAAGATTTCAGCTTAGGAAATCTGGCCCTGGTATGTAGCTAATGTGCAACCATGAACAAATCAAATCTGCTCTCTCAGGCTCAGTTTTCTCATCTATAAAATAGGGCTAATAATATTTACTTCATGAGCTTAGTGTGATTATTAAATAGAATCATGGATGTAAAAGTTCTTCATAAATAGATGAGTACCATAAGGCTATTATTTATAATCACAGTTCCATTGTCATATAAAAGTGACAAAAATTGATTTAAGAAAAAAATAGTATTGACTCATGTAACTGAAAAGTTGAAGAGCATGAAAATTTCAGGCATGGCTTTATTTGGAGCTCAAATTTAGTCCCCAAGACCTGTATGCCCCATCTCTAGATTCCCTGGTTTCTATGTTAGCATCATTCCTAGGCTCTGTGTGGTGGAAAGATAACTGTGAAGTTATCTTCCAGGTTCAGGTCCAATTGAGAGAGAGAGAGAGAGAGAGAGAGGGAGAGAGAGAGACAGAGACAGAGAGAGAGAGAGACAGAGAAGACAAAGAGAGAGAGACAGAGAGACAGAGAGACAGAGAGAGACAGAGAGAGAGACAGAGAGAGAGAGAATGTATCCCTTTCTCAGTAGTCCCAGCAAGTATTCAAATCTGTAACCTGATTGGTATCTGATGTCACATGTCCATCCTCAACAAGTCCTTGCAGTGAAGAAGATGTGGTGTTCAGCTTGGTCAGCCTGTGTCTCACAGTCAGCTCTGGAGTTGGTGGGTAGGGAAGAGTGGGTGAGAGGAATGAATATCCTAAAGCAAAATCAAAGTGTTGTTCCCAGAATAAAAGAGGAAAGGATGTGATGGCAAAAAGTGCCCCACATAGTCCACTACTTTGGTGAATTAACATCTGCACCTACCTTTATTCACATACAAAAGAATACTCTCCCAATTCCTCCTCTCCCCCAAATGAAAGGCAAATTGATGACTGAGTTCAAAATCTTTGGGTGAGTTCTATTCTTTTCCTTCAGAGTTAAATGTATTCTGAAGGCCCTGCAATCTGTGGCCTGAATAATGGCCACCCCCATACGCCATTACTCCGCACTAGTGGAGAGAGAATAGAAGAACTGCAATAACCACTCCTATTTGAAAGGGGACAGAAAGGAAAACAACATGAGCAGCACCAGTCCATGGCACCGATCAGTTCCTGATGAACAGGAATGGCAAAGTCTCCCGGTCCTGATGGAAGAACCAGTTACTTGGATGGAGCAGTAGACAGAAGAATGGCCCTCCAAAGAGGTCCACGTCCTAACCCTCAGCATCTATGAATGCATTAAATAAAAGGAACTCATACAACTCAATAGCAACAAGCAAACAAACAATCCAATTAAAAAATGGTCAGAAGACCCGAATAGAGATTTCTCTAAAGAGGAAATACAGATGACCAATAAACATATGAAAAGATGCTCAAGGTCAGTAATCATCAGAGAAATGCAAATTAAAACTACAAAGAGATATCACCTCGCACCTGTCAGAATGGCTATCATCAATAAATCAAAGAACAAGTGTTGGCGAGGATGTGGAGAAAAGGGAACCCTCATACACTGCTGGTGGGTTTGCAAATTGGTACAGCCACTATGGAAAACAGCCTGGAGGTTCCTCAAAAAAATTAAAAATAGGTTTACATTTTGACCCAGCAATTGCACTTCTGAGTATTTATCCAAAGAAAACCAAAACAATAATTCGTAAAGATCTATGCATCCCTGTGTTCATGGCAGCACTATTCACAATAGTCAAGATATGGAATCAACCTAAATGCCCACCAATAGATGATTGGATAAAGAAGTTATGGTTTATATATACAATGGAATATTACTCATCCATAAAAAAGATGAAATCCTACCATTTACAATGACATGGATAGACCTAAAGGTTATTATGCTGAGCAAAAGAAGTCAGATAGAGAAAGATAAATACCATATGATTTCATTTATATGTGGAATCTAAGGAACAAAAAGAACAAAACTAATCAAAAACAGACTCACAAATGTAGAGGACAATCTGGTGATTGTCAGAGGAGGGGGGACTGAAGGGCTGGGGGAATGGGTGAAGGGTTAAAGAAGTACAAATTAGTAGTTGATAGATGGTCCCAGGGATGGGGACCACGGCATAGGGAATGCAGTCAGCAGTAATGTAATGGCTATGTGTAGAGCCAGAGGGAAGGCAGAGTAATCAGGGGGATCATTTCATAAACTACATAAATGTCTAACCAATGTACTATATTCTTGAAAGTGATAATTAAAAAAAAATTAAAAAAACAGAAATTAAGGCCGTAGATGAAGCGAGGGTTGCCAAATCAGCTGACCTTAAAATAGGAAGGTTATTCTGGATTGCCTGGATGAGCCCATTGTAATCCCAAGAGTCCTTGAAAGTGGAAGAGGAAGGCATAGTGATGGGATGTGAGAAAGGCTCAATCGGCCATTGCTGGCTTTGAAGACAGAAGTGAGCCAAGGAATGCAGGCATCTTCTAGAATCTGGAAAAGGCAAGGAGGTATATTCTCCCTAGAGCCTCCAGAAAGGAATGTATCCCTGTTGACACCTTGCTCTTAGCCTGGTGTGACCCATTTTGGATGGCTGGCCTACAGAATTATAAGATAATAAATTTGTATTGTTGTTTTAAGCCACTAAATTTATGGTAATTTATTACAGTAGCCATAGACAATGAATACAGCAAAACAACAAACCCCACTACCACAATACTCCTTTCGATCCTGTTCTTGTGCCTCTGGCTGGGCATTTAACAGATACTGCTACTTTTGGTCCCCTTGCCATCTTGGCAGGTGATCATCCTATGCCACAGCTGGGGAAACTGAGACTCAGGTAACTGCCCACTTGTCCAAAGTCAATCAGCTAGTGGAAGGGGAGGCCAAAATTCAAAGCTTCGTCTATCAGAACTTGAGCCATGCTGGGGTCCTTATGTCACTTCCCGACACAGTGGGCCTCTCATCTGTGCGTGAACCCTCCAGTGACAGGGTGCTCATGCCCTGCAAAGCCATCTTCCTGCCTCAGGCCTCCCACTCCTTCCCGGCTTCACTCCCTGCATGATCCTGACGTATGACACAGCCTAACAGATGGCAGCTAGAATGCCAACTCTGGGACAGCCAGTGGGCAATAAATCGAGGACAGAGTTGCTTGGGTAGCAGGGCTCACTCTCTGGGAGCAGGTATTTTTTTCAAAATCTAGATTTCTGCTCTCCTCTCCTGTCTCCAGCCTCCAAGATCCCCTCATATGAACTGAGAAGGGATTGGAATGTCGTATCAAACGGAGGAAGTATACAGCTTTGTCTTTCATGATTTATTCTTCTCCCTGTTGTCACTTCCACTCTCGTCTGATCCAGGAATGTCCCCAGAGTGGCTGAGGTGAGAAAGGGCAACTCCAGCTCCTCCAATTTCTCCCTGACAAATGTGAAATGGGTCGGGGGCCACAGGGGAGGTAAATAGATTCCTAAAAGTGCGTGGTGTGAAATTGTGGGCTGAGAGAAAGTTCACACAGAGATAGAGCTGTGCGGGTGCATCCCCAGGGGCTGGCCCAACAGGCTGGAAGCCAAAACCCAGCTGCTGCCCCCACCCCCAACACACAAAACCCACAGAGAGGCCCAGGCCCACACCCCCTGACTGGGTGGGCACAGTCAGGGGCCCCAAACCTCACATCACAGAACCTAAACCCAGAACCCAAAAGGTCAGATGAGACCCAAGGAACATCTATTTTGACTCTTTCCTTGGCCCAGAGAAGGGAGGTGACTTTCCTAAAGTCGCACGGCAAAGCCAGGGCTACTGCCTCATCAAGGCCGTTTCTCCAGGGGTAAAGTACAGGCCAGTGGAGAAGCTCAAATAAGGCAGAAATTGCTAAATGTCTTAACATGAGAGGGACATAACAGCCTACCATTGATTGAACACATCCTGTGTACCAGGCACCAAGCTGCTTGACAAGCTTCAACTCATTTCATCTTCACTCTGTGAAGCTGTTTTCCCATTTGGCAGATGAAGAAACTGAGACTCAACAAGGGAATTTTCTAGAGGAATGAAAACCTGTATCTTAATTCAGGTAGTGGTTACATATGAAACAAGTAATTGAAAGATACACTTAAGATGGTATACTTTGCTCTCTGTCAATTATATTTTTATTTTGTAAAATGATGTGATAGAGAAAAATAACAAACTGAGGCTCAGAGAAGTTAAGCGAATTTTTCAGGATCACACAACTAGACAGTGGCAAAGCTGGGCCCTGAACTGGATCGGTTCGACCATGGAGTCCACAGTCACTACTGTTGCAATATTGTTGTGTCACATGTCAGCATCAGAGTGACTCTACCCATACCCCCAGCCCGTGGGCCTATACCAATTTGTTGAACCAGGGAGTGACCAGGAGGCTTGGGGGGCTCTGGAGAGAGGTCTGAGCTCAGACAAAGGGCAGGAGCAGGGCTGCTCTTGGCCCATGCGGTGCCTCAGTGCAAATGAGAACAATCTGCTCTTTTCCCCAAGTAGTGTAGCCTCACACCAGGGCACAGGAGCATGGCATGGACTGCAGCCCCCGACCCCTCAATTGGTCTTTCATACAGTAGACAATCTACACAACCCTGGCAGGGGTGCCCCAGAGTGGCAGAGGGGATGTCACCCACACTGTGTGCTTCGGGCTGGTGGGGATTGCCCTTTCTGACCCACTGATTCTCCTACCTGGGCATTTCGGTTGTCCCCTCATCTATAAGTCTTGAGGGGCTTCTTCTTTGAGTTCAGGCCCTAACAGGGTCCTCAGCTGCAGGGCATACGCAGTAGGAGGAAGCGGGCAGTCACTCAGTCACTCAGCAAATGCTTGGAAGGGTTCCTTCTGTACTGGGCTCTAGGGACAGAGGCAATCTGTTCCTGCCTTGGAGTAGTCTCAGGCAAACGCAGGAGATGCAGGAAGAGACACATGACAAAAAGTGGGGAGCCAGCACCTTTGCTCATTCCTCGGAGCAGAAAATTATCTTAATAAATATACAAATCCCGGATGACACTAAAGCAAAGGGCGGTGCGGGGCCAACCTGCATAGCTGCATGGCCCTCCTGTGCCAAAAATCTGATCTGAGGCCTCTCTGACTCCAAAGCCATGCTTGTGCCAAACCATGGCTGACCCCTCTCCCTGCAGCGCACACACTTTCCTGCACTTGCTTCTCTCTCACCTGGGCTGATCATGTCCTGTCCAGGCCTCTCTGCCTCTACTGCATAGGTAGGGGCTGAATGAGGGATTCCAAGGCCCCTGTCTGCCTAGGATGGTCTGGGTTTTCTACACAGAAGTGTGTGCAGACCTAGACTTCAAGCCAGGGCAATGGCGCCTGAAGTTCAAGGAAGCATTCCTTTCCAATGTGACGTGACGACAGGGGTCACTTGGAAAAGACAGGAGAAATGGGTCATGGGAGAGAACAGGAGCATGACAGGAGCCCCAACCCTCTGCACTGCGGTTTACCCCTTGCAAAACCGATTTCCACACTTTGGTTCACTGACTGTACAAAAGAATGGGTGAGGTGAGAGAGGCTCAGAGAGCTCAAGTAACTTGCCCAAGGTCACACAGCCCTGCTGCAGCCCAGCTGAACCAGGAACACTAGTTTGCCTCTCTCTCAGGCTTCCTTCACCACTGACAGTCCCTTCTCTGGCACATGTGGGTGGGCTCAGGAAGGCAGGGGGCTGAACCCTGGATCTGGGCCCTGCCAAGCGAACTGAGGCGTTTTAGCTCCCGATGATGATGACGGAGATGCTGTCTGCTGGGAAGAGGTCACGGTCTGCAGATTTCACGGTCTGTTGGCTTTGTGAGCAAAATGAACTGAGGAGGCCCATCTGGGGCTAGAAAGGCCTGGGCTAGGGGCTTTTATTTCGAGTAGGCTGTGGGCTCTTGACAGAGCTAGGGGAGACAGCAGCACAATCCAGGCCCTCCAGCTTCTCTCCTGTTTGAGTGGAATGGGCGGGGTGGAGGCAAATAGCCCATCAAAATTGCCTTTGCTGGGCAGATGGATGGGTGGTGAGCCAGATGGGGTGGGGAGACACGGGCTAAAGGGGACCAAGGGGAATTCAAGCCAAGGATAGAATTCAAGCCCAGCCCCCTTGGAAGGTAGCAGGCAAACCCAGAGTCAGTTCCAACTAACAAGAGCAGAGTAGCTAAGCCTAGGGGCTCTGGAACCACACTCCTGGGATCAAATCCCAGCCACCTCAAATCCCAGTGACCTTGGGCAAGCCACTTTACTTTGCTGTGTCTCAGCTGATACACAATATCTTGACAGCCTATATACATATTCACCTTATAAAGTCGTTATGTCAATTAACCAATAACCATCATAACCAGCGGGTCAGGACCAGAGCTGGGATCAGGACCAAGGTCTCCTCTCAATAAAGAAGCAGTGTTTGCATGAGAAGAGCTACCCTAGAATTGCTTCCAACATCCCTTCTCCTTTCTGGGCCTCAGTCTTTCCATCTGCAAAGTCAGTGGGTCAGTCTACTTAGTCTTTAAGTCCTTGATATTTAGCCACAGCATGCCCTGCGCCCCCCTTGAGCACTGCTGGGGAAGCAGTGGCAGCTAGATTATGCAGGTGACCCACACATCCAGGGCTGAGGACAGGTGAGTCTCCCCAGAGGGCAGGAACGAAGGATGGTCTTTTTAAGGACATTGGGAATGGTGGCAGAAGTGGAAGGGTGTTCTTGTGGATGGGTGGAAGATCATTTCTGCCTTGTCACCTGCCCAGATGACTGAGGTCGGGCCCTTCAGACAATGAGAACAGGATCAGGATTGAGGCACCCCAAGCTGCTCCCCAAATTTACTTCTCTTTCAAAAACAAAAGTATGGCAAAGTCTTTCTCTCTAGGTGTGGAATGACAAGGGTTACAGTGTGGTTTGAGGCCAGACAAACATAGGTTCCCAACCTACCTCTTTCACTTGATGCTGTGTGAACTTGGGTAAGACACTCAATTTCTCTGTGCCTCCATTTCCTGTTTGTAAAATGGGAATAATAACCCTTCCCTCAGAGTCACATGGGATGACACATGGGAGAGCTCCCTAATCAGAGTTGGTGCTCAGAAGACAATGGTTCTTTCTCCTTCTTTTGGTAATTCAATCCAACCACCTTAGTATGACCTAAAATGAGTTAGGCCCTGGTGTGGGCTGGGAACCCACCTACCCCAGCCTCAGTCTCTGCTTTCCATGAGCTAAAGCGTCCCTAGAGAAGTCGACACTGTGGCCAAAATGTTGGGATGAATGAAGGCTGGAGGTAGAGGTGGCTGGATGTTTATTCATAATTGTTGAAGTTGGGAGTTCATTATAGTATTAAATATAATTGCGTATATGTTTTAAATTTTCCACTATCACGGTTTTTAAAGTTTTTTTTTTATGAACCACCTAAAATTATGTCAGGTACGGCCACCTATACATAACAGTCTTCAAGAAAAACTAGACAATTCCTCTCTTCCTCAATTCATTGCTCTTTTCCTCCAATCTAGAGTTGTCAGTCTATGTCCCTGAGCCAAATCTGTCCTGCTGCCTGTTCGTGTAAATAAAGTTTTACTAGAACACGGCCAGGCCCATTCATTTTCATACTGCCTGTGACTGTTTTTGCCCTATAGGCAGAGTATTGTAGTTACCACCAAGATCATGTAGACCACAAACCCTAAAATGTTTACTCTCTGCTCTTTAGAGAAGTTTGCTGACCCCTGTCCCAATCTCCCAACCATCCTCCATTATTCATCCACAGCTTTGCTATCGAGATTGCAATCCTCCTCTCTGGCCCAACCCCTGGGGGGTCCTGGGTGATTTCTGGGACCACGTAGAGTACTATCCAACACCCGGCCTCCCCGTCCTTCCCACCGCCATCTCCACTCCCCTTCAGCATTCACTCCCACAATCTCGCCTGGGACCTTGCCACCACCCATAATGGCTCCATCTTCAAAATCTAAATTCAAACCCCACCTCTCAGCCTACGAACACTTTATCTTTCAGTTTGTCTGTGCAACTAGTCCCGCTCATCAACGGTTCTCTGACTTAACTGGGTCTTTTCACAAATTACTAGAACACGGCCAGGCCCATTCATTTTCATACTGCCTGTGACTGTTTTTGCCCTATAGGCAGAGTATTGTAGTTACCACCAAGATCATGTAGACCACAAACCCTAAAACTCCACTTTCAGTTCGTAAGCTTTCTTCTTTCTCTGCTTCCCTCCTTATCCATAGTCCATCGTTTCATGACACTCTTTGTAATACCCTAACCCTGCTGCCTTTTTCCTTTGCATCAAATATTTTAAAATTCCAACAGCGAATGACCCCAACTATATACGTTTTAATGCCTAGACCCAAGTAGCGAAGCGCTGTGGAAGAAAGAAAGTCACATAGCAGGGCGAACTGTTTCCACTACAGTTTCATACCATACTCAAAGGGACATTCAGCATTGACCGAAACTCCAAACACGTTGACCTGATTAACTCATTTTCTCCCTATCCACAGCAGGTATTTCAAGCCTTCTCTAGTCTCTGGTGATGGGATTTTAACAGGCCGAGTGGGGTGGAAAAATCATTGCAAGTGAAGCAAGCAGCAAGAACTGTGCCAGAAGGGGAACCCTGCAAAGAAGGAGTTGCATGTGGCTGGAGAATAGTGGGAGTGAGGCAGGAGAGGGAGGCCAGGCCCAGGAGATAGCTACGTCCTATAGATATAGAAGAATGCTGTGGGCACTGGGGAGGCACAGAAGGCTTTGGAGCAGGCAATGGCCAGATGGGAGGTGGGCTTCGGCAGGAGCAGGCTTGGGGAATCAGGGATGAGGCATGGGAAAGCTGTGCTCATCTACCTCTTGCTTTGCATCCACCTGATAAGTTTCAACTTCCCTCCAAAAAGAGAGCGCGCTTGAAAGCGCACCCAGTGCCAAAGCCCTGCTCATTCCCAGGGAGGCCCAGCCCATAGGCAGCACACAGCTTCCATGTCCCTCACCCAGGGAGCACCAACGACAATGCCTTCTGGAGGGACAGCCAGGCCCAGTGGCTGGGTTCCTTAGAACATATCACCAAACCTCTCCGAGTGTCGAAAAGCAGTGATGATAACATCTTCATGCGTCTAGCATTTCTCTGGGGTGACGGAGAACTGACATTTCCAGAGTACCTACTGTGTGCTGGATCTCTTCTCATCTGCCACTTCACAGCATTGGAAGTAAGAATGTCCACATTACAATCAGGAAACTGAGGCTCCGCGGGGCAGGAGACCTACATCAGATCTCACAGCCTGTGATGGCACCAGACCTAGAGCCCACATGTTAGACTCTCTGCACAGCTCTCTTTCCCTGGGACTCACCAACCATTGAGATTCAAAACCCTGAGGCAGGAATTCACACGTATGGCTCGCCCTCACAGGGCAGCCCCCTTCCCTCTGTGGTCTGGCTCCATCTAAGAGAAAGTCATTTCTCACAGTTCATCCAGAGAGAGCTGGCAGTGGAGGCCTTCCAACCTCCCACCCTCACCCTAAAGTCTGCCCTTCTCCAGACAAGCACCCCTGCCATGCAGCCGTTCTTCACAGCATGCAACTTTGTCTCCAAATGGACAAGCTCCAGTTTTTCCACAGAGCCAAGAGGGGGCAGTTCTCCAAAGAAGGACATCCCCTCAATGGTCCTGGCCCCTATGCCTCTCAGTGATGAACAAGAGATGATACTGGCATCCTTTGCCGCCTCACACTGTTGGCTCATGGCCACTGTCCTCTCTGCTCCTATCTTGGGTGGCCTGCAGGTGGGCTGAACCATAGGCAGCAAATATTTGCTGACTGAGGGAATGCATTGTCACTGAAGACCACTCAGCAGGTGTCTGTGTGCACAGGAGGTGAAACAGGGGGCAGTGGCTGGGGAAGGAATTGCCCAAAGCCTCACACCTGTGGGAAGGCCCAGACAGTGGGTGACCCAACCCCAACCCCAGTCAAGTTCAAAGACTGAGGGAGAAAACCGGAGCCAGATGGGACACTTAAACAACAGGGCACAAGTGAAGATGTCAGCAAAGGCTGGAATGACAGTTCACAGCTGCATCTGAATAGGAAAGAGCTGGGCATGAGGAGACAGCTTCAGAACAGGGCGAGGGAAGCATGCCACCAGTTTCTGAGAAAGCCCAGATATCTAGAGAGACTCCAGAGGGGGTGGTGGTAAGCATGGAGGGCTGATGGAAGTGTAGCACAGTAGGGCTGCCTGGGGAAGAGGTGTAGCTGTGCAGCGTACCGGACAGAGTCCCAGAGAGTCCCAGTTTCACCTCCTAATCTGTGCAGCCTCAGCAGAACACTACCCCTCTCTGAGGTCCCCCTCTCATTCCTGCAAGCCAGAAAACGATGCCAATCCTCTGAGATGTTAGAGCAGAGGTGACAATGGACTGATGCACAGTAGGTGCTCAATAGAGTGGAAGTCACCCTTGTCTCTAAATTAGGCCCAGCCTTCAGCTCCATGGCTACTCCTGTGTGAAGCTGGCCCTGTCCACCACTTGTTTAAAATATTCATAATACTAGCTACATCTTATTAAGCATCTACTAAGTGCCAGCTACATGCTAAGTGCTTTATAAGCCCTCACACTAGATCTTCAAGGCAAGGTCATGAAGTAGGTGCTGCCGCTATCCTCCCTTTAAAGATAGAGATGTTGATGCTGGGAGCTGGTTGAATTTCCTGCGGTGCAAAGTCAGCATGTGACAGGAGACTTTGGGGCCTGCCAGCCAGGCACAGGACCCTGTCCATCCTGCGGCATTTCTCTCCCTGTAGCTTGCCACCTGGGCCCAGAACCACCAAATGCCTTCTCTTGTCCTTAAACAGGTCTCAAGAGAGGTCCTGGGTTTCGCATTGGTCCTGTGGATGAAGACTCCGTCCACTCTCTCCTGGTCTCCCACTCACAGCAGGGAGGGGAGGTGGCCTCGTGCCCCTGTGCAGAGATGAAGGCCTGGGTGTGGAAGGGGGCAATCCTGCCGTGGCCGAGGAAGTGTCCTCAGAGAAACTAAGAGTCTAAGACTGAGAGGAACTCACGTAGGTTGCCATGTTTCGGGGGGCTGGCGAGAATCCCAGCCTCCTGCCTCCGTCTAGGTTCTGCCCAGGCCACAGAGAAGGGGGAGGCAGGGAGAAGAAATAACTGGGTCTTGAGCGATGAGGCCAAGGCCTGTGCACTGACACCTCCCCTGTTCAGCATCTGGGATGGGGCAGAGGAGAGGGTGCCAGGCGATGGCCGCAGAGCTTGGCAACTGTGAGTTGGCCTTGGGTGTGCCCTTCATCTTCTCAGAGCCCCAATTTCTGCCCTTTGGTTGGGGAAAGTGTCCCGTGGGACACGTGTGTGAACGTCCTACATGGGGGTGCTTCCCTGTTACTCTTACAGTTATTGTGGACATGTAACCCAGGGCGACTCTGTCTGTGCCTATCCCAGTTGGGGGCAGAGGTGTGGTCTTCTCAGATAAGGGGCCCCCTGAATCCCAAACAGAATGGCAGAGGCACCACTGAATGATTGTAGAGGCCATCATAGTAGTCAGGCGAGCCAGGAAAGTAATGACGCTGCCAGAGACCACGGATGGGGTGGGGCCTGTGGGGGCTGCTGGTGAAGGTCAGTTGCCCTTGTGCCCACCTGCTCTAGGACTCCAGGTAAGTATTCACAGGAAGCCTGGCACAGGGTTTGTCCCACCTAAATGTACTCCCAGCCTCCCCCTAGGATCGAACTCTGGGGTGAGGGTGGGGGCACCAGTGCATCGGAGCAGACTGGGCTGGGCTTGACTAGGAAGACCCCTGAGTCTGACTTCGGAGGTCCCCGGCCCTCTCTGGACATTAGAATTCTCATCTGTACAATGGGGAGTTTCTTTCTGACCCTAATTCTTCAACATGTGTGATTCTGACAGAGGCTGGGGCTAATGTTTGTGGGGCCCTGTAGCTAAAACAGTCCCAGGGAGAGTTAGGGCCACTCATTTAGGCCTTCACAGCTCACTCCAGCCTCACCACCTTGTGGCCTGTTCCTTCACGTCCCTCTTTGGGACCATGCCACATCTTTCTCCAAGTTCTCTGCCTCCAGAGGGTACAGACATCACCCCCACAGAAACAGACAGGGCTCCTCAAGGTCAGGTCTCTGAAGGGTGCCTGGCATGGAGAAGGCACCTGGGAGATGTTCATCGAAGAGACAAACTCCAGGCAGAGAGAACAGCATGTGAAATGCTCAGGGCTCAAGGTGTGCGTGTGGCTCAAGGACCAGGATGGAGTAGAGACAGAAGTGGCAGAAGAAGGGGTTGGAGAAGGCATTTGGGGCAGACTGAGAGGGCCTTGGATGTTGTGTTGAGGCCTGGTAATGGGGAGGTCACTGAACAGGACACATTTGCTCCAAGAAGGGGCTCTGTGTCCACAGCATGGAGGGCACAGCACAGAGCCAAGAAGGCAGAAACCAGGGCAGCGGGCCCACCCAGAGAGTATGACTGAGGATCCAAATCTCAGAGCCTCGACAGAAGTCTCAAGATGGCACTCTGGATGTGGGCCTGGCTGGGCTCCAGGATCTCTCACCACAGGGCAGAGGCAGGGAGGGAGCTGATGTTCATTCAGTAGCCTCAGAGTGTGGAGCCCAGTGAAGCCTCAGGGGGTGGGGTCCGCGGTCTAGAACAATCTACTGGGGCAGGGCCTGGGGCAAGGGCAGTCACTACCCATCCCAAAAGGCCAGCATACAAGCTCTCTGAGACATCAGCCATTCATCTCTCTCTCTCTGCCCCTACCCCCACCTCCTCGCCCCTCTGGATTGAGGGTCTTCTGCCTCAGCTGGAGGCTGATACACCCTTCTGTTCCATTATCCCTATGACACCCAGCGAAGGCCCGTTCCTTCTGCCTCAAAGCCTCCTTCCCACCAGGTTCTCCACCCTGATTCCTCTGCATTCATCTCCATGCTTTAAGACTCAATCAAGGACAGTTCTTCCAGGCAACCTCCCTAAGCCTTTCTCACTCTGGGTCCCCATAGTTCCTGGGCTCCCAGCTCTGATCACGCTGCGCTGGCAACATCTGAATGTGTTCTTTTCGCCCCGTGCTCCGGAATCATCCTGAAGTCTGGGACTCCTGGGCGTGACTGAGTCAGGTTGCGTGTTCCCAGTGTGCTGAGTGACTGTGGGTAATCCATGCCTCTCTGAGCTTAGTCCAGCCTGTAAAGTAATGTGATCACCACCAAGCTGATTACACAGGCTTCCTGAGATTATGGAGGTGAGGGCACTTATGGGGGCTTAAAACATCTGCAAAGGAAGGATATCGTGACCGGCATCCACTGGGGTGCAGTGCTGCATGTGCTGGGCACTCACAGGCCCAGAGGGAGGCTAGGCTGCTCCCTGTCTCATCTGTGGTTTCAACTGTGCCACCCGCACCCTGAGGGCCTTTCCCAGCCCAGAGCCCAGCCCTGCCCTGCCCTGCCTTGCACTGTCTGTTCCAGAAGCCCCCACCCCAGACTCCCATTGTTCTTAGAACCCTTCCTCCTGGGTTCACCCTCCCATCCTGGAGCTCTGGAGACAGTGCACATTCCAATAATTCCACAGCCCCCCACCCCTGCCCTCAGCCTCCTTCAAAACGGCTGCTGGGCCTGGGGTCCTCCCCGCTCTGCCGGCTGAGCCTCTAAAGTTAGTCCAGTGGCACTGGGGAGGGGGCTCTGGGGTTGAGGGTGCAGCTAGGGAGGCCTGGCCAGGATGGTTGAGCTAGACCCAGGCCCGAGGCCAGGGCCTTCCTCAGACATGCTGGGTGGCCCCAGTTAAGCCACGGCCCCCTTGAGACCTCTGTAAAGTAGGGCAGAGACAGCAGAGTGTGGTGGTCATGAGCTCGGGCTTTGGAGTCAGATGCCCCTGGGCCCTGATCCTGGCATTGACCTGCGCAGGTCGACAGGCCTCGGCATGCCTCCGCTTTCCCCTCCATCAAATGGGAAAGGTATCAGCACCGACCTCAGAGGTAGCTGTGTGGTTTAAAGGAGCTATGTACATAGCCCGCAGAGCTCAGGGCCTGGCCCCAGTGAGCTCAAAGGGGATGGCCTTCTAAAAATACCCGTCATCTGTGTCACTTCCTGCATTCTTTGCTCCCCATCCATGTGCTCCTGCTCCCTGCTGTCCCCCATGCTGTGCCCTGCCTAGCACTCTTCTCCTCTCCTCTCTTCAGCATTGGTCTCCCCAGAGACTTGCTGGGCCAGACCAGACCACGCTGACCTCCCTCGCCCCCACCTCAGGGCACCCTTGTGTCATACATTAGCTGTCTACCAACCAATCCCGCCACCCGACACCAGGTCTGGGCTCCCAGCGGGGAGCCCTCAGTTGGGTTTGGCGTTGACCAGATGGGTGGATGGTGGAAGGAGGACGGATGACTGCAGTGACAGAAGGGATCTTCCAATCTCCAGATGGCCTCCAGCCAGTCCTCCAGCCCCAATGACGCCCCTGTCCCGGTCTTCCGGGAAAGACAGCAGTGGGCTTCGTCCTCCCCTTGCTGGCCCTGATTTGTAGGGTCTCTGAGGTGGTAAAAAGTGATGCAGGACAGGGCTAATTCCCCCAAGTGTGTGTGGAGCGGGGGCAGGAACCAAGGCCTGAACTGAGAGAGAGGAGGGTTCTTGGTGGAGAGTGTAGAAAGAATTCAAACACACGCCAAATTTCGAGTCAAAAGGAAAGTTTAATACAGAAGAGGTAATGCTCCATACACAGAGCGTGGTCTCCTCTCAGAGGCAGAGAGTGAGAGAGCCTGAGAGAGACTCAGAGGGACAGAGACGATAGAGAGATGAGGACAGTGAGAGAGACAGAGTAAAGACACTGAGAGGGACCCCAGAGGAATTCAGTTTATATATCATTCTTTAGTTCCTGTGAGTTACAGTCTAAAGACTTTGTTTACCCATTTCCTCTGATATGGACATGCAGTGAGGACGGATAAGAGTAGGCAGCATAAAATGGTAAGAATATGTAGCATGAAAGTCCTGCTGGCAGTTCCCAGCCTTTAATCCAAAGGTTCCCTATGGTTTAGCCATAGGGAATGAACCATTTTATTTTGCGTAGGGCTCCACTCAAAGACTTTGTTTTTCCTGTCTTCCCTTCACCAGTATGGGGAAATGGGTTGTTAGCGATCCAGCGGAAATCTGCAGGTGTCCTTGTGGCCAGGCTGCAGAGCCGATCAGCATATTGTAGTCTCTGAATATAGCTTGATTTAATACTTTAGTTCTCATTCCTCCTGCTTACAGGAGTCTGGGTTCCCTTCCCCTTCCAGCCTGGCCCATGTGCACCCCTCGGAGACTCCAGCAGAGAACCGCTTTCGGGGAGGCATCTCTCAACATCCTCAGGGAAGAGACCAGTCAGCGCCTTTGTCAGCCCACTGGCTGACACCTGCCCACCTCGCAGAGAGGGGCTGGCTCTGGCCTTCTGCCACCGCCCCCCATGACTTGTTTCCCTTGGAGCCATTTCCCAGAGCTGTCTTCTCTCCATGAGCAAAACCTGTTCATTTCCTTCTGAAAATACAAATCACTTCCTGGCTTCGCGGAGAACTGCTTGGGGAAATGGGCCATGGTCTCTGTGTAGTCTGTGCACCCCCATCAAAAAAGGGGGTCAGAGATATGTCCCCCTTTTTTCCTCTCCTCCTAACCCCTACCCCCGACTCACATACCTCCCCGCAGACACATACACTCGGTCCATTCACAGATCCCAAGACCTCTGTCTGTTCAACCCTGCGCAGAGGACTATGGCAGGTGCAGAATGTTCTTTTATTCAACAGGCTTCCACCAAGCATATTCTCCATGCCAGGGCCAGGCTACAAAACAACAAACACTTGGTGCTAAGTGAACAATCAACTCTGGAAAGTGCTAAAGCTGTTGAGATTGCCCTGAGCCCCTGGAGGTGGGATCCTAGAGGTCTGCCTCTTACTAACACCATGAGGTCCTCCAGTCAAGGCCTCTTATTGTACAGAAGGGGAAACTGAGGCCTAGAGAGGAGCAGGACTTTGTCCCAGGACCCACACTGAGTCAGTGTGGCTCCAAGTGGCTGGGCCAGGAGGAGGCACTGAACCCAGGTTCACTATGGGTGTCCCCATAACTGAGATGAAGGGGAAGAGAAGGATAAGAAAGGAGGGAGGTCCACAGAGGATTAGGGCATGGGGTGGGGGTTCACCGGTATAGAGCCTGGGTGTTGATAAAACTTCTAACAACCCCTGGACATCCCATAGGCCCTGCAGAACCAACCTGCCCCAAGACCGCCGCCCCACCTACCCCCAAATCTGCTCTCCCACTGTGCTTACTCTCTCCCTGGTAACTTCTTACCCTCCAGAAGCCCAGCCAGAGCCCGGGTGGTCCCCGAGCATGCTGCCTCTCCCCTGTCCCCACCAGTAAACCTGTCCACAGGGTCTAGGGACCCCACCTCATGAAAACTTCTCTACAGTGAAGATACAGAGAACCTATAACCCTCGTACTGCTGGAGGAGAGCAAATTGGCAGAGGCAATTTAGACAGCTGTATTGTAGTTAAAGCCGATTACATTCTAGGAGCCTGCAATCTATACCCAGTGGTGGTCTGATAAATATTGACTATCTCTAAAAAACAAGCCCTGATTTGTGGCACTGCTAGTTTCTATGGTGTAAATAACCCCACCATGGCCATTCTGAACTATTAGTGTGATGTTACTGAATGCAGAGCTGGGCAGGGATGCCCATCTTGGTTTTTTTCCAGCCAGTGCAGGCTGTCTCCAGCACACCACTGGATATGTCCCACACAGATGAACTGGAATGGTCAGAGCAGCACTAATTGCCTAATTGCCCCAAATCAGACGCTCCCCAAACACCCACCAACAGGAGAAAGAGTCAGTGAACTATGGTCTACTCACACGACGGAACACTACTCAGCCATGGGCGGGGACAAGCCACAGCGACACATGCAACACTGTGGATGACTCGCACATGTTTCGTCTTGAATGAAAGAAGCTGAACACAAATGGGTACATTGCACTAGGAAGTCCAAAATCAGGCAAAATTCATGTGCAGCGACAGAATGCAGGAGAGCCGTCACTTTGGAAGAAGGTCTTGACTGGGCAGGGCACAGGGTGCCATTCTGTTTCTGACCTATGTGGTGGTTACTCAGGTGTGCTCACTTTTGATAATTTATTGAGCTGTGTATTTATGATTTGGGCACTTTCCTGTATCATGTCATACTTCAATTAACAAGTTTTCATTAAGAAAAAAACCACCAAACCCTCTCAGCTGTCTCCCACATTCCAGCTACGCCAAACTTTTTTTCTCATAGCATACCAATGAACACAGCTTTTATTCATTTTTTAAAAAATTGAGATATAATTGACATATAAGTTGACATATAAATTGACATATTAGTTTCAGTTATACAATATAATAATCTGGTATTTGTGTATATTGCAAAATGATCACCATAATAGGTCTAGTTAACATCCATCACCACACGCAGTTACAAATATTTTTTCCTTGTGATGAGAACTTGTAAGTTCTACTCTCTTAGCAGCCTTCAAATTTACAATATAACATTATTAACTATAGTGACAGCAAACTTCTTAATATTCATTTACTCATTCGCTCATTCAAAAGATATTCACTGAGTGCTTCCTGTGAGCTGGTGCTCTTCCCCAACCATACTGCACCCTCTAAGGTCATTTTGCACATGCTATTCCCTCTGCCTTCCCATAGCTTAGCTGCCTGATTATCTCATCTTCAAAATTCAGATCAGGCCTCGTTTCTTCCTCTTCCCAGGGAACTCCTTGACCCTCCTGACCCTGAACTGTGTTAGGGACCCCTCCTCTGGGCTTCTACAGCCCCCGAGCTCCCCTTTGTCCTAGCATTGAACACACCAGTTTGTCATTGTCATTGCCTATGTCCAAACCTGTCTCCTCACCAGACTGTGAGCTCATCCTGGACAAAGGCCAGGTCTGACTTATCTTGGGGTCCTCAGCCCCGGCTCAGGGCCTGGAATGGAACTGATATCAGGAAAGGTGTATGGACTGAGTGGAGGAATCCAGTAATAAATGAGCAAAGGGAGCAGAGTCCAGGAGTTTTCTAGGCAGTTCTGATTTCATAGTGTCTTTCCTGTCACACCTATAAGAACCTAGCTATTATCAGACCGTGTGTATCAACTAATGTTTTTGAAAGCACCAGCCCGAGGGTGCAGGGCCTGGGGTAGTGGAAGTACACAGTGGGCTGCATGACCAGGATTGGGTGTTTGAGTTCTGGCTCTGCTTCAGTGGGTCCCTGTTCCCTCTCCTCCCTAAGCCTCATTCCCCAGTCTATGAATGGAGAGACTGGAAAGTGGCTGAGGGTCCGTGCTACACAGCTATTTTGCCCCTTGCTTTGTCTTCTTCAAGCTGCCCTTGGGCCTCACGCTCCAGCACCTGCGGCTCTGGGAGGTGAGACTAACAGCAGCAGAGGTGGAAGCCCCAGTACATTAATAGGCTCATGTTTACCGAAGCTGGGCCCATAAAACGCCTCAAGCGAAACTGAGCTTGGCTTGGAGCAATCTGGCATTATCCCGTTCCAGCTCTTGAACTTTGGAATGGACCATCTGGGTGAGCATCTCATTCTCTTAACAACTTGGAAAACTCCAGAAGGAAGCTTGGCAATGCCTCGGAGCAGAGGAATGGACAACAATGGATTTGTAGGGCTTGGGGACCTGGGATGTCATCTTGTCCAGCCCTCAGCCCCATGCAAGGATCCCCTGCAGGCTGCACTATGGCCTGATGGGAGAAGGACTTGGACTTGTCCTGCATGCTGTCTCTCAGCAGAACCCAGCATGAGTACCCAGTGGGCATGGCTCTCTGACACATCACCTCTGCCTGGTCTGTGGCTTCTTTCCCCATATTGCTGCTGAGCTCTAGAGGGCAGGAACCTGGGTCAACTCATCCCTCTCTTCCAAGCCTTGCCCTTTTCTAAGTTCCTCCTCTGGACCCTTCCCTGTGCTGAGTCTTGCCTTTGGGGAGTTTATGTCTAGCAGGGAAACAGCTGGGTACTCAGTGTGCCAGAGGATAAGAAAGCAATCTCTCCACTCTCCCACCTATCCGTCTATCCGTCCGTCTGTCAATCCATCCATCCATCCACCCATCCATCCATCCATCCATCCATCTCTTAACAACAGTCTCACCAACTTCTAGAGAACAAAGTGCAGGCTCTGGGGTCACATGGTTCTGAGTTCAAAACTGTCCCTCATTGCATGGTCTTTGGCTTCTCTCTCTGGGCCTCAGTTTCCTTGTCATTAAAAAAGCCTACCTTACACTCACAGAGTAGTCATGAGACTCTCTGAGACAAGGCATATAAATCTGAGAAGAGTGCCGGCACCAACAAGGACCTGCCCAAAAGGTAGTGAGGTCTGTATTTCTGGGCCTTCTGCTTGCATTTGTCCCTTCTCTGGGAGACAGTCTCAAAATATGTTCCTATGGTCATACGTTTTTGTAAAATCTTGTAAAAAGTAAGATATTTTAGCCACAAAGTATTGATAGCACTGTTTCTTTGTATCCAGAATCCCTCCCACCATTCTCCTTTGCTGATGAGTTACCTTGAGTGACTGAGGCGCTTTGGACATAGAGGGAGGTTGAGTTGAGGATACATTTTAAGTAATTTGGGATGAGTGGTGTATATTTTTATCCTTTGCCATCACTTATGGGTATAGTTATTGCTAGCCGTCCTAGTGAAAGAACAGCTTTCAGAATGAAGACCCCTACTGCCCACAGTGCCAACTCATTTAGCGTCAGAACTGCGAGTGGCCCCAGAGGTGTGTGGATAGTGGGAAAGAAATAAGGTTTAAAATGTACAGAACTGAGTCTGCAGCCATGCTACCCTGAACAAGCCGGATCCCATCTGATCTTGGAAGCTAAGCAGGGTCGGGCCTTGTTAGTACTTGGATGGGAGACCACCTAGGAAGATCAGGTGCTGTAAGCATAAAAAATAAAAAAATAAGGGATTGTAAGATGACAAGGTCTTTGCAATCTGTGAGGTCAACCAAGGGTTGCCTCGCCAAAAAAATAAAAAATAAAATAAAATGTAAAGAACTGGAAGTTAGTCTGTGGAATATTCTCTCAAGCATCAGATGTGCGAAATTATAGGCAGAGAATTTAGGCCTTATCAAAACAGAAACTCTCTCCTGTCAGTAATGTCACTGATAATGAAGCCCATATAATTTGAAATTATAAATACATCTTTTTTTCTTGATAAGAATCACGTGAAATAGAAATTGTCAGAAGTTCTATATTGGTAGGACACAATCTATAGCAGTACTACAAACAGCAAGTACATCTGTGTCTAAAGTTGTATATTTTATGTATCCCAACTATCAACGATAATAAACCTGTTTCAATTAGTCATACAAGAGGAAAGACTGAATTATTTTTCTAGTCTTTCTACAGAAACTATCACAAAAGCTATTGTGATATGAGGAGGCAAATAAAGAGCATATAGTCCAAAATTATAAGAAAAAAAGTGTTACAGCGGTATTTCCAGCACTTAAGAAAAATATTATTTTTTTCTGAATTTGGTGATGTTTGTGATATTCGTCTGCTTTTAAAATTTCGCAAATGTTGGTGATCTCTGTTCTCATTCTAAATAAATATTCACTTTAGTACTTAATTTAGTATCTTTTTGGTATTTTTCTTCTTAAAGAGGGCTCCCAAATTATATGTTTCGGGTCCCCCAAATCTGGATCGAACCCTGCCTGGCACATACTAAGTGCTCAGCAGTGTTAGGAATGTTTGAATTGATCCTCTTGCGCTAACCAAGACTCCAGTCAAGGTTGTTCCCCTCCTCCCACTGTGGAACCCAATATCCCCTAACCATTTTGCAATATAAACAGGTATGTGGAGGCAGATATGGGGCAGATGCAAGGTCAGTGCTGGCTCAGCCCTCCAAAGCCCCTGGCACACATCTGTCTCTCCCATCAGAGGGGAGGCTCCTAGGTAAAAATGTGTCTGACTCATCTGGGTCCCAGTGCCCAGCCTGGCATGAAGGAGGCCTTCAAGGTCACAGGAAGAATCTGTCTTGGGCTCAGTGTCAGCCACAGGTGGATTCCCTTTGCTCATTTCACTTTTTAAAGATGAGTGTAGCTCGATGGTCTTAAACTGAACCCTCAGGATCCCTGGAGGGGCCAAAGGAGCAGCCAAGAGGGTGGAGGGAATGCTGAGTGGTTGGGGTGCCAAGTCCTCCTCACCTCCCTTCAACTAGAGTACTTCCCCTTTTATCAGAGATATTCACCAGGGTTCTGCATAAGAGTTCATCTGGAAAATGTCATGCAACACGAAAAACGAGAAGAAAAAACAACTGATGTGTTTCCTGCCTCGTATGCATTGTAAGAAACTCAGAGCTTGTTCAAGGCTCATGTTTGGTAAGTAGAGAGAACCTCCCAGAGGGCATTTTGTGATTGACCTTACCCCTTACATCCTTGTATTTTTTTCTGCCCTTATTATCCCTTCTTCCTCTAAAACTGGCTGAATTCTATGTATTTCTGTAGGCCATCTCTCTCTTGGAATGAGGTGGGCTAGAAATAGCTTAATCTAAAGATTTAACAAAAGTTGTTGAATGAAGGATCCTCCAGCACATGTCCTCTAACCTAGCCCAGCCCTTTTCTCAACCCTCCCTCCCTCACGGAGTAATTATCAGCTTTCTGTTTCCCCCACTAGATGATGAATTCCTTGAAGGCAGAGGCCTTATATACCTACCCAGCACCCTCCCCAGATGGTGCAAGCTCTCACTGCATGATTGTGGAAAGGAGGAAGAACAGGAGGAAAGCAGGGAAGGAGGGAGGGAAAGATGTCTTATGTCATAACCCATCACTCATGGTACAGTAGCAAGAGCGAGCTCAGGCTCTGGAATCACACACACCCGGGTTCGAATCCTGACTCCACAGCCTGCCAACTGTGTAACTTGGGCAAGTCGCTTCCCTTCTCTGAGCTTCTTTCTCTAAAATAAGAACAAACAGTGATCTATATCTTACAGGTCAGTGGAGAGTCAATGAGATAACATGTGCAAAGCACCCAGCCAGAGCCAGGCACACAGTAGGTGCTCTGGAAAGGGCTAGAGAATGAACTGAACTGGCTAGGAGTGGAGGGGCCCTCTGTGTGTGGATCCCGACCCAAACTGGGGCCTCCCCTCTCCCACGAGTTCCTCAGCCCTCGGGAGCTCCAAGTCCAGTGGGGCAGAAACTTTTAATTGGGCCAGCCTGGGAGTGTGGGTGGAGGTAATCGAGCCTACCCAAGCTTGGCAGGCAGCCTTCGTTCCCCAAGCCTGCCGTGCTGACTGCCAGACTTCCAACAACAGAACGTTCCAGAGTCCTGTCTACTACCACCAGCTGCCACTGGCCACAGAGCCTGCTCGGCCCTTAAACCTGTGAAGACCTTGAGGCTTGGTGTGCATGATTAGAAGCCCAATGTGACAGCATGGGCAGAGTGGGTGCCCAGCCAATGACAGGTGAGTTGAACAAATACATTTTATGGCACATTCCCATAAAATGCACAGATACCTTTGTAGAATTTTCCCTGTATGGGAAAAATGAAATAATATAATACCAGCCATTTATTGAGTGCCTACAATTATGAGACATATTTATATTATTTAACTCTCTCTATTATCCCCATTTTACAGGTAGAGAAACTGAGGCTGAAGGAGGTTAAAACTTGCTCAGGGTCACAGAGAGAAGGCATGTGCTGTGGTCAGCGTTCAGATACCACCATTCACCCCTGAAGTATGGGCTGTTGCACTGCCCAGTGCCACACACCTCTCAGTTCATGCCCATGTTAACCAAACTCTCCTCTGCCCAGCCTGGTGATGGTGCAGGTAAACCTGCAGGGTTCTGCCCGGGAAGATCAGATTCACACATAGACGATGGTAAAAAGAGACAGCCATCCCCAGAGAAGGAACTGGAAGAATCTGAGTTGCGGCATTAGAGAACTAGTGGTGGCCTTTGTATAGAGCTTTGAGGGGCAGGGAGAGAGGATGACTCCTTAAGACCATCTACTTTGAATTTCCATTATTCAGAAGGGGTTACATATATGTACCACAGAGGGATGCAGGGAGCAGAAGCAGAGCTGCACCTATAACCCAGGCCCTTCAGGCCTTATCTGGGGCTCTGGCCTGTACTCTGCCCACAGCTTCCTGTGGACCCTTGATAAATACTCAGGGGGACAGCCGGGTGGCAAGAAGTTAGGAGCAAAGAAAGCACTGAAAGCTCCAAGAGGACCAAGTTAGAGTGTTCATATCCCAGAGGGGCCAGATGGGCAGAGGGGATGGTAGACACAGGCTCAACTCACACTGAGCTCATAAATATTTGCTGAATGAATGAATGAAGGAAGGAATGAGTGGGGTCCCAGTGAGCAAAGCAAGGGCCAGTAGAAAGGCAGCACAAGGAAGAAAACATTTGAACCAGTGTCTGCAAGGATCTTCTCCCACAAAGGTGCTGTCCTGGGAAGAGTGAGTCCCCATCAAGGGAGGGGTGGAAGAATCACTTTGTGGAGGGCCCTTGGCCAGGACTGCTAGAAACCAGGGTTCCCTCCTGAGGATCTGGTGTCTCTGGTCCTGAGATTCTTTCCACAGAGCCGCTGAGGACCGACCAGAGCTGGTTCCTATCAGGAGGAGGAAAACGCTTGCAGGCCAGAGATCCACCCAGCTGACAGGTGACTCCTCTGATGGTCCAGAAGACGAGGGGGCCTGCTCAGAGCTCAAGGCCTCCACACCGGAGGCCCTCCTTGCCTTTGCCTGAACAGCTCAGTCCAGCCTGCCACCAGCTCACCGTGTGCCTTTTTTTTTTTCCTGATTTATGCCTACAGCACCTGATTTTCCTAGGTGATCTCCCATCCAAGTACTAACCAGGCCCGACCCTGCTTAGCTTCCGAGATCAGACAAGATCGGGCACGTTCAGGGTGGCATGGCCATAGACCATGGATCGTGGCTCCACTGGGGTGCAAACCCAGAACCTTCTGTGTGTAAAGCAGACGTGCTAACCGCTACACCATGGAAACGCACCGCGGTGTGTCTTCTTGTAGGGCCCTTACCTCCGCTCAGTGGCCTCACCTGCCAGATCTGCTCTCACAGCTGTAATAAGGCCAAAACAATTCCTATTTCCCCTTACTTTGCAGCCTAAAAGCACATTTACATGATTCCTTTTACATACAGTGGGGGAAAAAACATCTTAGCTTTGTATATAATTTCTTAGGTACAAGAGCTTCCCTCGGTCGTTGGAGTGGGTGTGGCCCCCGAACAGGCACATTCTCACCCTCGTTTTCCCCAGGGCCACTTCGTTCTTCAAGTCTCTTCACTTCTCTGAGCCTCAGTTTCATCTTCTATAAAATGAGAATATAAGACTGTTTACAAAATCAAAACCAGACAAAAGTAGTTCTTAAGAAAGGTATGGTCCACCATCTGCTACAGGGGCTGTGAGGACTGATAAGATGGCTGGAAGGCACCTGTCCTGAGCCTGGCTCCCATGGTCCCCGCCCCTGTGTCCTGTGGTCGGCAGTACCAAGTGCTGTTTCCCGAGGCTCTTCCCTCCTCTCACTTTGGCCCTTGTCCAGGGAAACATGGAAAATCTGAGTGCTTCAGACTCAATGTGTTTTGTGCACCCTGAGAACACAGCAGCTCCATAAAATAAGTCACTGCTGATGGCTTACAAGCCCTGAAACCTCCTGGGATCTCCTGACCCAGGAACCCTCAGCTCATCAGGGAGCGACTGGGCCCCAAAACCAAAGGACAAGCTGCCAGGGCCGATGGGACTGGGACACTGAGATACGTCCCCCTGCCAGCCTTGCTTGCCTCTGTGGCCCAAGAGACTCAAGGAATGGCTCTCAACCCAGCCAGGTCCAATCAAGAAGGTGATGGGAGATTACTCACCTGTGTGCCGGGTGAGCTAAAGGACTGGCCTTGTCCCCAACCACAGAACTCCTGTGTTTCTCAGAGAGGTGTGATAGGAAGGGAGCCAAAGAGGCCTCCCTCTGCTTCCCTTACATGGGGGAAGGGGGAACCATGATTAAAAGGGGGGCCATGGTTAAAGGGGGGCCACTGTTAAAGATGCAGACTTTAGAGTTAGCCTCGGGGTTTTGTCCTGTTTCTGCCACTAGCCCTGTGACTTTAAGCAAGGCACTTCAACCAGCCAGCCGGCTCCAATTTTCTCATCTCTACAGTCAGAATAATAAGTTATTTCCACCTAATGTTGTCATGAGGATCAAGCAAGATAAAGGTACTCAACAGGTGCTGTTATTTTATCTCTGCTTTGCCCTCCGGGCGAGATGGCACTGACCACTGACCGACCCAAAGGATGGGCATATCCTGTCATCACCAAGGACCACTTCTCTCTGGGGCTTACTGCAGTTCAGCTAGTGGTCTTCTTGTTCCTAGATTGCCAAGGAGCTTCCAGCAGAAACCTCAGCTCCAGTATCCTCTGCCCACACCCAGCATCCCCCCTCGAACTGTCTAACCTGATTTTCAAGGCCTTCCTTAACCAGGCCCATGCAGACCCATCATCGCCCTCCAGTTCCCCCAGCCTTGAAGGACCCAATATGCTTCACTCACACAGGTAATGCTACCACTACTGCTATACTAGTAAGAACAATAATAACTAGCATTTGTGAGGTGCTTACTCCCCATATGTTACATATGACATATCACTGAGTTACATATATCAACTCAATTAATTCTCATAACCACCTTATGTGCTAGGTACCCAAATTAGCCCATATTACAGACAAGGACACTGAGGCACGGAGAGAAGTAACTTGCCCAAAGATCACACAACTAGAGGTAGAAGAACTGGGTTTCCAGCTTGTGAAGTCTGGCTCCAGAGCCCCCAAAGAACAATTCTTGGTACATGCTATGCATTCATTCATGAGTCATGAATGGGGACTGGAGGGCACAGGGAACGTGGGCCGAGAGGGTATTCTCTGGCCTGGGCATTCTGGAGCTGCCCCAGTCACCTGCAATGTTAATGTTCTCACCATTAAGGAATGAGGTGGTGGTGGTGGTGGTGATAGGGAGTCTTAGAATGTGCTCTCCAGACCACCTACCTGTACCAGAGTCTCCCAGGTGTTTGTGAATATGCAGAGTCCTTGGTCTTGCTCTTGATCTGAATCAGAATCTCTGGAGGTTGAGTTTGATGGTTGGGAATAAATGCTCAACTAGAAAGTTCTACCCAGACACTGGAACCCATTCGAATCCTGAATCAAGGGCCCCTGGACAAGTCATTAGGTTTCTCTGAATCTCTATTTTCTCATCTGTAGATTGGGAATGATAAAACTGACCTCTGCAAATGGCTGTGAGATTCAAAGAAACAATGTATGTATAACTGGCACATAGAAAAGGCTGAATTCTGTAGTGTGCAAGTGAAAACATTTTATTTTTTCACCACTGTCTCTCAAACCTGCCCTGTTGACTCTCCCTTTCCAGCCCTGAAAGCGACACAGGGTGGACCCCAGCCTTTCTGCTCTACATTAGATATTAAGGAACAGTCTCATTTTCAGGTGGTAATGGCTGCACCAGATCTGACTTCAGTAGGTCATTCTCACTTCCTTCCCCAGCTCAGGACCATTTCTAGATTTAGCCACTGTGAGAGGAAAAGGGGTTAGTGAGTTTCCCCTATTGTGTCACCCTCACTTTCAGAGTCAGGTCTGGAACGGAGGTTGAGTGGGAGGATAGACATAGAATGAAGACAGTAGGGCTCACCTGGGGCTGATAGAACCTGGCATGGGGGCCTCTCACTGTGGCAGCTTCCAAAACCCAGCTTTCTCGATTTGGGTGCTCTGTGGAATTTTCAGTGACCGCCCCCTCCTTGCTAAGAAACAATTGGTTGAAGTGGGTGATGCCTCCTCTTCCAGCTAATGTATCCCATTCTCCCTCAACTCCAGGCAGACACCGTCTGTTGGGGTCACGTGCCCCTGGAGGTCAGCAGACCTCTTGGACTGGTCCTTGCTGACTGATGTGAGCCCACTCCATTCCACAGTAGGCACTTACACCCACAAGAAAATCGTTTGCCTGCCAAACTCTGAAGGGCAGGGTTGACCCTGCAGCCCCTCTCCTCTCCCTCCAGCCTCAAGGCTTCAGATGGTGTTTCAGGGAAGAATCAGACACACATCCTTCTGCCCCCAAACTCCAGGACTTGTCATGAGGAGGGTATGGTCCTTGCTCTCCAACCCTGTCCTTCCAGCCCCTGCCTCATCTCGCACTTAGGCTGGAGGTGAGCGCCAGTCACAGAACTGGTCTGGGGCCATCTTTTTTTCCTGTCCTGCACAGATGCCTTCAAATGTGGGGTGCTGAGCATTCATGATATGCCATTGGAGCCTCAGCACCTAACTCAAAAAATAGTTAGACTCAAAGTCCATAAAGAGTTCCAGACCCTTCTCTTCCTAAAACAAGGGGAGCTGGAAATTCAAGGGAGGAAACCAAAGAGCAGAGGGCAGGGCTACGCCAAGCATCGGCAGAGCGGAGCCTCCATAGGTTCCCCGGAGACAGATGTAAAACCAGGGATTGGGAGGGATTCGTTTTTAATTAAAAAGCAATCAAGGCCCAAATATAAAGTATCTTGACACTAATGGTTCAGGAAATCTGGAACCTTAAATCACAGCAATTTCTCCCTGGAGGGCAGACCTGGGACCCCAGGATTAGATAGGGGACTTGGCGTGTGCCAAGGCAGGAAACACTGAAGTTGAGTGCAGATTCCTCCTGCTAAAGCATTCAGATAAATAGCGAGTGAGAGCTCAGAGGCCTCTGAGTCCAGTTTGGCAATGCCATTTCACAGAGTGGGAAACTGAAGCCCAGAGACGGGTGGATCCTGCCCAGGGTCACACAGAGAGCAGGGGCAAGGCTGGAACCAGAACCTGAGCAGGAGGCCCACTCCCTCACCAGCCTTGTGATCACACCCAGGTTGGATGCTTTTCCACAGGCCCCTGCCAGGGTCCTCTAGTGAGGTTTGAGGTCTGGGACTCTGCCAGGGTCATTGAACCCAGAGACTTTTTGAGTTTCTGCGGGGCTCTTGGGTGGTGGTGGTGAATGAGATTAACCTGAAGATCTTGCAAATAGGGGGCGCAAGCTGTCCTCCCAGGGTCAGGGGCCACCCTCACATCATCCAGCATGGTCCTCACCACCTGCCTGCCTTTCATCAGGGACCCACAGAACCTTGTAGGAAAATCTGCCAGCATGCTGGCCGTCGCCTCTCTCTCTCTCTCTCTCTCTCTCTCTCTCTCTCTCTCTGTCTCTCTGTCTCTCTGTCTCTCTCTCTTTCCTTTTACTCCAGCCTTAGTCTCACCATCTATATGATAAGTAGGTTGAACTAGACCTGTGATTCTATGAGTTTATTAACCTGCTGTTCCACCCCCTACAGAGGGGTATTATGAAAACAGAAAACAACCAGCAGAGTGGGGTGATGATAAATAGGGAGACAGGAAGTATTATGAGCTCCCAAGGAAAAACTGCAACATAGCCCCCAGCAGAGAAGATCCCTCTGTGCCCCCTAATTCTCTGGATTTCCCTTCTCAAGGCTGGCCTGAGCCAAAAGTCAGACACTTCGTTCATTCATTCTACAAGGATTTATTGCTTCTCTGGAACGCTCTGTGCTACAAATCTTAAGATGTCTGAGAGCATCTAGCCAAAGTGGGTGGGTCTCCCCGCTGCAGCTGAATGGAAGGCAGGCTGCTAAATAATCAACTGACCTCTTTGGTCGCATCACTAGAAATATTGTGCCCAAATCCAGGGAGGTGATTTTTCTCATTCTACTTCAAACTGGCTAGTTTCCTAGAGAGTGGTGACTGATGTGGAAGTAAAACTGTGACCAGAAGAAGTGACCAAGGATAAGAGAGTTCTGGAACCTAGCCCATGTAGAGAATGTTGAGCTTTCTGGTCCAGGTCAGCCTGGAGAAGAACAAACTCAGGGGACAAAGATGCTAGTTCCAAACCTCTACAGGAATGTCTTGGAACAGATGGCCATATGTGTTTGTTGGAATTATAGTCCTAAGAGCTAGAAGACCTCAGAGATTTCTGGTTCAAGCTCTTCTCCCATAGCTTCCCTGACTGATAAAGCATAGTCCAGCTTGCATACCTCCTATGACAGGGAGCTTACTCCCCTGGCAGCTGCTTCCAACAGTAAGCAAATTTGGGCTGAATGAAAGTTCTATTTATTTGTGGTATACCCCACTGGTTACATCTGTGCTGACATCTGCCAGACACTGGTCTGGGTGCTTTAACTACCTTCTTTCACTTAATTCTCACAACCCCGAGAAATAAAAATTATATCCTATTTTCTACAAACTCTGAGGCTCAGACAAGTCAAATGACTTCCTCCAGTTCCCACAGCCAGTAAAAGCAAAGCTGAGATAGAGCTTGTGTTTCTCTGGTGCCAAAGCCATTTACACCAGAACAGTCATCTCTTTCCTGCTTCAGCCACACACAACTTCATGTCCTTCTCCAAACCCATGTTGCTCTTTCATGAGTCACTGCCTTCCCCTAGTGCTCCTTCTGCCTGGAATGCCTTCCCTCCATGTCCATTTGAAGATTTCTGTCTTCAGGGTTATATCTTTCTTCATTCCCATTTCACACACACACACACACCCCATATCTAGTATGTTTTCTGACATAGTAGGCACTCCATGTTTGTCTAATCAATACGTGAATACATCAGTAATTCCAGTCCTCAGCTCAACTCTCACCCACTGTGGGAAGTTTCCTGACTCAGGGTAAGTGAGCTGGTACTGCGCTCCCTCAGCCCCACTCCCTGCCCCCACCCTCTCCACCACCATCCACACCCACTCACCCCCCCACACACAAGCAGGCCCTTGGCATCTCTCTTGACCCTGGCATTGGCACAGATGAAGAACCAAGAAAGGAATGTGGAACTCAATGCAATATTAGACCCCCAATTAAACGTAAAGATGACATTATCTAGCCCCCTACTGTCACAGAAAAGGAAACTGAGGACCAAACAAGCCAGAATTGGGAGAATGGGATTCCCCATCCCATTAGATGTCTTGACCAAAGAAAGATAAAGAGTGGGCCCAGCCTCCTCCCGTCAAGTCAGCCAGTCCTACAGCTTAACTAGCAAAGCCTGCCTCTGGGGCCCTGGAGGGGTGAGCTAGGGGTCAGGAGGAGTTACTGAAGGAGTTACTCAGGCTCCTGCCCCACCGCCCACCCCCCCCACAGAGGCCTTTCATTTTCCTCCGTCAAGGGCCTAGTCCTCCTGCTGGCTAGAGGAAAGTCCCAGCCTCTGGGTGCTGAGTGTGAGGCTGAGGTTCAAAGGCTGCCTGCAGCAGGCGCCAGCCCTCAGCTTCCGCAATAAATTTACAGTCCCCAAAATGCCCTTCCTCCTCCAGGATGGGGGTGGGGTGGGGTAGGGAAGGAGGGTCTTTTCCGAGTTTGGCCCCACAGCCCTACAGAGTCAAGGACTTGTTGGAAAGTCTGAGGGAGACAAAGTGGTTCTTCCATGCTGGTGGAAGAGATGGGCTTTGTGTAGGGGCGGCATGGCCTGCCCACAGGGAGCCCATGTGGAGGCATCTCAGGACAGGCTTGTTACCTGCACCCCTATCTGACCAAGCCATTTTCTGCTTTGCTCAGACTCCCATATTGATGAAGTTCAAGCTCCTTGATCTGAACTAAAAAAACAGGGGGTTAGGTCAAGGGAGAAAGAAGCTTGACTCCTTACCCCCAGAACCCTTTGGGGGCTCTCTGGGGCTCAGTACCATGCAAGCCTGGCAGATGCTACCAATCCTGTAGATGGCAGCCCGGACGCCAAAGTGGAGTGTCCTTGGCAGAAGCAGATGGGAGCTGGAGTACACTGAGTACCTGATGAGCATCTGTGGAATGAGCCCCATCTACCCAGGAAAGGCCAGCAAGAGAGGCCCTGTTCCTAGGAAATCCCTCCTGCAGCCTGCAAGCTGGCGCTCAGCTTACAGGGCCCACCTCTGCCCACCTCAGATCCAGGGCCTCAGCACTGGCCTCTGCTTGGTGCAGCAAGACTTACACCAGAAACTGCTGGAAACCTGAGCACCACTGGATGCAGGATACCAAATCCCACTTTTAATATAATAGGAAACTGAAAGTGAAGGAAAAGTAGTAAGTCATCTCAGGCCAATGGCCGAGCTGTCATGAACAAGGCACTAGGCTCTTCATCCAGTGCAGCCCAGGCAGCTGAGTGATCACTACAGAACTGGGCTAGAGACCAAGACAGAATCACGGCATTAACGCTGTAGGTGACACTGAAAAGTATCTAATTTACACCAGTGCCACCTCTATGCCAGGTCCCGTCCTGGCCCTGGGGCCACGGGAGTGATCAGATCTGCCCCTGCCCTCCAGAAGGCCATTTCCTGGCAAGACAGACTCTGAGACAGACTACCGCATTCAGAGGGTCAAGTGTGGGTACAGGGAAAGGTCAGTTGCTTTCTAGAGAAAGTGGGAGGAAAGGACAATCTGGGCAGGGGAACAGCAAGGGCAAAGGCCCAGGAAGGGTCGGGGTACAGCGGGGCAAAGCATGCCAGCCAGAGAACTGCAGGTGGATTCAGAGCATTTGGAGTATAGAATGGGAATCAGGTTAGAAGGAAGAGGCCCAGGAGATGAGGCAGGAGAAGCAGGCAAGGGCTGGGTCATGAGAGCTTTCTGAGCCTACGAAGGAGGTAGGTTTCATTCTGAGCCCAGAAAGGTTCAAGTATATCCTTTACACAGCAAGTTCCTGGCAGAGGCCAGCTTGTAGCCCAGGTATCCAGCCTTCTCTTGCGCCCATCCACCCACCACAGAGAGCCACATGTTCCCTTGCCTGGGATAGTGAAGGACAGAGGCCTGGACACAGGCCCAAGACCTCCCTAAATCATCTCTTCAAGCTCCTTCCCTAGGACCTTGGGAATCAGGCCTTAGGCAGACCTACCAGGCCTCATCTTCTCTAACCAGGAGTTAGCTTCCTGAAGTCTTTGTTTAATTAGGGTCATTTTCTCCAACCTGCACATCAGACTGAAAACAAAAACAAAACAATAATCCTGGCCTCTCTCTCTGCAGATCCCGCCAGGGAAGGAGAGGCCTCCCTACCATCTCTCAACTGCTATCCAGAACTCCCAGCAAGGGCTAGGCCTGGGGGCCAAGGTGCAGTGGGCCAGGACGCCCCACCACCAAGGGATGGGCCCAGAGCATAGAGTCCATATAAATTAATTTAATTGAGCCCTATTATCACTTTGCTCCAAGCCTGCAAGTCTAATCTAGCGTTGAAGTAATTCATTGGGTGTGAACGTCCTGGAGCCAAGACTTCCCTCCGCTCGGAACAAAACTCTCCTCGTTTGGCCCAGGCCCCCGGCCACTGCAGCCTGGCTCAGCAGAGGGGCTGTGTGGGGAGCAGGGCGGGCAGCGGAGGCCTTAAAATAGCTCTTTGCCTTGGCTGCTTCCCCTGACTTTCCCAGAATGAGGCCCCGGTCCACACCCCCAATACACACACACACTTAGCCACATAGTCAAACATTTGGGGTGACACTTGGGCCCTCACAAACCTAAAAGATAGCTGAAGAGTCCCAGGAGACCTGGCAAACCCCAAATTACTATGAGATGTTGTTGGTCAAGGCTTTTTCACCTTCTGTGCCTCAGTTTCCTTCCTGCAGAATTTCCTGGCTTCTCACTTTAGTAGTTGTGTGACCCCTAGGCAAGTTATTAAAACTTTCTGAGACTCATTTTCCTCATTTGTAAAACAGAGAATCCAGTGATTATCTCACAGAGTTATTGGGAGGATTAAATGAGTTAACATATGTAAAATGATTAGAACTATGCCTGGCATACTGTAAGCACTCTATAAATGTTCACTCATTATTATTGTGAGAATCAGATGCAATGGAGCAGGGAGCCCTTTGTGCAATTGTAATTGCTGAAGCCAAGGTACACATTGTAGTTATAACTTCAGAAAAGTATGAGGGGGCTGAGTGGTGTGGTTCCCACGAAAGCTTTGTGCCAGGACCAGGGCACCTGAGAGCTGAGAGAATGCAAGTTGCCCAGGATGGTGTTGTTATTAGATTTACATACTTTATGGAGCAATTATACAGGCTCTGATGCCAAGCTCGTTAAGCAATCAGGCACCATGAACAGAACCTGATGGGTCGAGCCCGATCTGAAGGGTGGACATGGCCTTGGGGGCCCTTGGGGGCCCTGGTCTGAGGGCAGAAGCAGCACAGTCATGCATGAATGTGAGTGTGCACGCTGAACACCCACAGTGGACCCACACACTGCTGAGGACCTTGTCAGAAAGAGGCAAGGGGCGCAGGCCCTAAAGGAGGTGAGGAGGCTGAGGATTTACAGGTTGGCCTGCCCCTTCCTTTACCCACCCTGAAATACCAAGCGACCTTTGCAGGCCCTGGGCCTGTGCAAACCCCTGAGCCACACAGCATCATACAAGGCAGTTTATTGATTAGCACTCCTCCTGGTACTAATATCCATTTAATGCACTGGGAAAGTGAGCGCTGTCAGGCGCAATCGAAATCTCTCCCCAACAAGCCTGAAAGCCAAACCAAAGGCTCCTCCCCACTGACATTTGCTCCCTACTCCAGGGATTGTAAGAAATGAGTGTTATTTTTTGAAGGAGCTAAGAAGACTCCAGAGAAACCTGGATTGAGAGATAACAGATCTAGGTGAGTCCCTTCGCCTCTCTGGCTCCCAGTACCCCCAATCAGGGCAATGGGAGTGATAATCTCTCTCTCACTGGGCCACTATGCAGAGTGGATGAGACAGCTGATTTACAAGCCCTCACCAGGGGCCAGGCACGTATTAGGTACACACAAGATAAAACAAATCTGAACTCAGCTCCAGAGCCACCAAACCAAGACAATGTTCAAGTGGCTCCTGACAAGTCCCACACTCCGATAAGAGGCCTCTTGGTAATAAGCCCTTGTTCTCTACATCCAGCCCTAGAAGAATACCCTCCCCACAGGGCAGGTGGTGGGAAATCAGGCCCCCGCCTTGTTCCTGAAGGTGGAACTTCCCCTGCTCTGCAGTCAGTGGCTATGCTGGGAGATTGGGGGGCAACGGCTCTACTCCCCCTTATTCTCTTCCCTCAACACCAGGGCTCAGCAGAAGCCAGGCTGAAGGGTCAGATAAGATTCACCTCGAGCTCTGGCTGCAGCAGTTTTAACCTGCTCACCTCCAACATACCTCCAAGTTTGGACTCAGATGACCTGGTCGGGCCTGGGCAGGGGCTTCTTTTCTACCCTCCCTGAGTTCTGCCAGGCCTTTGAAAAAGTGGCTGTGGCTCAAGACAGGAACTCTCTCCCAGCTCCCACTCCTGCCCTCCATTTTAAATTCTCTTCTTCGTATCCGAGTTTCTACTATTTACCCTTTATTAGCTGGATACCACTGCGCGAGTCACTGCAGCTCTCCAAGGCTCTGTTTCTTCATCTTTAAAATGGGATAATGAATTCTACCTCCTCAGAATTGTGAGAACTCCCTGCAGGGTACACAGAGCACAAGTAAAGCACCTGATAAATATTTCCAGATGGTTGGGGAATTGGGTGTTTTGTTTTATTTTGTTGTTTAGCCTGACTAATCCACGATCGTGGGAATGGCAGGGCCCAGCTCTGGCTCACCTGTCTTTCCCCTAAAACATATTACTTACATCACCTGCCGGCTTTCAGCCAGAATCCGGGCTGCCTCTGAAGGGTATGGGGTTGGGGTGCGGAGATGGCACCAAGGGGCATGTGAGGATAGTTCTGAGACTGTAAAAACACCAGCAGGAGGCCCGAGAGCCCCTCCCTTCTGTGTCCATCATACACAACTTCTGCAACACCCCTCCAAGCACCCTGGCAGAGGGACCAAATCCTCAGACTCGCCGGCACTTAGCAGTTCTCAAAGATAAAGCAAGCAGGTGCCAAGGGCAGAGAAAGGAAAGACAAACTGAGGCCAGAAGCCACACATTCGCGGGCAGATCTTAGACCGTCTGTGAGCCTCAGTTGCCCCACATGTCATGTGTGGGTGATGACATCCACCTCACGTGGGCTGTGCTGGGCCAGCCGGGTCCGTCTTCGGAAAAGAAGTGCTGGGACTGCTGCTGAAAGAGCTCTCGCTGTCAGCCCTTTGGGGCCTAGCTCTGCTGAAGGAAACTGCCTCACCCAACATCACAGCCCCTTCCAGGGGCAGCCTTCATCCAGGACTGATCAATGTGTGGGGAGGGAAGGCCCAGCCTCGCACCCCAAATGGGGATAACTCTTGAGGCTCATCCCATTTCCAGAGCTCCCCATGGGTTAGGCTGAGGCCTTCATGAGACTGTGGCACAGCCCACTCCTCCCTCTGCTTAGTTCTGCTTTCCCTCTTGTCTTTTACAGCAGGTACCTCCAGGGCATTCCTAATACATACCCTGCATGCCAGTCTCCACCTCAGCGACTACTTCTCGGGGAAGCCAACGTGACAGATACTACGCGAGAAGTGACGAATGTCTGTCCCAATTTGGAGTTATTTATTGGGCATTTCTTTGTTTTTAATGTAAGGCTCCCTCATTAGACTCCAAGTCCATGAGGGCAAGGCCCATGTTTGTTCTTGTTCTTCAGTGTATTTCTATACCTGATACATAGTCAGTACTTAATAAATATGAGCAGAGAGAGAGAGAAGGCAGGAAATGGAGAAGATGAAATGGTCTTGAGGGAGGGAGGCAGTCAGGGAGTATACAGGGGAACCTAACTAGATTCAGGAAGTCAGGTTAGATAGCTCCAGGTAAGCCGTTTACACTGAGAGCGAAGGGAGGGAGGAAACTGGACAGCAGTGGATGCCAGGAGGTGGGGGCAGAAAGATGTATTCTTCCAGGCAAAGACAACACAGGCAAAGGTTCTGAGGAGAGAGTTTGAGGAGCTAAAAGGAGGCAGGGTGTAAAGAGCAGAGGGGCACAGAAAGAGGCTAGAAGGGCGGGCGTGGCCACACACTGACCGTAGAACACAGATTTAGCCTGTGGGCAGCAGAGAGCCTGGAAGAATTTTAAGCGGAGAGAGAGGCACGGTCAGCTCTGCTTTGGAAAGATACCTGCTGTGTGATGGAGAGAGAGAGACCACTTGGGCAACACTCATGCTCCAGGTAAGACTTGAGCGATGAGGGTTCAATGAGCATAGTGACAATGGAGATGAAGGAAACTAGGAATAGCAGGAACTTATTTGGAGGTGGTATCTTCAGAGTTTACTGCTTGCTTGTTTTGGTGTCAGAGGTGAGTGAGAAGGAGCGATGAGTCTGGAAAGATGCTGAAATTTGAGGGGTCATTTACTGACCTGGGGAAAACTAGGAAACAAAGAGGTTGGGGTGGGGTGGTGGTACTCGAGTGTTGCAGTTTGAGGAGCCTGTGAAACTCCCAAGTGGCAAAGTTTAGGCATCTGTAAAAGATAAGAATCTGGACCTGGGAAGAAATGTCCAGGCTGGGGACAGAGATGTGGGAGCACCTTGGAGACACCCTGTAGAGGTCTGCTCTGTAATCTCAGCATAGCCTAGGCCTGGGACAATGATGCTGCTGGGTAAACATTGGCTAGCTGGTTGGCTGGCTGGACTGACAGGTAGATGTGTTTTCCCCAGAAGAACCTCAGGCCCCCTGATGATGCGAACTGGGCCCTCTCTTGATGCCCACAGCCCAGCCCAGGCCTGAAAAGTGGCAGGTACACAAGATGCCACTGTAGCCACCACCCTCACTATGAGGCTGATAGAGAGTGAGGGGAAGGGTGAGGAACAGGGAATATCCAGGGCCCCTCTTTGTACAGACAGGTTGCTGAGGCCCAGAGATGGGTAGAGCCAGCCTGGCTTCTGGTCTAGCACTTTTTCTTTATTGCCAAGTTGCCCCTCCATCTCTCCAGGCAACTTCAGGAATACTGGGCAACAGCTACCTTCCTGGAACAGATAAAGAAAAGGGGCCTTGAGGAAACCACCCACTTACCCAAATTCATACCTTCAGGCAGCACTGGGAATTAAAATAAACCAGTTTGGAGTTTAAGACTTGATTTGAGATTCCCAGCTAGGCTACTGGTCACTGAGTGCTCAGGACCAGACCAGCCCTTCCTTCTGTGTCCTGCTTTCTTCGGTGACCAAATGAAGATGGAGAAGTCAGCCTATCTGGTGTGGGGAGGCGGTGGGGAGTGGTGCAGGTTTGCTAACCTGCAGAGCACTGCAGATGCTGTCTGACCCTGGGGGTGGATTGCAGGACCTGCTCCCAGCAAGCCTGGCTGATGTCAGTGGGTCTGCTGGCCAAGCAGTCTTGCTCAGGGCAGAGATCAGAGTCAAGATGAAACATCCCTGAAATGATGTGATGTGAAGCTGTGGGGCTAAAGCAACTCGATGGGTCCTTCCCCCACCCTCCCTCCATGGGGCTCAGCGCTGAGGATGGAAGGCGGGGCAGGAGCTTCATGCTGAGCACCTGCCTGTGCATTTAGTCCCATCCTAACTCTGGGTTTCTGAGCAGCAGCTGGAGGATCCCATTACCACAGTGGACAGATGGGATATCTGAAATCAGAATGGAACAGGGCTTTTCCCAGTCACCCTGCCAGCTGGTGGCAGAACTGAGGCTCAAGGCTTGCCAACTGCGGGGTATTTGCACTGTTTCTTTCATGCATTCATTCATTTGCTCATTCATTCATTCAACAACCTTCCTTCCTAGCTATGTCATGGGAGCTGCACACTCAGACAAGCCCTGCCCTGAGGGAACTCCTGGTCTGATGAGGAAACAATCACATAACTAGTCAATGACAACATGGAATTTATGTGACAACTCATGAGGGTAGGGGAGCCCAGAATCAGGCCCAGTCCAGGCTCAGGTGCAAGGTGGCTTCCTGAAGCCTATAGAAAAGGGGCTCTCCAGGATATATTCCCAGCAGAGCACTGAGCACAGAGGATTGAGAGTCATTGGAGGGGCAAGACCCCAAAGCCCATGGAGGGGACACCCCACTGTTAATTCAGCCCCCACCCAAATCCTGGTCGTCATCCCCTCCTCAGACTTGCCTTGCTCACCTCTCAACAGTGGGGGGCTAGGGAAAGGATATGACACCTGAGCCAGTTGCAAGGGACAAGGGCGGCTCTGCCCTCAGGCCCCCAGGGCGCACCTGCTCGCTGGGCTGAAGCTAAATGTCAATAAGGGCAGGTCCTCTAATCCAGCCCCCCTGAGAATTAGTTCATTTACTCACTCTTTCACTCAACAAATATTTATTGAGCCCCTACTACATGCTAGCTGAAATATATAGTTATTCTCACCAGTTATAATCATTTTAAAGAAATAACAATGAATGGCCTTTCCCTATCCACAAATGGGGACAGCCTGGGAAAAAGAAAAAGGGTGAATTTGGATTCAGAAAGACTTGCATTCAAGTCCTTATTCCCTGACATAGTAGCCTGGTAAATGGGAACTTGGCTAGTCATCAGAGATGGTGACACCCTCACCACACAGGATGGCTCTGAGGACTGACACAGGAGATATTTAACCAAGCACTAGCAAGAGCTCAGTAAATGTTTGTCCCCTCTCATCCTGACTAGCATGGCGCGCCCTCCACAAGCCCTTCCCAGGAAGGACGAGCATGTTTTAGGGATGAGGCAGGGCCTGAGGAGGAGCCAAGAGGCCAGGAGCAGAGGCTCGGGGGCGTGTTAAGACTGGCCTAATTTCTCCACTGGGGTGGGATGATGCTCTACCCCTCATGTCTCCAGAGGGGAACTGGTGGCACCGTCCCAGGGGCTGACTGACTTTTCCCACCAGGAAACCAGCAGGGACTTTCCCTGCAGCCCACAGGCAGAGAACAGTGACCAGAGCCCCCACCATGCAGAGCTGGTGGCTGGAAGAAGCCCCCACCCTGAGACCCTGAGATTGCTGACCCAGGGCAAGTGTTGCCTTTCAGAAGTGGCTGGACCGCTTGCTGGGAGAGGACCTCACTAGAACTCCATGCGAGGCCCCCGGGAGCAAGCCTCCCAGCGAGAGGATGACCTCACCAACTGAAGGTGGGCGGGCAGGCATCAGGCAGAGCTGCCCCCCTCCCAGCAACTCCTCACAATGCCCTACCCCAAACATCCCCAAGCAGGATGGCTGCAGCTGGAGAGAGGGAGGTAGACTCAAGGAAGTTCCCCAGCACTGTCTGGACTGGATTTAGACCAGGAAGGCATTGTGAACAATCCCTCCTAGGGGATGAGGATTAAAGGTGGACTGCCTAGCAACACGGATGTACCAAATTAACCCCAAAGAGTTTCCCCAAAGAATCTGAGCACAAGTCTTGGAAGAACAGGAGGGAATGTGCTTTGAGTCCTCATCGAATCAGACTGGAATCAGGAGACCTGGGTTCTGGGCCTGGCTTATGGGGCTAGGCAGGCGCAGTCCCTCGCTGGGCCTCAGTTTCTCCTTCAGGGGATGTAGGGCCTGAGCTTAGGTACCAAGGGCTCTTCTATTTTGGACTTCTGTGTAGTTTCAAGACTGGGTACCCAGACCCAGAGAACCCTTGGGAGACTCCAGGCTAGAACTTTCTTTGTTGGTGTCTAGACCAGGCCAAAGTCACTCAGCAAGTCAAGGACACTCTCATCATTGATATTGTGACCCAAAAGCCTGAGACACTCTCTGGGCCCTTCTTTCTGCCCATCCCCAGCCCCGGGTTTCTCTGCAAGAAATATTTGCAACTCATTACCACGTCCTGCCCGCCTGTCTTATGTGGGCAACCTTACCTCTGGCTTCCCGGCATCCAGCCTGCTGACCACAGGGCTCCTTGGAAAGTCTGGGTATTTTGGCCCAGCCTGATCCCAGACCAGGAGCCACCCGCCCAGCTGGGCCTTGTCTCTCCCTGGATCACCTCTTCCCTGGCCTCCAGCCGCTGGTCTTGACCTCATGGCACCACATGAACACTTGTATCAGGACCCAGGTCTCCACCTGGCACAGAACAGCTTGGGGGCTCCCCATGCTCCAAGACAGGAAGGGAGCCTCACTTCTTGAGGGCCTTCTGCCCCAGGTACCCCAAGTGGTCTCCTGATAGCCCCACACTAGCCTTATGAGACCTTCAGGCACATGTGACTCCCTCTCCTCTGCAGCCCCCTTCATCTGTGGCCTGATGCCTCGTGCCCACAGCCTGCCAAGCTAGGTCTCACTTATTCACTCACTGGCCATGTGACCTTCTGCAGTTCGGTCTCCTCTTTTGCAAAATAAGGATGATAATTGCAGTTTTGCCCTGGCCAGGTTGTGGTGAGAATCATGAGGTGCTGCATGTGCAAAATCGCCTGGCCCATGGCAGTATGCAATGATTTGGCAACACTCCTCCCAGAATGTACCTGCACTTCAGTCATTCTCCTTACAAAGGCTGTACTGATCTCCACTCGGAAACCAAGACCTGCGCTCTCCGTCTCAGAGGCTCTCTGGGTCACCCAGCTGAGGAGACAGGCACAGGAGTACCTAGTCACACCATGCAATCACAGCCATAGGAGCCAAGGACGGGCACCTGAACCCCCACATCTCAGAGGCCCCACGAAGTCATGGAAGATGAGTAGGAGTTTGGCGGTAGGACAGGGAAGGGAAGATCAGTGTGGGCAAAGGTGTCAGGGGCCCAGAAGAGATCTGTACGCTGAGGCCTGTGAGAGGGAGAAGGGCCTTGTTCCTAAGGCCTGGACTACCAGGCTAAGAAGCCCCTGGTGGTGATGGGCAGGAAAGGGCTTCTGCAGAAGAGGAAGATGGTTGGCCCTCTATGTGAGAAAAATCCTTGGGGTGGATGGGGTGGGGAGAAGCACAGGCAGGCATGGAAGAGACCCACAATGCAGGGACCTGAGAGGAGCAGGGGATAATGGTCCAGGCCAGGCAGATGGCTGAAGACCGAGTAGGGAAGGGGCAGTGGGGGTAGCAAGGAGGACTAGGGAACAACTTAGGAGGAAGAAAGGACAGGAGGACCTCCTATATCTGACACACTGGAACAACCCCTGAGCACTAACCCATTCTGTGATTCACACAAGCTCCTTCTTCTCTGGGCCTTAGTTTCCCACACATGAAATGGGCCAAAAGAGCCCTGGAAGTGTTCACTGTTTACCCATCCTACGGCTCTGTCAAGCAAAGCAAGTGCCCTTCCTGGCTTCTGGAGGAAGGGGAGCAGAGCCCACCCCCATCCCCACCTCGGCCCTTTATGGAGCCTTATCAGCAGAGATGGGGCCCAAGCACCAGGGCCAAGCAGAGCAAGGGGTCTCAACTGCGGAGGTGAGAGGCAGGTAGCCTCGCCCATGAGGCTAGATACACGGAGCTGCAGCGCCACCTACTGTCCACCTGAGAAGAGGCCTCCAGTCCCAGGAGCCTGGCTCTGACCTATATAAGTCTCAGCGGATTGAAGCATAGCAAGGAGTTCCTACTGGGTCCTCTGCCCCAATATCCTTCTCCCCCAGGCCTCTCCAGGTGGCTTACTAAACACAGATATTTCCTTCTCTAATGGATTCTGACTGTATCATGCTCTTGCTCAGAAACGTTTCATGGCTGCCCACTGCACTCAGGTTCCATGCACACTCCTTAGCCTGGCATTCAAAACTCTTCCTATTCTAGCCCCTACTAACTACTGCAGCCTCATTTCCTATACAGAAAAATGCTCACTAGTCCCTTAAATACCCTATATTTTCCCTGCCCTCATGGCTTTGCACATGCTCCTGCCTCTATTTGAAATACCCTTCTCTGCCTCTCTGCCTTCTTGGCTTAAAAAATTCCTGCATAGTCATCAAATACCAGTGCAAATGTCATCTCCTCTGTGAAGCTTTCTATAACATACTTGTCTCTGCAAGTTCACCACTAAGTATTGAGCCTGCCCTGCAGCAGAGGTTCAAGCCTATCTTCTTCTGGATTCCTGGGGTGTCCTGCCATAGGCCAGGAATGTTTCTGTGTCCATTTCTTGCCTTCCCAGGCTCTGAGCTCCTTGAAGGAAGAGACTGTGTGTGATCCATTGCTCCCCAGGATAGTGTCTGGTGTTAATTAAGTAGCATCGGACTAGGTGCTTTCTCATGCCGTATCTCATTACAGTGACTCTGTTCACCTGTGATCAACATGGGAGCCTTGACCACTTTGCTCTGGCTCTTCCTGTCAGCCATATTGCCTTGCCAGTAGCCTGCTGCATGACCATGGTTGGCTCACTTGATTTTCATCTGGGCAAAGAAAAGAGTGCGATGACACCACTGCTATGGCTCTTTCAGCTGGGGCCCACCCAAATCCCATGGCTCTGCTCACATGCCTTATCCTGCTGTTCCCAAGATGCTTACCTCCCATTCTCTGATATCTGTTGCAGCTGCTCCAAGCCAGGCCCTCGCCAACCTGGTGTCTTGGATCTGCAGTTCTAGGTTTGTCTTCTAGGTGCCTCTGTCTCCTAAGGAAATCTAGGCCCAATCCCACTGGACTCAAAGCCCCACTGGAAGGCAGGACCCAAGTCTAGCCTCTGAAGGTCTGTGGGAGGACAATACTCTTGCTTCCTCATCAGGGTGGCCAAGGAGGAAGCCAGACTCACAGGCTGAATGTCATGGCAGCCTGGGTATGGGCACTGCTATCTCACAGTGCTCAGGGCTTTCTGGGAGCTATGAAACTCCACTGGAAACTGGATGACTGAGGGGCAGCAGTGGGGACTTCAGGGCCATCCTGCCCATTCCCTGTTGTCCAAGGTGTATAAAGAGGCCCTGACTTGCCCGAAGTCACATAGGAAGTCCACAGCAGGCCCATGCCTTCCAATCCCTGGCCTTAAAATTTTTGTTACTCTGTTCTGTTACTTCTATCCAAAAGCTCCAGAGAAGAAGTTACAGGAGACACTCTAGAGGCCCTTGTTTAGTTTCCAGGCTGACCAACTCTAGTGGAAAAAAGTTCATTCACTGAGCATATAGAATCCTTCGAGGGAGAGATCATTATCCCCATTGCACAGATAAGGAAAGTGAGGTTCAGAGTGATAAATGACTCTCTCAGGTCACAGAGCAAGTCTGTGGTAGAGCTAGGATTCTAATGTGATCTTAACCACCACACCGGACTCCCTTGAAGGCTAATACACACAAATTAATTCTAGAACGGTACGAAACAGCAAATAACCAAATACAAGCTTTGACATCTGAGATCCATAGGGAGCAGAGAAGGCTTCCTGAAGATGGTGGCGTAGGGCACTGGGCGAAGCTTGGATCCAAGCTGGATCCATAGGGAAGAAAGAGGATATTCCAGGTGAGACACATTGCAGGAGGAGGCACAATCCACTCCCATGCTTCCTACTTAGGAAAGGCTAGGCCATCCACCCATCACTTACTTCCTGACCCCCACATCCAGTCTATCACCAAGTCCTACCCATTCCACTCAGAAAAATCCTCCTGTCCATCCCCTTTTCTCCACTCCCACTGTGACTACCTTGGCCCAGGCACCATTACTTCTAACTACAGACTCCTCACCCATGTCCGTGCAACTCCACTATCCGCCTCCTGCACTAAACCAGAATGGTCTTTCCTTTTAAAAGCAAATAATCTGGCCAAGTCTGGCGTTCTGTTTAGAACCCTACAGTGCCTGCCCCGCATGGTTTACAAGGCTTGCTTGGAATGGCTCTTGACACTCTCTCCAGCCCTGTCTTGTGTCATTTCGCCTTGAACTCAGTGCTTCAGGGACACACAATACTGGTAATTTTGCCCAAATGCCACCCTCTTGGCCTTTACATATTCTTTTCCATCTGTTCCTGGTACTCTTTCATCTTTCAGAGATTAGCTTAAATATCTCCGGGAAGCCTTCCCTGAATCCCTGGGTCGAGTGGGAGCCCTCCTGCAGATTTCCCTCGGGGGTCTCTTTTCCTCCGCTGTCTACCCCGCCTGCACAGAGAGCACTGGGCTCCAGCTTTAGCCTGGGGTCTCAGGCAGCGCATGCGCCCCTCGGGCTGCGCGGGGCGGAGGAGCTGACTCGCGTGCAGACTTCTTGCGGGGCTCCGCGCAGGGGGAGGCGGGCCAGGGCCAGAAGCCCGCTGGAAAGTCCGTTTCCGACGCGTCCCGGCCCAGAGAATATTTATGGGCTGCAGGAGGGCAGGGAGGAGGGAGGTGGGACCCGGCCGCCTGGCGGGCGGGACACGCCGCGTAATCGGGTCCCCAGGCCAAGAACCCCCAGCCTCAGGGCGCGTCCGGAGCCGATTAGGAGGCGAGAGAGCCCCCAGCGGTTTCCATCCACGCGGGACGGTTGGAGGCAGGAAGGAGCCTGGGGAGGAGGCAGGTATGGAGCTCGCCCGGGCTACCGCGGGGCAGCCCACGAGCTTCTGCCCTCAGAGCCTGGAGAGACTCGGCCCACTTCACAGGCGGAAAACAGACATTCCCAAGACAGAGCCAAGAAGGGTGGTGCTGACTTCAGGATCCCTTTCCTGCCCACTGCCCCATCTGGCATCCCTGGAGGCTGAGATCAGCTCACTGTTAGGTTAACACAGGAATCACTGGGACAGTTGTTGAATGCAGATCACAAAGCCCCATCTCCCAGAGATCCTGTAGGTCAGGGTGGACCCAATAATCGGCTTTTAGAAACAAGCAGGCAGACCATGTACCATACATTTGAAGCATTGGCGAAAAGATATTTTGGAACAAGAAGTCTCCCCTCAACTGATGGCTGGAATAAAGCAAGCGTGGACAGGGTTGGGGAAGCAGAGAGCCTGGACTTGAAGGGGGTGGATTTGAACCCTGAATCCAACATTTTCCGCTGGGTAACCGGGAGCAGGTTGATTAACCTCTCCATGCCTTGATTTTCACTTGCCTAAAATGGAGATAACCTTCGGCCCGCAAGGTTCTGGAATATCAAAGAGATCTGTGTAAAAGCGCTTTGCAAACTAAATCATCACCATCATTATTCGCTGCCACTGCCAGATCTCTAGGCAAGGAGAGAAGCCAGCCAGAAGTGGTGGTGATGAGCTCGGGTCCCACCTCTGTAAAGCCTGCCCTAATTCATTCACTTGGGATGAAGCCCTCCTTCCTCTGGACTGCACACCACTCAGTGTCTTTACCTCTATTTGGTACTCCTTACCTGTGCCTGGGGCTGACTTGGCAGTACATGGACCACTTTCCCCTAGAATGTGAGCTCCTCCTTTGGGATTCCTCGGAGGTAGCAATAATGTCAGAGGGGCTGGGTGGTGGAGACAGACCTGAGTTCATATCTCAGTCCTGTCAGTCATTAGCTATGTGACCTTGGTCTGTGTATCCAATTCTCTGAGCCTCTATTGCTGTAAAGTGTAAAGGTTTTAAATGGAATAATGTCTCTAAGGTTCTATAAAGTCTATCACTCAGTAGGTCCCACTCAGGTAAAACAAGATGCAAGCTTGTGAGACTGAGGAAGGCATCACAGAGCTGGCTTTTGACTTGGGCTTTTAGAGCCAGGAAAAACCCTAACAGGTAAAGAACCAGTGGGGAAGGGCCCTGTAGGCTCTCTTCCATACTCTGGTTATACTTTTTCTTCTATAAATTGGCAGTAGAGAATTCCTGCTCTGAAAAGTGTTGTTGTTATTCATTTAAAAATTGAAATAGGATAAAGATAGCAAGTTGAACACACACTGTGGTCTTCCCTGAAACCCACTACAACAACAGTAAAGGGATTTATCAAAATACTGGAAACCAGACATAGCCAACAAATAGTGGTAACTGACTGAATCCTAAACAGGCAATAGAGAGGGTTGAAGAGCGGCCCAGTTTACACTGTAAAACCCCCAAATGATTCAGGAAGCAGCCGTACCAGATACTTCTGGAAACTGGGTGGGCGGAAAGGCTGAAAAACAGGAAGATTGTTTGAAAATCTATTTAAGAAGTAATCAGACTCCCAGACCCCCTCCCCACCTGGTAGAACAATAAAGGTCTATCCTCAGGACAGAGTTAGAAGTGGATCTCTCTTCTGAGGGTACTCTAACAATGAGAATCAAGTGAATGCCTGTGCACTTAATATTGAGTACCAGGAGATTGGAAGAATTTTTCTTTTGACCAGCTGGATAGAAAAGACATGGAGTGGCCCAACCAGATCCATGTACTCAACCCTGATCATGATTATTGGGTATGAAGTTTGAGTTTTAGTGTTCTATTCTTAAATCAAAGGATGAGTAAACATTTGAGGAAAGCCTCTAATAAGAGAGACAGGGGTTAGAACAAACATCAGGGGAGAAAAGGAACTTAGAAGATAGCAACTATGAAAAAAGAAAACTTAAAAAACTATCATTAATGTCCTAAGAGATAAGGCATTACATCCATGAACAAGAATGGGATGCTACGAGAAAGAACTCTTGGAAATTAAAAATGATAGCAGAAAATTAAAAACTCAAAAGAATGATTCGAATGTAAATTTGAGAAAATAGAACAAAAGTCTAAGAGATGGAAAACAGAAAAGACAAGCTAATTAGAGGGCTAGTAGAGGGAACTCAACATCTCAGTAAAAGGAATATTAGAAAGAGAGATTAGAAGAAATGTCCTAGAACTGAAATACTGGAGTTTCAGATTGAAATGATCCACTGAGAACTCAACAACAATGGGTGAAAGTAGACTGATACCATGGCATCAAGATTTCAGAACCCTGAGAACAGAGATCACAAAAGTTTCCAAAGAGAAAGAAAAAGAAGCAGGCTTTATACAAAGGATCAAGGATCACAGTGGTATTGGATTTCTTAATAGCAAGATGGGAACTAGGAGACAGTAACAAAGTGCCTTTGAAATTCTGAGAGATATTATTTCCATCACAGAATTCCATACCCAGCCAAATGATTATTAAGGGTGAAGATTGACTAAAAACATATTTAGTTATGTAAGGTCTCTTTGTATGCTTTCTCAGGAAGCTGCTGGAGGATGCGCTTCAGCAGAAATGAGTGAGTGAACCAAGAAATAGGAGGACGTGGCATCTAAGGAAGAGAAAATGCTATGAAGGAGGGGCAGAGGAATCCCCAGGCCAATGGTTGTGCAGTAGAAAGCAACTAATCCTGACTGGAACAGGATGGGAGACTCTGGAAGAGATTCCTTCAGGAAGGTGAAATTAGTAGACCATCCAACACATTTAAACATATTGAGAGATTACGTAACTGTAATTGTTATTCAGGAAAGGAAAAGTAATCATAGACTATTACATGGCTCACTTGTGAACAGCATTATGGCCTAATAATGCAAACAGTAAATATTCTTCCAACCAAACTTGTGATGTAATTATATTAGGAATATAGTGGGAGATACAAAATGAACATATGGGTGTGGGGGGAAAGAGGGAGAGAGAAGTCAATCTAAAAAAGCTCAAGTAATAGAAGCAATTAATTCTGTGTTGAAAGCAATTGCCTCTGTAGAGTGGATAATGGGGTGTATGTGTGTGCGTGCGCGCATGTGTGTGCGCTTTCTAAACTATATGCATGTATGACT